>NC_053492.1:182561027-182907277 GCF_905171775.1 Rana temporaria
GCCTGACTGCACATTTTGTGAGATGTTTTTACAGATTTTTAGTAAACATTACAAAAAAGGACAGAGACACAAACAAGTATCACGCAACCTGCATTGTCAGATGTTCTTAAATACATTAGTGTGTGTAAACATATACACTTTTACGGTACCAATACCCATACGGCACATGCACAGCACACTTGCAACCCCCACCTGCCCACCCCATGTGCTGACCCAAATTCCATCATCAAAATAACAACTGCCATGTTAAAGAAAGTCATTATCCCACTCATCCCCATCTGCAGCATCCAGCCACCTAGACCATATCAAGGTGTATTTCTAAAGCCTCATACACACAATCAGATTTTCCAATGGGAATTGTGTGATGACAGGCTGTTGTTGGAAAAGCCGACCGTTTGTATGCTCCATCGGACAATTGTTGTCGGACTTTACGCCAACAAATGTGGGATAGCATGCTTTAAAATTTTCCAACAACAAATGTGTATTGTCGGATTATCCGATCGTGGGTACAGAAATCCATTGGAAAAAGACTCCAAAGTACAAACACGCATGCTTAGAAGCATAGCTGCTAGTAGACAAAACCATGCAGGTGATATAGCGTGGGATAGCAGGACACCTCCACCAGTGATAGTAATGGCCGCTCACCTCATGGATATGACCCTCTGTTAGATAAGGTCAAAACACGCTTTCCCATATGGGTGTATACAAGGCACATCTCCAGCAAAGACCAGGCAGGGGAATTCAACACTCTCAGAAAAGATCAGCATGGATTGCAGAGATGGGATCCGGTCATAATAAAAAGGAGGACAAAACATAGTGTTTCTCTGCAGTACAAAAAATAAAAGTTTAATAACATATGATAAAACTCACAAGTCAGGGCACATAATCCAGTGCCAGGAATGTGTAGCAGACAGTGCATAGTCCGATGAATGGCCGCGGGTGACATCACGTGCTTCCTTTCTGTAGCGAAGCACGTGACGTCACCCGCGGCCATTCATGAGTTTTATCATATGTTATTAAACTTTTATTTTTTGTACTGCGGAGAAACACCATGTTTTGTCCTCTTTTTATTATGACCGGATCCCATGTCTGCAATCCATGCTGATCTTTTCTGAGAGTGTTGAATTCCCCTGCCTGGTCTTTGCTGGAGATGTGCCTTGTATACACCCATATGGGAAAGCGTGTTTTGACCTTATCTAACAGAGGGTCATATCCATAAGGTGAGCGGCCATTACTATCACTGGTGGAGGTGTCCTGCGATCCCACACTATATCACCTGCATGGTTTTGTCTACTAGCAGTCACGTTTAAAAGATAACCTGGATGACTTTTATTTGGACTCTGTATTAAGCGCTGCACTATCTTTTACATGTACTTTTAGGAATTTTTTTAATTGAATCCCAGTGTACAGCTGCTTTTTGTGTTCTATTTGTTTTTATTGCGCTGATTAGTTTTCCATTTACTTAGAAGCATAGCTAACCATAACACAACATTAACAGAAGTTGCCCAAAGGGTGGCGCTAAAGAGCTGAAAAAACACGTAGTTTTGGGTTTGTTGGCCAACAATTGTGTGCCGTTTGTATGCAAGACAAATTCCTGGCCAACGCCCTTCGGACTAAAGTTATACGCTTTGTCTGTGGAAAATACGATCATGTGTACCGGGCTTTAGTTGCCCCATGCTGCTATGTTTCATAAGAGATGGGCTCATGTAATTTTGTGGCTCAGTGTCACAATGCAGGAGCTGTGCTTGAAACACTTAATCCACAATTACCATATGAGCTGCAAATGAAGACCGTGTTCCTGCAAGAGCAGCAATCCAGTCCAAACTGCAATTTTGCAGGTAAAAAAATTTAGCATTACATTTTTATTAAATGTTTTTAATTGAGAGCCTGAAAAGCATTGCACCCACAATGCAGGGCTTTTGTAGACTGTGTGTTAGCTGTCTGCCTCATACATCGTACGGCCAAGCAGTTACACACCAACAGGAAGCATCAATGAACCAGCACCATGGTAGTTCATTGAGAACTACAAGCCGACAGCTGCAAAGGCTTCCGGAACTTGTAGTTTTCTACTCACAGAACTCTGTGAATGAATGATGCAGAGCTCCGCACAGCCATATTCTTTGCAGATTGTGACAGGGTGGGGGGAGAAGATCCCCCGCCAGGGCCGCTGATAGGGCAGTACAGGCAGCCCTGTTGTACCGGGCCCGGACCCCAGCAGCTCCACAGGGGGGCCCGGACAACTTTACAGTTAATTTCTGTCTATTAAAAAGAATACAGCTTTCTAAACTTCAAGTCCTTCCCCCGCTACTACTTGCTAAGGGAAGGGGCTGTAATTACACATTCCTGGGCCCCATCAGGTCATCAGAGGGGCCCAGGATGTGAGTGCAGTGGTGGGACTATTTCTTGTATTTCGGGCGGATGTACATAACACTGTACAGCACATTACTCTGCTTTTTAATTAGTCCCGGCCACTGCTGCTCACTACCTTCCCTGGTGGAGTGATACGATGCTGCACTCCGCCTCCTGTCCTCAACTCCTCATGTGCAGAGTGCAGACTGCCGAGACTTAGATGAGGCTGACAAGGGAGCAAGAACCTGAGCACCATGGCTGCAGAGCACACAGTGAGTGGAGCACAGAGGATAGACTCCTCACTGTGTATGGCTTACACACAGCATGGCATGTTACATTATGTGTATTTAGAATTATGATACTTACAGAGGCAGCATGTGCTCTGTGATGATCTGTCACAGTGTCATATTGCTGTTGGGTGCTTACTTTGTTATGGCTGTACTGGGTTGAAGTTTGTAACCCACAGTACAGCCAAAGTCAGAACCCAAATGCCATTTGACACTGACAGATCCATGACAGAACACATGCTGTGTGCTGCCTGTGTGATTTTCATAATGCTGGTGAAGATGCAGTGAGATGTTGCTTTACACATGCATTTAACCACTTCCTGTCCAGCGATGTACTGGTACATTGCTGGATTGTAAGGGTGATATCTTGATAATCGCTACAGCGATGATCAAGATATAATTTTTTAGCTCCAGCGATTCTGCACAAAGTAAAAAGTAATCTTAGTGGTTAAAAAGCCCTTGGATTACTTTTACAGTCAGTGGAAGGGGGTTCCACCACCATCACGCCACCACCTTTGCTGGGCTCTCCAATGCAATCGGGTCCTGTGAGCAGCAGCATCAAGTTCCTGGGACACAGTGAGTAGAACTGATGTAGTTCCTCCCACTGTGTGCTGTCAGAAACCAGGAGCAATTACCGGCTTGAACAAGCAACTGATCAAACCGATCTGGGTTTGATCAGATGCTTTGGAGGCCAGAGGATAGATATGGGGTCTAATAGACGCCAGATCTCTCCATAAAGGGGACCTGTCACTGCCCCATGCTATAACTAGGGATGTTGTTCATTACTTCTGATAGCAATAAAAGAGATATAAAAAAAATGAAAGACACAGTGAAAACATTTTTTGTTAATAAAATAAAATTGAAAAAAAAAAAAAATTAAACCGTCTCTGTCCCCCTGTACTGATAAGCCATAATGATTGTGTGTGCATATGTAAATGGTGAGAAATCTGCAGAGGTGGGGAGGAGGGGCCTGGGGTGGGGTTGAGGGCGGTATAAAAAGGGGGCCCCGTCAGGTAGTCTGTACGGGGCCCCATGATTTCTAACAGCAGCCCTGTCCCCCGCCATCTATCACAACAGGGAGCTGGGGGCCAGAGGATTTGTAACATGTTACAAAATGTGAACTTGTCCTTTAAAGCCTGGGTCTTTGTAAAATGTATGACTTTCTTATGTAGCATCAAAAACATGTGCACTATCCAGGATAAAAGTCTGGGCCACATAAAAAGAGGATTTTTGTACTCACCGTAAAATACTTTTCTCTGACGTCCATGGATGGACACAGCTTCCTTATAGTCTTGACTGTAGTGTTATGTTCTGTCTATCAGGTCCTCTCCTGATAGATGAAACATAACCCTACAGTCAAGATTATAGGGAAGCCGTGTCTGTCCATGGACGAAAGAGAAAAGAGGAATATGAACAAATGGAAAAAATCATTCTGAAACAGAAATTAAAATGACCCTCTGAACAAGGGATGAAACTAGAAGAAGAACATTTCCAATCCATTGTATTATCACCAGAAAGCATTTAGCTAAAAGTAAATGTGTTGCTAAAATGAAAATACATTTGCTGGAAGCCAAGTTTTTATAACAAAGTTCTGTTCTCACATTTGCTATGCATGTCACTGCAGAGATTTTATTTCCGTGTACTTGCCTGGACTTACCTTTGTATCTGTTATAAAGTTGTTCTAATCTTTTTCTGTCCAATGCTCCTTTTACACTTTCTCGCATATAGTGTTCGGGATTTTGGAAAAAGTTATCTGTGGCAACATCTAGCTTCCAGTCATTCTGGGACAGGCAACTTACTGCAGTCTTTTCACTAGATTGTGTGAAGATCATAAACTGGCGAACTTTATCTTTCTGCGAGGATTTCAACTTGTTCTGTGAAAAGAAGGAAATACCATTACATACTAGGTAATTACATCATTTGAAGTTCCACAACTACTGAAACATCCTTTGAAACCCTAAACACTACCAATTTTTATTTGGAAGTTTAGCTTGCCAATGGCCTCTGTAATAAAGCAATTTTAAAGAAAGGCAAGCAATAGTGATAAATTTCATATCTGAGAACAAGTTTCCGTGACATGCCTCACATTTGGCATGTCACTATTTGGGAGCGGGTAGCCTGTTTTTACGTGCACCCAGCTCCCACTTTCTTTCTTCGCTCCGCGGTGCCGGAAGTTCATCTTTCCCCCCTCCCTCCCTGCAATCTTCTGGGAGACGTTACAGGTCACAGAAGCTTGCCTGGCCATTCACAGCACAGCTTGCGCCACAGCCGGGCACCTACAGTTAGAATGCCGGCGCCTCAAAGAGGAGCGAGGCTTTATGCACCCGCATTGTTGGATCACGGGACAGGTCAGTGTCTGATTATTAAAAGTCAGCAGGTACACATTTTGTAGCTGCTGAATTTATCCCATTGTTTTGCAAATCTATGTACACTAAAAACTGTATGATTGTTAGAAAATAAATGCATCTGTACCAAGCTCTATGTGTGAGGAGGAAGGCCAACAGTAAAAATGAAAGTGAAACCTTCTAAGCAGCTTATAAACCTTGTGATCTTTCTGCACATAGCTTGAAGTGCTTTATTTCTCCCTTGAGGAGCAAAATGGCAGCAGGCCGTAAAAGAGAGCCAGTTTGGGAATATTTTAATGAATTTCTTTTACCTTTGGGTAAAGCAGGTATGGATGCAAAATGCAACAAAGCGACACATGGCCCAAATTAAAGTTTTTTTTTAGGTCGACCCAGCTGATATAGTCAGTTTAAGTTCTTTTCTTTCTTTGTTTTTTCAAAGATATTTTGTTTACGTCCTTCAGTTACTAAACACTGATGTTTATGGCCCTACACACGATCCGAAATCGTATGGAAAAAACGTCTTCCAAATCTATCGTACGATAATCGGATCGTTAGTTCAGAGGTTTCAAGAGCCGATCACAACAGTTCATCCGATATTATGCGATGGGACAAGCATGAACATTTTTCTCGTACAATACCAGATTGTACGATTTTCGTTTAATCAGTATAGTTGGTGTTCGAAAATACATTACAACACATGACATCACTTCCGATTTTTTATTCTGTTGTACGAGAATTTTCATAACTTTAGTAAAACTCTTCATGCAACTAGCATGCAAGAAAAAAAAATGGATGATCTCTAGTCCGATTTTTGGATTGTACAGGGCTTTAGGCAAATACAAGAATATGTAATACAATATTATTGTTTTAATTAAATAAAATAAAGTAGTTTAACTATGTGTGATTAACCTTTTAACCTAAAACCTAAAACCGGCTCGGATATTGCTGTTTTACTAACCTGACAGCTTATTATTCTAAACGGGAAACCTTCATTTTGTTTGCAAATATTAAAGATTCTAACTACCAGCAAGAAATAGTCATTACATTTAAAGAGCACCTGTCATTTCAAATCCATCATGGCAGCACCTGTTAGCGGGCATCCACTCACTTGCCGGTGCCACATCCCTCACCCTATTGTGTCACTGCCGCATCACCAGCCATCCCATAAGTCAATGTAACTGTCAGTGAGTCAACAGCGGGTCAGAGAAGGAGTCGCTGCAGGACAGAGATGACAGTTGCTCTTTAAAAATTACGATAAACCACTTAAGGACATGCCAAAGTTTGTCGCCATTTCACGATCGGGGCGCAATTTTGAAGCATGACATGTAAGGTATCAATTTACTCTGCGTAATATCTTTCACAATATAGAAAAATAAAAATTGTACCAACTTTTTTCACAAAAAATTGCACTTGTAAGACTGCTGTGCAAATACGGTGTAACAAAAAGTATTGCAACAACCGCCATTTTATTCTCTAGGGCGTTAGGAAAAAAGTGTCTTAAGTGGTTAAAGGGGTTGTAAAGGAAAAAATAGGATTTTTGTACTCACCGTAAAATCCATTTCTCTGAGTTCATGGACGGACACAGCAGCCTTTGACCTTAGGGTTATATCCGTTTCCTAAGGTCAAAGGCTGCTGTGTCTGTCCATGAACGGAAGAGAAAAGAGCAGAGGTGGCTCGGAACACGAACGTCACAAGATCTTGACTCCAGGTAAGTAAATAAGGCATTTAGGCAAATTTTTTTCAGTGATAAACTAGAAGGAGGTCTTAAAGTGGTTGTAAAGTCTCAAGGTTTATCCCCCTAATGGATTTTATCCATTAAGGTGAAAACCCTTCTGTGCTGCAGCTGCCCCCCAGACTCCCCCCTTTTTCTTACCTGAGCCCAATCCAGCTATGTTTATAAGCCCAGCAGCTTCAGCCTCTGTCTCTCTCCTCATTGGATAGATTGATAGCAGCGGAAGCCATTGGCTCCCGCTGCTGTCAATCAAATCCAGTGACACGGGAGTGGGGGGTGGGCCAAGTCCCACTGTCTGTAAATTGAAGCAGCAGCGGGACTGGAGAGCAAGCCCCCATGTAAAGCGGGGCTGCTCTGTGCAAAACCCTTGTTTAAAAAAAAATGTTTTTATAAAAATAACAAAAAACACCTTTGCAAACACTTTAAGGTCTCCATCACATGGGTGATTAGGGGCATGCACTGAATTCCAGCAGCAAGAATCAGCATATTCTTGCGGCTAGGAAGACAGGTGTATGCAAACAGCAGAGGATGCTCAACCTTTACAAAGTAATGACAGGCTGCAAGCAATCACTGCTTGTATTGTATCCACACATGCAGCTGTTACCTGCGGATGCAAACAGGTGTTTCCATGCTCAGAAATCTGCCCCTAACAGCAGCATGCGTGTTTACCCTTGTAGAGCCATGGCTGAAATGAAAAAAACAGCTTTGGCATTAGATTAAAGCAGAACAAGTTAAAGTGGTTGTATAGGGTGTTTTTTTACTTTTACCTACAGGTAAGCCTATAATAAGGCTTACCTGTAGGTAAACAAAATATCTCCTAAACCTTTACGGTTTTGCCTATACAACCGCTTTAAAATCTGACAAAATTGAAAAAATCCGGGAAACAATTCAACAACAAAAAACAACAAACATCACTCCTACAAATCAAGAAGGAAACATCAATACAAATATTCTACAATCAACGAAATTTACACTGGACCCAATCACCACGGATACCACCAAAAACATCATCGGAAGCCTCCGAGACAGTTCATCGCCAAACAACATTATTCCCACAAACCTTCTGAAAGAATGTTCCGACATCTTGGCACCCACGATCACACACCTCATAAATCAATCATTTAAAGAAGGTATGGTTTCGACCTCCCTCAAGCAAGGTATAATCAAACCCCTCCTCAAAAAACCTAACCTCGACCCCAACGACCCAAACCACCGCCGACCTGTAACTAGCCTTAACATCTTCTCCAAGATCATTGAGAAAGCAGTAGTACAACAGCTACAAAGCCATTTGGACACCTACAAACTACTGGAGCCACTACAATCAGGTTTCTGCCCAGGTCACGGGACAGAAACGGCACTTCTCAAAATATGGAATGACGCCCTTGAAGCACCAGACGACGGAGATTTGTGTCTACTGGTACTGCCTTTGACACAGTAGACCACAAAATGTTGCTAACTCGCCTCACAGAAGTAGCCGACGAGAATCTACCCTGGTTAATATTGTTCCTGTAGAATCGATCCCAGACAGTGAAACTAGGAGCCTTCACGTCAGAAGCACGTACCATTTTATGCGGAATCCCTCAAGGATCACCCCTGTTGACGACACTCAACTTTACTTTTGCATCAGCAACAAAAAAGACCAATATCACGGACTAGAACAATGCCTCACATTGACAGACAACTGGATGACGCAGAGCCATCTTAAACTTAATGGATCCAAAACAGAACTTCTGCTTCACGCAAACCGAAAGACAAACTCTAGGACGACATGGACGCCACCACCCATTCTGGGACAAACCATCACCCCAAGCACCAAAGTCAAAATTCTAGGAGTCATCTTTGACTCTGACATGTCTATGGACGCACAAATATGATCAGTAGTCAGCGCATCTCACCATCTTCTACGCCTGCTACGAAGACTCATCCCCTTCATCCCGGAAGAGGATACAGCAGTAGTAGTTGGAACAATTATCAACTCTAGGCTCGACTATGCAAACTCCCTATACCTCGGACTCCCCAAATACCAGATTTCTCGTCTACAAGTCGTCCAGAACACAGCAGCCAGACTGTAAAAAAAACCTGGGAATCAAGCACCCCGTCCCTGAGGACCCTTTATTGGCTAGCCGTAAAGGTTCGAGTTACATTCAAGGCCCTCTGCCTCACTCACAAATGTACACAAGGAATCGCTCCCCCTCAATACTTATGCGAGAAAATAAAATACTAAAACCCCAATCGCGTTCTTCCATCAACCAATCAAAATCTACTTCAAATTCCCAAGTCCCGCTACAAATCTAAAGGAAAACGAAGATTCGCAGTCCAAGGACCCCGGCTGTGGAACGCGCTACCAACTAACATCAGAATGGAAGAAAATCATCGGCCTTCAGGAAAAAACTCAAGACCCACCTCTTCTGAAGGATCAGGATGACAATGGATACCAGCGCCTTGAGGCGATTCAGTTCGCGTTTGTAGCGCTATATAAGTTATTCCAGGGCTCGACAAATCCCGGGCGCCAGGTCGCCATGGCGACTAGAAATAGGATCCTGGCGACTTGGCTTGGAAGGGGGGCAGCTTTTTGTGAGCTGGGGCCATCTAGTGGTGAGCCGTTGGTATTACAAGTTAAGCATTACAAGTTAAACAGCAAATCTAATGTTGTTTTTCACTATTTTCACTGCCATCTTCTTCCCTCTAATTAGAACCCCCAAACATTATATATATTCTTTATCCCAACACCCTAGAGAATAAAATGGCGATCTTTGCAATACTTTCTGTCACGCCGTATTTGCGCAGCGGTCTTACAAGCGCACTTTTTTTGTGAAAAAATTACACTTTTTTTAATAAAAAAATAAGACAACAGTAAAGTTATCCCCATTTTTTTTTTATATTATGAAAGATAATGTTATGTCGAGTAAATTCATACCCAACATGTCACACTTCAAAATTGCGTCCGCTCGTGGAATGCCGACAAACTTTTACCCTTTAAAATCTTCATAGGCGACGTTTAAAAAAAATCTACAGGTTGCATGTTTTGAGTTACAGAGGAGGTCTAGGGCTAGAATTATTGCTCTCGCTCTACCAATCGCGGTGATACCTCACTTGTGTGGTTTGAACACCGTTTACATATGCGGGCGCTGCTCACGTATGTGTTCGCTTCTGCGCGCTAGCTCCTCGGGACGGGGCGCGTTTTCTGGCTCCTAACTTTTTTACCTGGCTCCTAGATTCCAAGCAAATTTGTCAACCCCTGAGTTATTCACTCACTCACCTCATTTACATCTAGACTGTGCCCTCCATCGATTACAGGTCCATGCCCCTGTTGCTGCTCTTTCCGCCACTTGGTTCATCTTTGACCATTGGAAAACCACTAATAATGCAACTTCTGTACTGTATATACATCGTCCCTTGGTTCTATCATCGACATGTACACTGCATCGTGCATGCTTCATTTTCTATCTGGTCTGCGGCCTCTGCCCCCTCCCCCTTTTCTATCTGGTCTGCGGCCTCTGGACCCCCTCCCCCTTTTCTATCTGGTCTGCGGCCTCTGGACCCCCTCCCCCTTTTCTATCTGGTCTGCGGCCTCTGGACCCCCTCCCCCTTTTCTATCTGGTCTGCGGCCTCTGGACCCCCTCCCCCTTTTCTATCTGGTCTGCGGCCTCTGGACCCCCTCCCCCTTTTCTATCTGGTCTGCGGCCTCTGGACCCCCTCCCCCTTTTCTATCTGGTCTGCGGCCTCTGGACCCCCTCCCCCTTTTCTATCTGCGGCCTCTGGACCCCCTCCCTTTTCAATCTGGTCTGCGGCCTCTGGACCCCCCCCCCTTTTCTATTTGGTCTGTGGCCTCTAGACCCCCCCCCTTTTCTATCTGGTCTGTGGCCTCTGGACCCCCCCCCTTTTCTATCTTGTCTGCGGCCTCTGGGTCCCCCCCCCTTTTCTATCTTGTCTGCGGCCTCTGGGTCCCCCCCCCTTTTCTATCTTGTCTGCGGCCTCTGGGTCCCCCCCCCCCTTTCTATCTTGTCTGCGGCCTCTGGGGCCCCCCCCCCCTTTTCTATCTTGTCTGCGGCCTCTGGGTCCCCCCCCCCCCTTTTCTATCTTGTCTGCGGCCTCTGGGTCCCCCCCCCCTTTTCTATCTTGTCTGCGGCCTCTGGGGCCCCCCCCTTTTCTATCTTGTCTGCGGCCTCTGGGTCCCCCCCCCTTTTCTATCTGGTCTGCGGCCTTGTGTCCTGCCCTCAGTCTCAAACCATCTCCTTTGTTATGTTCACAGTCTCTGAGCATCTCTTGTATTGTGCCCATAGTATTTGACTATATCCTGTTGTGTATCTGCTGTCTCTGACATTGACTATTCTCTAAATATTATGTGTGGCCCTTTGGTGATGTCGAGGGTCACGCATGAGGCCCCCTCACATCAAGAAAGTTGGTCACCCCTGGTGTAAACAGAAAAAAAGAACACTAATAGCCATGGTGGATCACTTTTTAGAGGTGTCTGACAGACAGAGAGGGGAGGGGTGATATGTTACAACTTCCATAGCGGTTGTGGTGTGGCTCCATTCACTTGAATAGGAGGTACTGAATACGGAAAAGGGGACATTTTGGCACTTCCAGGACGCGACACATCGTAGTGGCGGAATGTGTACAACCCTGTAAAAAACACAGCTCGACCACCTGTTTATATCATTGCCCCCCAATCACAAGTGTACCTGAGCTTTAAAGAAGGGGTCCCCGGTCACTGATGAAGGCGCACCCCCCGGGGACTTCTCATGTCACACAGCACAGATAAATGGGGAGTGTACAGACAGCACTCCTCTCCTCCTGACCTAGCAGTGGTCCATGTGTTGTGGGGAATACCAGGGAGGAGGATAGGAGTTGGACTGTATAGTCTTCCCTGTACCATGACACCAGAGGTCCAGCCCTGTGACAGATATATCAGGCAGCCCTCCCTGTACACAGCTCACACACATGACATTACACAGGTACAGCTTCCAGCCACAGCCAGCTAACCCTGACTAGGCCCCGAGACCGCGAGCTAAATTTGCGGGTTAGCCGCCTTTAACAAGCGCCTCCTTCCCGTGTCACCTCCCCGCCTTAGCCGAGGCCTGGCACCCCTCGGGCCCCCGGCGTAAGCCCCGCACTGTGTCAGTCAGTCAGCGGCCAGACAGCCCCGCTCCTCTCTTTCTCTCACTCACCATGTTGGTGCTCGGCCTCCCGGTGAGTGTGAGTGGCGCTCTCACGGACTCTCGGCGATCTCGCTCATGCGCAATGATGCTGCGGCCTGCGGCAGGCAGAGGGCTAGCAGGGCCGGCATAGGCGGCGAGTCCGGCCCGGGGATACACTGAGAGCACGGGGGCCGAGAGCCCGAGACACAGCAAGAACTGAGGGGGAGGAGAGGGACCGGGGGCCTCACCCACCCATACAGAAAGGCGCAGCTCCCCCTCCCGCACGTTTGTATGAGTGTTATGGAGGGCCATATTGCCTGAGAGGATGTGGAGACATGGGCACCCTCTTATCACACATTTCAAAACTGCAACTATGTAATACTTGGAGACTGCTTCCATCGAAATATATGCCTAATTTACTAGTGGGGGCCTGGCAATAATGGACGCCCCCCCCCCCCCCAAGTAGTAACTTTTAGTCAATCATATATATTGTTTATTAAAAAATAAAAACTGTTCATATTCGTTTGATCGTTCATATATGTGTGTGCGGCGGGGGACCGGACGAATGGGCGTCTATAGGGTCAGTAAACTTTTGAAAAGCATGCGATTTGAGGCTGAGCTCTAATTGGCTTGTTTCAGATTGTGCTCTGCGCCCCGAACCCTCCCACTTTTGATTTGAGCGAATCAATTTTCGTCATCGCGTCACTTCCAGTTTCTCATCCCGTGGAACGCAAGGCATCCTCTAGTGAGTGCAGACCTAGAGGGGGGAGCGCGACGAGTGATTTCACCATTTAGATTTTTCAGTTTGTTTGATCACCCCCCCCCCCCCCCAAAAAAAAAAATTAACACCAGAGGCCACTGCTAATAACGTATCTAAATTCAAACCTAACCTGACCGCTGCCATGTGTTTTTTGGCTGTATGTGTTTCATTGGAGACTTTTCTTTACTTCCTTCCCTGGAGACACAACAGGAAGTGAGAAGCGATCTCTCCAAAGGAAGGGCAAACTCTTAAAGTAGAAGCCCAGCTCAGGCTCGGGTCACATATTCATTTTTAACTGCATCTGATTCGCATAACATTGGCGCCTGTTCACACATGTAGGGGCAGCCGTGGTCCGTTTTTGAAAAGTGTCCTGCGCGATTTTGGGTCCAGTTCAGGTGCAAATTCAAGTAAACGCACCTGAACCGGTAAACAAAACCACCCAGGACTACGGACTGCAACCCACAGCTGGACATATGTGAACCTAGCCTAAAGCCTACCTAGTCTGAAAACTGACCCCTGTTCCCCTCCTAACAGTTATCCTGACTAACCAGTGTAATAAGATGTATGTATATCTACAGTAAGGGGAAAAAGTATTTGACCCCCTGCTGATTTTGTACATTTTCCCCTGACAAAGAAATCATCAGTCTATAATTTTAATGATAGGTTTATTTTAACAGTGAGAGACAAAACAACAACAAAAAATCCAGAAAATGCATTTCAAAAAAGTTATAAATTGATTTGCATTTCAATGATTGAAAAAAATATTTGACCCCTTTGCAGAACATGACTTGGTACTTGGTGGCAAAGCCCTTGTTGGTAATCACAGAGGTCAGACGTTTCTTGTAGTTGGCCACTAAGTTTGCACACATCTCAGGAGGGATTTTGTCCCACTCCTCTATGCAGATCCTCTCCAAGTCATTAAGGTTTCCAGACTGGCCTTTGGTAACTCAAACCTTCAGCTCCCTCCACATATTTTCTATGGGATTAAGGTCTGGAGACTGGCTAGGCCACTCCAAAACATTAATGTGCTTCTCCTTGAGCCACTCCTTAGGTGCCTTGGCCATGTGTTTTGGGCCATTATGCTGAAATACCCATCCACGACCCATTTTCAATACCCTGGATGAGGGAAGGAGGTTCTCACCCAAGATTTGACAGTATATGTCCCCATCCATCATCCCTTTGATGCAGTGAAGTAGTCCTGTCCCCTTAGCAGAAAAACACCCCAAAAGCATAAAGTTTCCACCTCCATGTTTGACGGTGGGGATGGTGTTCTTGGGGTCATAGGCAGCATTCCTCCTCCATCAAACATGTTGAGTTGATGCCAAAGAGCTTGATTTTGGTCTCATCTGACTACAACACTTTCCCCCAGTTCTCCTCGGAATCATTCAGATATTCATTAGAAAAATTCAGACGGGCCTGTACATGTGCTTTTTTGAGCAGGGGGACCTTGCGGGCACTACAGGATTTCTGTTCTTCAAGCCGTAGTGTGTTACCAATTGTGTTCTTAGTGACTATGGTCCCAGCTGCCTTGAGATCCTTGACAAGATTCTCCCATGTAGTTCTGGGCTGATTCCTCACCGTTCTCATAATCATTGAAACTAAACTAGGTGAAATCTTGCATGAAGCCCCAGACCGAGGGAGATTGATAGTTATTTTGTGTTTCTTACATTTGTGAATAATCGCACAAACTGTTGTCACCCTCTCACCAAGCTGCTTGGCGATGGTCTTGTAGCCAATTCCAGACTTGTGTAGACAACAATCTTGTCCCTGACATCTTTGGACAGATCTTTGGTCTTGGCCATAGTGGAGAGATTTGAATCTGATTGATTGCTCCTGTGCACAAGAGAGCCTTTAAGAGAACGCTCCTAATCTCAGCACGTTACCTGTATAGAAGACACCTGGGAGTCAGAAATCTTGCTGATTGATAGGGGATCAAATACTTATTTCACTCATTACCTCTTGACGACCGAGGACGTCCCTGGGACGTCCTCGTCTTCGGCTTTGTGCGGTGATATCTGAATGATGCCTGCAGCTACAGGCATCATTCAGATATCACCGTCTCCAGCCGCCGATTCTGTTCACGATAAGAATGATCAATGCGGCAATCCCGCCGCTTGATCGTTCTTATAGGCAGCGGGAGGGGACGTCCCCCCCTCCCGCCGCCATCCGGTGCTTCTCCGGGCTCTCCTGTGCCATCGGGGGCCCAGAGAGCGAATCGGGCGGCGGTGCTGGAAAGCATAGAGATGACTGGTGACCAGATGGTCACCAGTCATCTCTATGACCGTCGAGGGCCCAGGCGCAACGTTATCACGTCACGCCCGGTACCCAGAAGTAAACAAAGCCACAATCGCAGCTGTCGGCATGTGATCGGTGATTTTTTTTTCACCGATTTCATGCTTGTAAGCCTGGAGGAGAGATGTGGGGTCTTATTGACCCCACATCTCTCCATAAAGAGGACCTGTCACACTGATTCCTATTACAAGGGATGTTTACATTCCTTGTAATAGGAAAAAAAGTGATAAAAAAAAAAGTGTAAAAATAAAAATAATTAAGTTAAAAAAAAAAAAAAAATTCAAAACGCCCCTGTCTCCATTATCTCGTGCGCAGAAGCGAACACACATGCAGGTCCCGCCCACATATGTAAACGCCGCTCAAACTACACATGTGAGGTATCGTTGCGTGCGTTAGAGCGAGAGCAACAATTCTAGCATTAGAACTCCTCTGTAACTCGAAAATAGTAACCTGTAAAAAATGTTAAAGCGTCACCTATGGAGATTTTTAAAGCGGGGGTTCACCCTATCGACGAAAATTTTTTATTTTTTTTTCTTTTACCATAAAATCAGGCATTGTAGCGCGAGCTACAGTATGCCTGTCCCGAATTTTTTACCCCCGTACTCACCTTGTACGCGTAGATCGAAGATACCGGGGAATGGGCGTGCCTATGGAGACGGAGGATGATTGACGGCCGGCTCTGGCGCGTCACGCTTCTCCGGAAATAGCCGAAATAGGCTTGGCTCTTCACGACGCGTGCGCATAGCCTGTGCGCAGGCGCCGTGAAGAGCCGAGACCTACTCCGGCTGTCTTCGGGGAGAGTGACGTGCCAGGGCCGGCCGTCAATCATCCTCCCTCTCCATAGGCACGCCCATTCCCCGCGGGAGCCGAAATCTACGATGTCCGATTACAAGGTGAGTCCGGGGTTAAAAAAATCGGGACAGGCATACTGTAGCTCGCGCTACAATGCCTGTCTCGATGGTAAAATCGTGTCGGGGGGGGTGAACTACCGCTTTAAGTACCGAAGTTTGGCGCTATTCCATGAGTGTGCGCAATTTTAAAGCGTGACATGTTAGGTATCTATTTACTCGGCGTAACATCATCTTTCACATTATACAAAAAAATTGGGCTAACTTTACTGTTTTGTTATTTTTTAATTCATGAACCCGTTTTTTTTCCCCGAAAAAGGCGTTTGAAAAATTATTGCGCAAATACCGTGCGAGAAAAAAAGTTGCAATGACCGCCATTTTATTCCCTAGGATGTCTGCTAAAAAAAATATATAATGTTTGGGGGTTCTGATTAATTTTCTAGCAAAAAAATTGTGATTTTTACATGAAGGAGAGAAGTGCCAAAATTGGCCCGGTTGTCAAGTGGTTAAAATGCAAATAAATTTATAACGTTTTTGAAATGCGTTTTTCTGGATATTTTTGTTATTCTGTCTCTCACTGTTAAAATAAATCTATCATTAAAATTATAGACTGATCCTTTCTTTGTCAGTGGTCAAATGTACAAAATCAGCAGGGGATCAAATATTTCCCCCCTCACTGTATTTATCCCTGTTCCCAGCCAGCTGTTGCTGTTGCAGGGGAGAGGAGGAAGTGCCAACACCAGATGGGCCACAGTAAGCCTATGGATGACGTCACCTCTCCAGGGCATTACTAGCCATTGTTGAGCGCTCTCTCCTCTCCCCTTCAGCTGCCACTGGCTGACAAAGGGGAGATTGTGTGACCAGAGCGGTGGTCACTGGCGTCTTTCCTCACTAGAATTGTTTTCAGTGTGCCTAATTTGCACTGCAACACAGCCTGAGGGGCAATTGCAGTTTTACCGCAGCACACAGAATAGCACCTCATTGTCACCAGACAGCAGCACAATGCACCACACTGCTGTGCATTGACATGACTGAAGTGTCACTTTGTGCATTAAATAAAGTCAAAAAAGGGAACTGCGAGATGCACTGCAACACCACCCTCTCCTCACCACGACTTGCTGCAGTTGAAAGTGACAGCTGCAGCACACTAAACTGCTCTGGTTTGGTGCGCACAGTGTAACTGGGCCCTTATTATTTTTCTTCCATATGAGCCTGCAAAACATTGTAACTGATCAGTGGATTGTGGGTACAATCCCTGGCTTCTGCGGGTACAATGCCAGGCTCCTGTGGGTACAATCCCAGGGTACTGCGGGTATAATCCCAGGCTACTGCCAGTACTAATCCAGGCACCGACGGATGCAATCCCAGGCTCTGGCAGGTACAATGCCAGGCTCCTGCGGGTACAATTGCAGGCTACTGCTGGTACTAATCCAGGCTCCGACAGGTGCAATGCCAAGCTCCTGCGGGTACAATCCCAGGCTCTGGAAGGTACAATGCCAGGCTCCTGCGGGTACAATCCCAGGCTCCTGCAGACCCTTCCTCCAGCTCCCTATCTGTACCAAGGCACCGACTTGTGTTTATGGAGCTGAAATGTCCACAGACTATTAGTGTAATCACCACACTTGTGCCCATCTACAACCATGACAGAATGGCAGAGCTGCTGTTACAAATCACAGGGCCCATACAGCCTACCTGACAGCGCAGTTTCTGCTGCTGTAAAACATCCCCACAGCATGATGCTGCCACCACACTTCACTGTAGGGATGGTATTGGCTAGGTGATAAGCAGTGCCTGGTTTCCTCCAGACCTGATGATTACTCTTCAGGCCAAAGAGTTCACGCTTTGTTTCTCATGGTCTGAGAGACCTTCAGGTAGGGTTGCCAACTCATCCCTTTAAAACAGAACACATATGAATTATACAGGTTCTGAGGCTAATTTAATGCAAATAAGGCACCAAGTGAGTTTAATTACCTCCTTAATCAGCCACAGAACTTGTCTTATTCATATGTGTTCTGTTTTAAAGGGATGAGTTGGCAACCCTACCTTCAGGTGCCTTTTGGCAAACTCTAGGCAGGTGGGCTTTCATGTGCCTTTCACAGAGGAGTGGCTTCCGTCTGGCCACTCTAATATACAGGCCTGATTGGTGGAGTGCTGCAGAGATGGTTGTTCTGGAAAGTTCTCCTCTCTCCACAGAAAAACGCTGGAGCTCTGTCAGAGTGACCATCGGGTTCTTGGTCACCTCCCTGACCAAGGCCCTTCTCCCCCGATCGTTCAGTTTGGCCGTTCTAGGAGGAGTCCTGGTGGTTCCAAACTTCTATAGTTTACAGATGATGGAGGTCACTATGCTCATTGGGACCTTCAATGCTGCAGACATTTTTTTTGTACCTTTCCCCAGATCTGTGCCTTCCTGTCTCGAAGGTCTGCAGACCATTTCTTGGACTTCATGGCTTGTTTTGTGCTCTGACATGGCCTGTTAACTGCAGGACCTTTATATAGACAGGTATGGGCCATTCCAAATCAGGTCCAATCAACTAAATTGACCACAGGTCAACTCCAATCAAGTTGTACAAACATCTCAAGGATGATCCATGGCAAACAGGATGCACTCAATTTTGGAGTGTCATGGCAAAGACTGTGAATACTTTTTGCAAAGATTTCAAACAAAACTTCTTTCACGTTGCCATTATGGGGTATGGTTTGTAGAATTTTGAGGAAAATAATAAAAGGAATTCATTTTGGAATAAAGCTGTAACTTACCAAAATGTGGAAAAAGTGAAGCACTGTGAATACTTTCCTTATGCACTGTATGTATAATCTCCTGAAGAAGTTGCTAGGCAACAAAACACGTTGGAGCCAAAGTGACAGTCCGGGGTGGAAGTAGTGTTGCTGGGTACAGAGCACACAGAGACCAGCTGAAGCCAGAGAGTGTTTGGCCATGCCAACTGTAGACTTCCTCCTGTGCTGTCCCTGGATAGTTACATGCTGCCTAATGATTTTATCTTTGCGAGTAGTATTATTGGTATTACAAAAAAATATTGTATAGGTGTATCACACAATGTCAGTCTTTTCCTTTCCATGAGGTATCCAGTGAGTATACCATGTTGGAGAAAGATTGCATTTAGATCATACCCAGTGAGCCTTGTGGAGGAGAGAGACAGACAGGCAAAACTATATGGTAACGTTGAATTGGATTTTTGGTGGAAGGTTGCACAGCTAACACTTCTGTCTGCAGTAGAAGCAGACAGCGTGGATTCTGCTTCATGGGCACTACAATAATGATTTCATATGACATAAGTTTATTTTGTGGACATTACTCTTTTGAAGATCATTTTGAACACGTTGTTTCACAATAAATGTAATTTGTTACTTTCAAGAGGTTACATTGTGATACTGATTAAGCACTACACTGGATGTTTACTTCACATGTATTTTTACATTCATTTTTTTTACTCTTCTATGTCAGGCGTAGGCAACCTTTTGAGCAGTGTGCCAAAAAAAAATTTCCCCAAGAAATTCAGTGCCGATTTTATAAAAAAATAATAATCAATCACGAAAAGTATTTTTATAAAGTAAACACTGTAGACTACTTTAGTAATGAGAAATTAACATCCTGCACTCTCACGTTTTAGATCAGCCCCAATTCCTGCAACTCCACACCTCAGATCACTGTACCCCCTTGCTCATCTGCCCCACCACTATAACCCTTCTGCTCATCTGCCCCACCACTGTACCTCCCCTGCTCATCTGCTCCCACCACTATAACCCTTCTGCTCATCTGCCCCACCACTGTACCTCCCCTGCTCATCTGCCCCACCACTGTAACCCCTCTGCTCATCTGCACCTCCCCTGCTCATCTGCCCCACCACTGTAACCCCTCTGCTCATCTGCCCCACCACTGTAGCCCCTCTGCTCATCTGCCCCACCACTGTAGCCCCTCTGCCCCACCACTGTAACCCCTCTGCTCATCTGCCCCACCACTGTAACCCCTCTGCTCATCTGCCCCACCACTGTAACCCCTCTGCTCATCTGCCCCACCACTGTACCTCCCCTGCTCATCTGCCCCACCACTGTACACTGAAAACTGTCTGTGGCTTAAAGGGACACAGAGTGCAGGGGTTCAGTAGTAAGTGACGCAAAGGTTCAAGAATAATTTCAACAAAATTCCCAGAAGCTCAACAGTAATTTCACAAACTGTCCATCCGATTGTGGTTTTCCCAAACACAGTGAAATCCCTTCTTTCTGAGATTGTTAGTGGCAACCAAGAGAATCATCTTCCTCCAGATGGTGGATGGGGCTAGCAGGACTGTAATTGGCTTTAGCAGTGGCCAAGACAGTCCTCCTCCTCCTGGAAACAGGGTCCTGTCCCCCCCCCCTAGCAGAACTGCACCCAATCTCTTCCCCATGACAAGAGCTGACAATCGCAGCTACAGCAAAGTTAGAGAACCAAACAATGTTTCCCATCTTTTACAATGTGTGGGGGGCACAGTGCCTTCCCCCTCAGTGCAGGTGTGGCGTGGGGAATTCTGAAATTGGAATGAATTATGCCGCGTACACACAACCGTTTTTCGGGTTCTAAAACATTTTTTTTTTAGATCATTAACCACTTGACCACTGGGCACTTAAACCCCCTTCCTAACCAGATACATTTTCAGCTTTCGGTGCTCTCACAATTTGAATGACAATTACTCAGTCATACAACATTGTACCCATATGAAATTTCTGTCCTTTTTTTCCCCCACACAAAGAGAGCTTTCTTTTGGTGGTATTTGATCACCTCTGGGTTTTTTATTTTTTGCCCTATAAAAGAAAAAAAGGCCGAAAATTCTGTAAAAATAAAAAAATAATTCTTGTTTCTGTCATATTAGCAGGTTATTTCTCACACACAGCATATGCATATCACAAATTACACCCCAAAACACATTCTGCTATTCCTCCTGAGTATGGCGATACCACATGTGTGAGACTTTTACACAGCGTAGCCACCTACAGAGGTCCAACATGCAGGGAGCACCTTCAGGCGTTCTGGAGCACCCAGACCAATTCTGAAATTTCTCTCCTACATGTAAAAATTATCATTTATTTGCTAGAAAATTACATAGAACCCCAAAACATATATGCTTCTTTAGCAAAGATCCTAGAGAATAAAAAGACGGCCATTACAACTTTTTATCTCGCACAGTATTTTCGCAGCAATTTTTTGAACGCGTGTTTTAAAAAAAACAAAAAAAAAAAACAGTTTTATGCTTAAAAAAAAAAAAAAAAAAACACAAAACAGTAAAGTTAGCCCAATGTTTTTGCATACTATGAAAGATTAAGTTACGCCGAGTAAATAGATACCAAACATGTCACCCTTCAAAATTGCACATGCTCGTGGAATGGCGCCAAACTTTGCTACTTAAATTTTTTTACTGGTTACATGTTTTTAGTTACAGAGGAGGTCTAGGGCCAAGATGATTGCTCTCGCTCCAACGTTCACAGTGATACCTCACATGTGTTTTCATATGTGGGCGGGACTACGTGTACGTTCGCTTCTGCGTGCAAGCACACAGGGACAGGGGCGCTTTAAAAAAATATATATATTTTATTGTTAATTTTACTTTATTTTAGTTTGACACTTTTTTTCCCCCAAAAATAATTTTTTTGATCACTTTTATTCCCATTATAAGAAATGTAAACATCCCTTGTAATAGGAATATAGCATGACAGGTACTCTTTACAGTGAGATGTGGGGTCAATAAGACCCCACATCTTACCTCTAGGCTGGGAAGTCTGAAATAAAAAAAAATTATCCTGGCTTCGATCGTAGCGGTGAGTATTGCAGGGTATTGCAGAGTATTGGGGTATTGCAGAGTATTGGGGTATTGCAGAGTATTGCGCAGGGTATTGAAGTATTGCGCAGGGTATTGAAGTATTGTGCAGGGTATTGCAGAGTATTGCGCAGGTTATTGCAGAGTATTGCGCAGGGAATTGTGCAGAGTACTGCTCAGGTAATTGCAGAGTATTGCGCATTGTATTGCAGAGTATTGCGCAGAGTATTACTCAGGTAATTGCAGAGTATTGCAGGGTACTGCAGAGTATTGTGCAGGGATGGATGGATGGCTGGATCTGTGACTGCAATTGTCACAGATCCAGCCACAGTGCTGCTGCTGCCACCCGCTCTCCCCCCTCTCCTCTCACACTGTACCGATCGGTACAGAGAGGAGAGGGAGGAACCGGCGTCATCACATGAGCGATCACGTGGTAAACGGCAGCTATCAGCGGCAATTTACCGCGATCCGTGATGCGCCAGGTCTTCTAGTAACTCGACCGCGCTGTAGACGTCTTGTCTATAGCGCGGTCGGCAAAAGGTTAAAAACGATCGTATGTGGGCTTCAGAGCATTTTTCACAATCTAAAAAATGGGCATTAAAAATTTCGAACATGCTCTATTTTGTTCACTACATTTTTAAGGTTGTAAAAAATGGTCGTGTGTGGGCTTAAACGACATGAAAAAAACGTGCATGCTCAGAAGCAAGTTATGAGATGGGAGCGCTCGTTCTGGTAAAACTAGCGCTCGTAATGGAGTAAGCACATTCATCACGCTGTAACAGACAGAAAAGCGCGAATCGTCTTACCGACAATAAATCAGCTAAAGCAGCCTCAAGGGTGGCGCCATCCGAATGGAACTTCCCCTTTATAGTGCCGTTGTACGTGTTGTACGTCACCACGCTTTGCTAGAGCATTTTTTTCCCACGATCGTGTGTAGGCAAGGCCATTTTAATGATCGGGTTGGAAAAAAAAAACATTTTTTTCTAGAACCTTAAAAACTTCATTTTTTAGAACCTGAAAAACGGTCGTGTGTACGCGGCATTAGTGTCTCACCGACACTTCCATGCACTGATGGGGAGGGAGTCAAGTGCCTGCAAAAGAGGCTTTGTGTGCTGTTTGCGGCACCAGTGCCAGGGGGTTGCCTACCCCTGTTCTATGTTTAAAAAAAGAAGAAGAAGAAAAAAAAAAAAAAAAGAAGGGGCACTTCACATTATTATTATATTGTATAGCGCTGGGCTTTTATGAATCAGAGGCTTCCTTCATTTATATAAAGTTTTTAAAAAGGTACAATAGAGCACAGCTGATTTTTTAGGCGTATTTGTATATACTCTATTTGTTGCTTTGTACACCAGAGGGTTCTTATGATGTTTTTCAAGGTTTTCTCACTTTAGCACAGTCTAGAGGAAGATAAAACAAGACTTGTAGTTCATTCAGTGACAGATTTCTGTGAATGAATGAATGAATGAAAGGACGGTGTGTTGCAAAATTCAGACTTTTCTAAGATGGTAGATGTTTTGGGGGTGGACAGGGGGTCAGCCTAGCACTGTATTACAGGTTACACTAAATATGGATGGTGGCTATGCATGCTTCAATAAATTATCAATTTCTTGTCCAATTATCTCTCCTAATAGGAACAATCAATCCATAGTGTACAACCCATTCAATCAATATGCCACACAAAAGGGAACTGGATTTCAACCAACTGTTGGATGATATCGTTATCAGTCACATCAATGTTTTCACCATGCCGTCTCATAATCTGATCAACTGAAATACAATTGAATTTATGACCAAAGCATATTAATACTGCCAATCAAATCAAAATGATCAATAATTTTCTGCCCTGACCAACCAAGTCAGTTTGATCGAATCCTGTGTAAAGAGATCAGAAAAGTAATGCCTATTCAATTGTTTGCCGATTTAAGAGTTTTGATCGAATTTCACATTGATCGACTTATAAAGTCAAAGCATGTATGGCCACTATGACATGCTATAAAAAGGTGGACTTAGCCCTAAAGCTGGCCATACACAGTTAGAATTTTGGACCTATTCCTGACAAAATTAAAGCTTCCTGTTGCCCTCTTCCCTCCAGCTCAACACCCCTAAAAAAATCAATAAATAAAATAAAATAAAAGGAGCTGGGTGAACAACTGTTAGCCGAACAGTGACTGCATTCTATCAGATACAGTTACTGTTCAGATAACCTGACAGCCATAAGTTCTGCAGCTGTCTAAATACAATAGCCAGCAAGAGAGATTTCTTCATCCACAATTTTTAGTGTGGATTAAGGAATATACTGTAATAAATTAGCGGTGCCTACAGTAAGGGATTTTTGTTTTAGCACGCTAGGTGGCCTGTCTAGGCTGAGCAGGGGGTTAATTGGGTTCTGGGATTCTGTGGCCCCGCTTTTCTACCTTGTGCATATTGATATTCATTCACAAACTTAAACGTAGTTTACTATGCTTCAGTTAAGCATGAACACAGGAGCAACCAGTACCGATCACTCGCTGTGTTCATTTAGAAAAAGAAGGGGCCGGTAAATTAAATATTTACCGGCCCCTTCCCCCGCTCTCCATCCCTTGCAGCAGCCGAGAAGAGAGGCGGGAAGCTAGCAGCACTGCAGGGGGGAGACAGGAGGTGCCAGGAAGCAGATGAAATAGGCACTGCACAGGGGGATTATGGTGTGCCCAGGCACACAGGAACACAGTGTACACGCCTATGGTTTGAGTGTTACTCGTCCTGAATGGCACCCCAAGCACAGCATGATTTGGCGTGATTATCACACAATAAAACGTGCAAAAATAATGCCAAAAACGCGTGTAAAAACGTCCCTGGCTCTGGGCCAAAATTTGGTCCCAGAGCTTTTTTTGGCACGAAAAAGGTGCATAGGGCAGCCCATTCAATTGGGCATGAAGGTTCGCAAGGTCAGGATAGAGACTGTTCAGTTATTGGTGACCTTTACACATCAGTGGGATTTGTTTTGGCTCAACCAACATTAAGGATGTTCACCTGCATCTACCTATCTGTCTCGTCATCAGTGGTTCTTCCTTTTTGCAGTGGGTAAACAACATTATTAGTTTGTGGCACTTACTTTTGGGTTGGCATCAGCCTCCAAGGTATTCACAAAGGTTCTGACTCCAGTCCCTGCTCTATTGTGACTACAGGGGGGATCTGAATAATTGGCAATCTACTTCTGTGAACAAACTCTAACCCCAAGCTGGTCTGTTGATATCCTCAGAATATTGAGGCTGACAGTATCGTAGTAGATTTTCTAGGTTATGTCTGGAACATGGTTTTTCTGCCTTAACAGTATACAATAATTTCACATACCTACAGGCGCACAACCCTTTTTGATATTTGTCTCCAACCAAAATGATACACTTACTCTAAGAGCTTGGAAGTGACTTCTTGTTGTGCACCCATCCTACACTACCATTCTGTTCTGGTTTGTGTGGGGTTAGGAGCTGTGTCCCTGTGCCTTGATAGTATTGAGGTTTCCCTTCACTCCTTTTTTTTTTTTTTTTTTTAATTCTTTATTTTATACATTTTTCAGTTTTAAACAAACATATTTTCCAATTTTACCATTTCATATGGCTTAAATATGCTATTACACAAATTAACGGATTGCTCCTATCTCTCTTAAGACTTCTCTGTATAACTATTTCAAAGAAGAAACAAAAAACAAGAAAAAAAGGAGAAGGCAAACGAACACCACGACCAGAAAGAACCAGAACAGTCCCTCTTCTTCCCTTACCCAATGCCTTACCTACCCCCCCCCCCCCCCCCTACCTTCCCCAAAAAAAAAAAAAAAAAAAAAAAAAAAATTACTTCCCCTTCCCCTCTCCGCCCCCGTCCCCCTACCCCCACAGAGCTCCCTCTCTAAATCGTATATAAGGGGTCCAAGTCGATCTATAATTATCCTCTTGTTCTCTTATTCCCGCAGTTAGCTTCTCCATCTGTTGGATTTCTGATATTCTGCCTAGCCATTGTTGTCTAGTAGGGCTGCTTGTACTTTTCCATAAGATTGGTACACAAGCCCTTGCAGCCGTCAAAAAATGTCTTATCAAGGACTTTTTGAAATTAGTCGTGGAGATTGGTATGTCTAGTAGTAAGCAGGTAGCAGGGTTATCTCCCAGCTCTACATCCAATACTTTTATTGTGTCCATGACCATTTTCCAAAAGTCTTTTAACTTTGGACATGTCCAAAACACATGTAACATTGTGCCCCTCTCATCCCCACACCTCCAACATCTGTCTGAACTTTCGGGAAATATCCGCTTTAATGCCACTGGCGTTTTGTACCACCTGGTTAAAATCTTGTACCCCCCCTCCTGGTACCTTGTGGCTAGGGAAGCTTTATGTGCAAAGTTAAAGATTTTTGTTTTCTGCGTTTCCGAGAATTTCACTCCTAACTCTCTTTCCCAAGCTTGTACAAATGGTAATTCCTTTGGGGCTTCTAGATCCACCCATAGACTATACATCTGAGAGAGGGAATGTCTCATCTCTTCTCCCTTCAAACATTGTTCCTTAAATCCTGAGAGCGCTCTGAGAGGACTTCCTTTTGGGTTCAATGCTCTGATAGCAGTTTTTAATTGAATTTGTCTTAGAGGATCAAGTTCTTTTCTCACTGCTTCCTCCCTTCCCTCCCTCCCTGTCCTTTGGTTGTCCCCTTCAAAATGTATTATTCTACTCCAGCCTAAACATTTTATCGTGTCGAAACGAGGGTCTACAAGTCCCAAATGGAACTTGGGGTTCCCCGATACCGGCGTGAGTGGGCTTGGATACTTCGAAAGATTCGTTCTCCTAAATAGTTTTTTCATTACTCTTAGAGTAGCTCCTAGAGTTGGGTGTTTTTTTTACCTCCGATGGTATATCTTCCTCGTGAATCCACACCATACCTTCTAAAGGAATGACTGAAATTTTCTGCTCTATACGTATCCATGGTTTGGACTTCTCTTTTATACACCATTCAACCGTCCTAGCCATATGTGTCGCCTCGTAATATCCTATTGGATCTGGGAAACCCACTCCTCCCCTCTCTTTTGGTAAGGTCAGAATTTCTCGCCGTAACCTCGCTGGTTTTCCTGCCCATACAAATTTCGCAAGTCTGGATCTTAAGTCCCTTAGAAATCCCACAGGGATCTTCACCAGTAGGGTTTGGAGTAGGTAAAGTAATCTTGGTAAGACATTCATTTTCAATATGTTTATTCTCCCGAACCAAGTGAAACTTTCCTTGTCCCATTTCAGGAGATCTAGCTTGATCTGCCTTACCAAGGGGGCGAAATTCAACTCAAAAATTCTATGTAATTTTTTCGAGATTTTAGTGCCCAGGTAGAGTATGTGTGAATCTGTCCATTTAAAAGGAAAAATTCCCTTGTAATTGTTCCTTGTTCTGTCGATTTACTTCTATCCCCATCGCCTCTGATTTACTTTGAAGTTAGAGAGGTCTCCGTAGTCCCTCAACTCTTTCAGCAAAGCTGGTAGAGACAATTCTGGGGCCACCACCGAGAACAAGAGATCATCTGCGAATGCAGCCACTTTATATTCCTCTCCTTTGACCTGAAAACCTTATATCCGTGTTTGATCTGATTGTTCTCAGAAGTGGCTCCAGTGTTAGGACAAAAATAATTGGAGAAAGTGGACAACCTTGTCTTGTACCATTTCTTATTGGAAAGGGGTCGGATAGTGCCTCGTTTACCTTTACCCTTGCCGTCGGGCAAGAGTAGAGGCTAGCAATCCAATTTAACATTCCTGACTCTAAGCCTATGTGCTTTAATGTTGCGCTCAAAAATCCCCAATCCACCCTATCGAACGCTTTTTCCGCGTCAGTTGATACTAATGCCATAGGGGTCTGGTAATATTGGGCCATGTAGATTATACTTAGCGTTCTTTGTGTGTTTTCCCTTCCTTCCCTACCGGGAACAAATCCCACCTGATCTGGATGAATAAGAGAGGGAACATGCGCCACCAATCTATTCGCCATTATCTTGGAAAATATTTTTAAATCTGTATTCAGTAGGGATATTGGACGGTAACTTGAGCATACCGTGGGATCTTTCCCTTCCTTAGGGATAACTACTATATGCGCTCCTAATGTTTCTCCTCTCATCTGCTGTCCCTCTTTCAATGAATTAAAGGCCTCCAGAAATGTAGGTATTACTTGCTCCTGGAAAGTCTTAGAATATTGTAACGTGTACCCGTCTGGGCCTGGGCATTTTCCTGCTTTCATTTCTTTAATTACCTCTAGGACCTCTCCCACCGTGATTGGATTTTCCATATCAAGTTAGCTCTCATTTGGAATTTTAGGCAATCCTGACTCCCTCAGATACGTTTTTATTCTTTCTTCTCTACTCTGTATCCTCCCTGAGGTAGGCTGTTCCTCTAATTGATATAAGCTACTGTAATATTCTCTAAACGCTCCTGCTATTAATTGTGAGGAGTACACTAGGTTATCTCCTTGTGTTTTTTGGATCTGGATTCTCTCAGTGCATTCGCTAGCATCCTGCTTGGCTTATTACCGAACTCGTAAAAGGCCCTCCGGCATCTGCTCAACTTGGCTTTCGCCTTGTCCATGAGAAATAGATTGAGTTTTTCTCGAAGAGACATCAGCCTCTCTTCAAGGTCTCCTTTGTGCGCTTTCTTGTGTTCATTCTCTACTATCTTAATTTCCCCAAGAAGGGTGTCTAGCTTTGCAGTGAGGATTCTTTTTCTGTGGGCCCCCATTGCAATAAGTATTCCTCTCAGGTAGCACTTGTGTGCTTCCCACTTACAGAGCGGGGATGTTTCATCATCATTATTCCTCTCAAAAAAAGATTCTATTTCCTGCTTTATTTTCCCTTCGTACTCTGGGTCTTTAATTAAGGTTTCATTTAACTTCCAGGTCCACTCCCTATGTCCCAAAACTCCCCACTCAATAAGACAGCTAACTGGGGCATGATCAGAAATTGTAATTGAGCCTATTGATGCTTCCCTTACATTCATTAGGACCTTTTGGTCCAGGAATAAATAGTCAATTCTTGTATAAGTTTTGTGTTTATGGGAGTAAAAACTATAATCTCTTTCATGAGCATGCAATGCCCTCCAGCTATCTACTACTTGTAGGTCATGGATTATGGTCCTTGCTTTTCTCAGTTTACTGTTAGATATGCTGTAAGACCCCCTAGACGAGTCCATAGTGGGGTCCCACACCATATTCATGTCTCCTCCCAGAATCAAAACCCCTTCTCTATTTTCTTTTATCACTTCTGCAAATTTTTCCAGGGTGGGGACCGGATCTTCATTCGGAAGCTAGATATTGACTAACGTGACCTTTTGCTCGTTTATTGTCCCTTTTATCAGTAGAAACCTGCCTTCCTCATCCACCACTACTTTAGATTCTTTCCAAGATATATTTTTAGCCAGTAGGATTGCCACCCCATTTGCTTTTGAGGACTGAGATGCCCCCATGTATATCACTGGGAATCTCTGAGACCTCATTTTTGGGATTTTATCCTTTCTAAAGTGAGTTTCCTGGACAAAAACTATTTGTGATTTTAATCTCCCTATTTCTAACATTAATTTTGTTCTTTTTTCTGGAATGTTTAACCCTTTCACATTATACGAAGTTATATTTATTCTATTCATCTCGTAGCGATTTATCTGATAACTCTTGTAAACTTCTATTACGGGCACCAATTATTTCTCACGCTTCCTCCCTATCTATATGAGAGAGCGGCGGAGGGAGGAGGCGAGGACAGAGAGAGGGAGAGGAAAAACAATAAAACAAAAAAACACCCTCCCCCCCCCTTGTATCTCGGAATCAGGACCACCGTCCGATTGTCCGAGTAATCTTTATTGACCCTCTCGTGGTGACAACTCTCCCCTATCCGAGATGTCCCACCTTCACCCAGGGACCAAAACAGGAAAAAAAAAAAAAAAAAAAAACCCCCAACGTCTCCGACTACCCCCCAACTGGAGGAGAGACGCTTTATTGGGGGAAAGTGTGAAAACACAGCGGAGAGTCACGTCCGCAGCCCCCCGTCCGATGCTCGCCCTCTTTGTATTATTGCCGTATCCCCTATCCTTGTACCTCCTGTATATTGCCTCTTAACTTTAAAAAGCTATGTCCCCTCTAAGTTGTCCCTTATTGTGTCCCCCTATCATGAGGAGGACCATGCCTCGTATTCCTATTACATAAAAAAAAAAAAAACACAACAACTATTAAGTTGCAGATATTATAAATAGATGTACGAAAACCTCCCACTAGAGCCCACTTAACACGCTATCCTCTTACTTGACCCTAATCTCTGGTCAGTCTCCATTACCTCCTTCATACTATTACAACATGTTCATATATCACAAAGTAACAGTCGTGTTAGCGTGTTCCACGTGAAGTAGTAGTCATATTTAACAGAGGTTGCAACAAATAATTATATTAGTATATAATATGGTTGATGCCATATAAAGTAATATGTAGTAATAGCCAACTTGGTGGATATAGGATATAGTTTAAGAAAAAAAAAAAAAAAATCATAATGGCAGGTACGTTGTGAGAAGAAAAAAAAAAAAAAATTCCCTTTTCTTTCTGTCACAATATTTTACTTCTTCCTCTAGACATCGTACCATCTCATCTTCCTCATCTTCCTCCCTTTCCTCCTTCCTATTCTCCCCCCTCCCCCTCCCCCCCTCCTCCTTGGATCTACCTACGCGTCTGTTGGTTCAGAGGGCCCCACCCCCCCCCCCCCCCCAAAAAAAAAAAAAAAAAAAAAAAAGTCACTCCCCACTTCTATTATGTAGACCCCCACTTCTATAATATAAAATTACCCGTCTCCCTTTCTCCCTCCCACCCCCTCCCCCTTAAGTAATACATCCCCCTAAGGTGAGCCAAAAAAAAAAAAACTTCACATTCCGTGAGTCGTGTTTCTCGTGCAATAATCCTCTTCAATGTCTTCCCCTGGGAAAAAAAAAAAAAAAAAAAGGCGGGTGATACACGTCTACTTATATTACCTTGTTATGCAGTGCAATCCTAGGGCCCTCTAATTCCAGGAGCCTCAGTCGAAGTGTGGTCAAGTGTTATTCTGTGTAAATCCCCCCCTCCTCAACCTCACCCTCCCTCCCCTCAACCTCACCCTCCCTCCCCCCCTCCCTGGTGTGCCCTCATTGCCCAGAGAAGGGGAAGGAAAGGCAAGACAATTCCTGATACTTAGACTCCCTGTGCCCCTTTAACACTCTATCCACCAGTCCTCGTATCCCTTTTTTCCCTTTTTTCGGTGTACTTACACCTATGCATATCCTATTGCTCTATCCACATATACATATACATATTCAGAGCGCACAACAAATCCACATCTATTCCAGATCCCTTAAAAAAAACAAAAAAACCCCCAAAAAAACGACGGGGCCAGCGGACATGGTTAATCTCTATCATACATTTTGTCATACCTTTAACACTCCTCAAAGTCCCGAATCCCGCCCCCCCCACACCACCTCACCCCACCCCCTCCCCCCCTAAGAAAAGTCCACCTGGCCCCCTAAAAAAAAACAAAAAAAAAACGCATCCTAAACAAAACAAAAAACCCCCAAAAAAAAAAAGAAGGGAAAAATTTCCCCTACACATCCTCGAGACATAGTCCCCCCCACTGTTGTCTGTAGGAGACCATTGTCAGACCGCTCCCTTGCACAGGGCTCCATGCCCCAATCTCCCCTCTTCTTCCTCTCTGTTCAAGAAATCCACTCCCTTCCGATCCTCTTATAGGAGTAAAAAAAAAAAAAAAAAAAAAAAAAGGGAGCAGAAAAAGAGTTGCTCTCACGAATTGTAGTGAAAAGCAGGCCTTGTACCCCTTACCAATGGCCCGGCATTTGCCTATTTATTATTTATCTGTCTCTCTCTCTCTCTCCTACCCCAAAAAAAGGAGAGATTTTCCATCCAGCCTCTGGGGAGGGGAAGAGAGAAAAAGGAGGAAGAGCACCAAAAAATAAATAAATAAATAAATAAAAAAAGAAGAGGGGAAAAAAGAGGGGGAGTTCCCCTGACATCATTTGGAACAGATCTTCTTTAGCTGAATAGGTTTTTCCTTTCCCCTATTACTGACAGGTCCAACCAATTAGGGACACTTATTGGATCTGCTCCCAGGAATTGAAAGAGTGTCTGAAGCTGCGAGGGCTCGCTCATAGTAACTCCTTCCTTCCTTTTTTACTATTAAGGCCAACGGAAACCCCCACCGATAAGTAGCCCCCTTGCTGCGCATATAGTCCAGTAACGGTTTTAATAACCTTCTTCTGTTTTTGGTTTGCCAGCAAAGGTCTTGAAATATTTGGATTTCCGCACCCTCCAGCACCCCCAAAGACCCTTCCTTCCATGCCGCCCTGAGAATCTCTTCTTTCGTCAAGTAAAAGTGGACTCTGCATAGCACGTCTTGGGGGTTCACTTGATCTTGGTATCGTACTGAGGGGATTCTATGGACTCTATCCAGTTCAAGAGCAGCGTCTGAAGGTTTTTTCAGAATTTTATTCAATAGGGAAGTTACAACCTCTCTTAATTCCAAACCTTCATATTTATCCGGAATACCTTTAATGCAAAGATTATTTCTTCTACTTCTATTTTCTGTTTCTTCAGCCTGCAACTGCAGCCTGATCAAATGTCTCTGCTGAAACAGTAACTTTTCCTCTAACTCAGTCAGTCTAATTTCCATACCATTTTGCATCTCCTCGCATCTCCCAATTTTCTGGTCAGCTTCCGCTACCTTCGCATGTACATTTTCAATCTCACCCCTCAGTGTAGCAGTGATGTTTGCTACTATCTGCTGTATGTCTTCTTTGGTAGGAAGAGCTTGAATGAGCCTACTGATTTGCCCAATGTCTGTGGAGGATCCAGTTTCTCCTCTCCCAACCTCTTGTATGTGTTGTGACTTTTTTGAGGCATGCAATCCTGATGTCTCCGCTGGCATTGTCTGACTAGTCATTTCAATACCCTGGCCTTGCTTAGGTGCCTCCATGCTTAGACCCAAGGATGGACTCCCACAAGTACCTAGTCTAGGTTCTGTTGGGGGCCCTAGGGCGGGCTCTTTAGCAGCCTCTAGGGGCCCTCCCAGGGATGGCAAAGCTCTATTTGATATATTTAGGGTAAGTGGCTCCTTTACTATATCCTCTACTGTGTGTTCCACCCTGTGTAGAGCCAAATGTCCACCTGTGGGTGTTGATTGCTGATCTCCTTCCCTCACAGTCTCAATGCATGAAGCTCTTCTCACCTGATTTCCAGAGGGCTCTGCTCTCTGCTCCAGAGGCTTCTCCTTCCCACCTGTCAGCCGTATAGCCGTTGCTGCTACGGGAGCTGCCGGCTCTGAGGATAAGGGAACTGTCCTTCCCGACGCTGATGATACGCTCTCAGTCAGCGAATTCCTCCTACTTGTTCCTCGATCCGACTGCTCACTCCCCTTTCCGCTCAAGAACCGCGTGATCTGCGCTTGGCTCGATTGCTGTAGGGCAACCCCGATGTGCTTCGCGGCGCTCCGTCCTCGTCGTGACATCTGCCGCTCGAGCCAGGCTTTCTCCCCGCTCAAGGGGCGTTCAAGGGGCGTACGGGGTTTGCAAAACTTTAGCCGCTCTCCTGGTTCACGAGCACCGCGGGACTCGGAGGACTCTCCTGGCGAGGACGCCTACTCCGCCATGCTTCCGACTCCTCCCCCCGGAAAACGGAAAAGTAACAACTCCCCCCCCCTTCACTCCTTAATGGGGCGATTTGATTGTTGGCCCCAAATACCTTAAAGAGTCACAGGTCTTCCTTGCGTTGCTTGTTCATAAATCTTAGCGGGCATTTCCTATTCTGGGTCTGTATCGGGGAGGTAAGTTTCTCCTTGTTGGATCTCGAATTTTTCTTTGGGACACGATTTGTTTGCCCAAACTCCTATTTATTCAGAGTGGAAACTGGATTACTGAGAGCCCCTGGGAGTTCGCAAATCCTTTGGGCATTTGTTAAATCTACATTGCTTGAATCCATAAAGCACATTTATGTTAAGGGGCCATTCTGTTGTGGAGAGTGTGCCCCCCCCCCCCCCTACAAGTGGTGGCATATATACCTGCATGTTTGGAGGGGTAAAGAGACATCACCAGTTTTATATTATCGTATGGACTTTGTTTGATTTGTTAATTTGATTTTTTTTTTCATTGTTGTGTTGAAGCACCTTACTGTATTTTATTTTTCAAAAGTGTTTATTGTACAATTATATTATAAATAATATATAGATACATTTTTTTTTATTGCGTTATTGAAGTGAACAGGGGTAGGCACCATTCTTCTTTCTCTATTCACAAAACAACATTGAGGCAGAAAATGGAAAAGTGGGCTTGACACAAAAATATATATATGATACCAACGGATTTGAAAAACAAATTCAACAAAATAACTGAAAGATGCTTACTCTACTTTAAACATTCGATTATGCAAGATTCCCTGACCAGTTGCCTGCATAATAAATAGCGTGCATGTTGTCAAAAACTGATGGGAAAATCCTGTCCTAACTTTGGAGGAATCTTTTGGGTGTATATTCACTCAAAAGATTTCTTAAATTAATCCTTGATAAATACACCCCCTTATACCCATTTTTTTAGGCAGTATGTTGGCAAAAGCAATGTTAACATGTAAAAAACAAACAACTTAAAACCATAAAAGTTCAGGTGCTAAACCATCACAACACATGTCAACATTTGGTACTTGCCTGGAGTTTGCATGTTCTCCCTGTGTCTGCGTGGGTTTCCTCCGGGTACTCCGGTTTCCTCCCACACTCCAAAGACATGCTAGTAGGTAAATTGGATCTCGTCCAAATTGGCCCAGTATATATGTGTATGACTGTGTCCCTAGCGTGTCATGATCCTACGGGGTAAAAATGACCGCACCAAGCAGATACTGGCTGGAAAAAGCGCCCAGAGGCGATTCAGTTTGCATGCGTTGCGCTATACAAGATTATATATATATATATATATATATATTCACACACACACACAATATATATTAATAAATAAAAAAATAAAGTGATCACATAATCTGTTCTCAGTTAAATTGGCTTGGAGAGCTGGAGCTAGAAAAAGCACTGTACACTGATCTTCCCAATGAATGGCTGTGCTGGGTGCCATGTCAGCACAAGTCTTGGCTATTGGAGGACAGAAAGGCTAATGTCTCAGCACAGCCAGAAAACGGACCAAGCTAGGATGGATATGCTTCTATGCCTGGTATGGTCAGTTTTAAATAGGAAAGCATGAAAACTGTCAGAATCAGCAGATATTTCATGCAAAGAAAGCAATACACAGAGAACAAGATATGTTTCTGTTGTACCATTTAAACGTATCAGGAATATGAAATGTTGGGGTAACATACTTAACTTTCTAGCTCTAGCATATACTAAACACATATATTTGGCAGGTGGACTTTCCCTTTAAATTATAAAATTTAGATTATTATTAATAAATAATAATAATATTATTATTATTATACTAGTAAAAGCTGTGTAATTTTCTTGCACAAGGTCATGCATTTCATGACAACTTAAAGCGGGGGTTCACCCTTAGAGGGCACTTTTCCCCCTTAGATTCCTGCTCGTTTTTACTAGGGGAATCGGCTATTTATTTTAAAATATGTGCAGTACTTACCCGTTTACGAGATGCATCCTCTCCGTCGCTTCCGGGTATGGGCTTCGGGAATGGGCGTTCCTTCTTGATTGACAACCTTCCGAGAGGCTTCCGACGGTCGCATCCATCGCGTCACGATTTTCCGAAAGAAGCCGAACGTCGGTGCGCAGGCGCAGTATAGAGCCGCACCGACATTCGGCTTCTTTCGGCTACGAGTGACGCGATGGATGCGACCGTCGGAAGCCTCTCGGAAGGTTGTCAATCAAGAAGGAACGCCCGCTCCCGAAGACCCATACCCGGAAGCGACGGAAGAAGATGCAGCTCGAAAACGGGTAAGTACTGCTCATATTTTAAAATAAATAGCCGATTCCCCTAGTAAAAACGAGCAGGAAGCTAAGGGGAGAATTTTTTTTTTTTTACAAATGGGTGAACTCCCGCTTTAAGCATGCATGCCATTGTTAACACAAATATTAATATAAAAGGTACAAACACACAAGATTGTTTGGTATGGGCAATTCTGGTGATTATTTGTGTATGTGTGTGCGCACAGATGAGTGCAGAGTGCAATAGCTGGGCAGATGGTCTATCGGGTTAATTGGTACTAGAATAAGACGATATATTGGAGATGTCTCCTGACAAGGTCTGTCTGCCCACTCAGATGTGCAGGGAGCTGAAGGAAAGAGATTATTCTTGCGGTTTCTTTATGTTCAGCTGACAATGAAAATGACCAGCTGTCACTTTCCATTATTTGGACATCATGCAAAACTAAAAAAGAAATATGTGAATTAAAATGTGCAATATATTGCAGCACACCAGTACTTAGATGTGGCGGCGGCGGCGGCCGTTCCACCCCCCCCCCCCCAACACTCACTTACTGTATTGCACTTATGAAGGGGCGTCATCATCCCAGGACATAACTACAGAACACCTCCCTCTCTCTCCATCACCATAACACAGTGGGTAGAGGTTTTGTAGTTCCTATAGACATCTAGGAGCAATGCTCACTGGTAAGGGTGCAGCACAGGCAGAGAGTTACCAGCTCACAAGATTTCTGGCAAGATGTACAAGTATTTTTTTTTGCACTTATCAAACAGATATAACAAAATGCTTTCCATGATTTCTTTAAACACATGAAAAAGGGAGCGAATAAGGAGTTCATTGTTCGGGTTTACATACAATTTTTAACAGCATCCTGAAATTAAAGAAAGACAGAAAGCAAGGTCAGTATTCATAACAATATTATTTATTGTGTAAAATAGCGGACACATGGGAACAATATGCAAATATTTCTTGTAATAACACAAGAATAAAATTCAAAGAAACGTGGTCACTCTGACTCTTCTTCAAACTCAACAAGTGGAGCATGTCGGCTGGCTTGTACACCTTCTCTGAAGTGAACCTTTTTGATGGTGCCTGCTTTGGGTGCTCGTATTGTGTGCTATAAGAAAACAGATGGCAATTCAATTTTTTTTTTAGAAAACATTACTTTAAAGAGGTGAATATCAAGATTCATTTTTATAATCTGCTTGGCGTTCAAAGTTGCAAGGCCTGCTTTTTAAGTGTGCCCTCTCCGCCTTTTGAAAAGTTGTGTAGCACCCTCTAGTGGGCAACAAGTATAGGTAAATTTATTTTGGTAGGAATTGTGGTTAGGCCCCTTTCACACATGCAGATCGCTCAGATCCGCCTGTCAGTTTTTTCAGGCGGATCTGAATGGGCGCTCCATATACCTTTATGAAGCGTTTGGATGTCAGCGGTGACATGTCCGCTGACACCCGATCAGCCCCGATCCGATCCTCTCCGCTAAAATGTGACGGATGCAAACCCTATTTTGCATCCAATGAAAATGAACAGACGGTTCGTTTTCATCTGATCCCCCCTAGGGGAGAGCGGAGATCCAACTGCACAGTGTGCAGAGACAGACCTGTCATCTGCCAGCTCAGCAGGGATCAACGGAGGTATCCCCGCTGAGCAAGCGGATGTTTAAAAGCGCTCACGAGATCCGCATGTGTGAAGGGGCCTTACTGTGCGAGTTTGCAAGTAGGTCTAGTTATTGCAGGCCAGGCTGGATGGCTCTACAGGGTGGGTCTCCCCCTGGATCCCGAAGCTTGGAGAAGCTTCTGAAAGTTAGTAGGCAGAGGCAAAGAGGACCTGATCTGCTTACTGTCAGATTATCCCCCCCCCCCCCCCCATTTTGGAGATTTCCCTTAAATTTCCTGTCCATAGCCAAAACAGAAAGTGAGGAAATCCCTGCAAATTAAGGAAATTCCTTGGGAACCCCCAGGTCACCAGAACTAGTCCCCAATTGCAAGATTGCCCCCTCTGTTACTTTTCTGGGGACAAACCAAAATCTGTGATTTTTTTTTTTTACATTCAACGATTATGGTAAAGAGGACAAATAGAGAGGGGGGGGGGGATCTCCTCAACAGTGGCACAGACAGCAATAAAAACTGAGGAGCCTTTTAATCTCTCTGTTGGCTCTGTCTCCAGGCTGGAGCCAAGGAAAGGAAGCCTGAGAGAGGAATCTCTATTACCTTTGGACATCCTGGTTGGCATGGGAAGATCTGATCAGTTGGAGGCCTGAACAAGAATCTTGCCCAGTGCAGCAGGGAGTAAAGATGTGAAGGTTTACAGTGGAAGAAAGATACTTCTTCATATAGTTTTTAACTTTGTGTCAATTCTTTGAAGACGACTGAGAGCTCTTGCTCCTTAAAAGATCTCGTCTCGGATCCATAGAGACTGCGTTTATGCCAGAGGGAGTACAGCCCAATATCTTCATTTTTGTACATATAGAAGATGTTTATCCTCTGATGTTTCTTAAAGTCAAGTTGGGCATCCCAGAATCCCTTTACCCTATCCAAGTTGTTTCCCCAATAAAATAAAAACAAAGCCCATGGACTGATTATTTGCGTCTGGATGCAAGTTGGAAATGTGTTGCATTGCTGTGCAGAAATAGGGGGAATCAAGATATCCAGTGGCCCCTGCAGGGGTAGCGCTACAGTTGTATAATATACTCACCTTTTTCTGGCTTTCATAGTGCAGGTGACTGCACCATCCTGCCGGCGAGATCCCATAGAATGTGAAGTAGAAATCTCATCACGATTTTACTGCGTTTCATGTTTTACCGTGGCCGGCAGTCAAAATATTTCTATTCTGAGAGAGAGGTTGAAGCTCACCTAACTGCAGCAGATCCCCAACGCTGCTAAATGGAGTGGAGTTTGGGAGATGACAAGAGCTCCTAAAACGCAAGTTTAGCAGCTCCTCAAGTTTAATGCCAAGTACACACAATTTTTTTTTCCGGCATGTAGAAAAAACAACGTTTTCCCAACTTCATCATTAAAACGACGTTGCCCACAAACCATCGTTTTTAAAAAATGCTCTAGCAAAGCGTGGTGATGTACAACGGCACTCTAAAGGGGAAGTTCCATTCGCCTTTGGGCTGCTTTAGCAGATTCTGTGTTGGTAAAAGACGATTCGCGCTTTTCTGTCTCTTACAGCGTGATGAATGTGCTTACTCCATTATGAATGGTAGTTTTACCAAAACGAGCGCTCCTGTCTCAGAACTTGCTTCTAACGTCGTTTTAGCCCACACACAATTTTTTACAACCTGAAAAACGACATAAATTTAAAAAATGCAGCATGTTGGAAAAAAATTGTCGTTTTTCAGAACCCGAAAAATTATGTGAAGCCCACACACGATAATTTTAAATTACATTTTTAAAAAACTACATTTTTTTTCATGCCGAAAAATGATCATGTGTACACGGCATAAGAGCTGCTAGTGTACAAGAAGCCTTAGAGGGATTTGGGCTATTAAACATCCCCTAGATCTCAGCAGAAAGAGGACTCCACACTGAAGGTGCAGTGGGCAAAAGCGCATAGGTTATCCAACCTTTTGTTTTTTATGGGACTCTTTTGTGAGTTTTTATGCAGTGTTTCTGCAAGCGAGAGGGAGACATTTAAATAGGAGGCCTTGCAATTTAGGTTCAAGATCTGCTTTAAAGCACATCTCATAGCAAACAAAAACATTTGCTACATTTCTGGCTTACATGCACATTTTCTATGATTTTTCCCCTTTAAAAACACACTGCAAGTACATGAAAATACTAGTTAGTATTCCATAATTACTGTATGGTATGCTCCTCCTAGGCATGTGGAGTCAGCCCTGCCTACCTAATTTCAAATGCACTACAAAATACACAGACTTCTCTTTATCACGTCCTCTCTCCATTTCCATACCCCCTTCCTTGTCCACTTATGCCGCGTACACACGATCAGGCTTTTGCCCGACCAAAAGCTCATCGGAATTCCGACGAATTGCATTGGAGTAAAATAGAACATGTTCTATATTTAAACTCAGACTGAATTCATCTTAATTTCCCCGATGGGGCATACACACGGTCAGAATTTCCTATGGAAAAAGTCCGTCTGACTTTTTCCATTGGAAATTCCCATCATGTGTACACGGCATTAGACAGCATAAGAAGTTATCAGCTCAAAAGACTTGTGTGCACTAATCCAATAAACAAAACTTTTAAAATGGTATATTTAGTAGACCACAAGGGAGCAAATAAGAGACGTGGACTAGTAGGATTTACATACACTTCAATATCCTTGAAACAAATGGTATAGTAAACATGACAAAAATACTGCTAACATTACATTGAAAGGGGTTTGTAACTGGTTATTTGGAAATCTTTTATATTTCAAAGTAAAAAAATACACTCTGAGGTTTTGGCGCCGTCACAATACTTACAGACATGAAGTTATTTTTGCCACTCCCGATGACGTCAGCCACACTGAGCAACCATTGTCTATAGCAGTGATGGCAAACCTCGGCACCCAGATGTTTTGGAACGACATTTCCCATTATGCTCATGCATTCTGCAGTGTAGTCAAGTGTCATGGCAAATGTAGTTCCAAAACATATGGGGTGCCAACGTTCGCCATCACTGGTCTATACCAGTGGTTCTCAACCTTACTAGTGCCGTGACCCCTTGATAAAATTTCCCAAGTTGTGGGGACCCCCAACAGTAAAATTATTTTGGTATAGTGGGTTGTCAGAACCCAAGGCAAGACACGTAATTTGTGCCCCTGACCAATGGATATTTAGCGCTCCCTGAGTCCTTTCCACTTCTACAGTACAGTGCTGGTGGGGACTTGGGATGAGTGGCAATGTTGGGGGGAGTTCTGATCAGCCAACATAGGTGCTCTTGATCAAGGTTATCTGCTGATCTGAGAACTGTAGTGGGGACTTTTTGTGGCAACTATAATCACAGGTAGTGTTACTCACTGTGTCTCCGGCTTCACTGTGAGACACAACTTTGTGGTGTCTCGTAGCAGTGACACCTATGCCGAAATCAGGAGATAGGGTCTCCTCCAGTCCCTCCCACTTCACATTCATCACCAGTCAGCTAACCTCTAGTTTCTGCCCCCAGCCATGCCGTGAACTAAATGGGCGGCTACGAAGAGGCTGAGTGGGTGGCTCCAGGGACAGCCCTGCTGGTCGGCCCCAAAAAAGCTGGGAGAGCGGTGCGGGCTTCAGGAACAGCCCATGATTTGGTGACCCCTGGCAAATCATCATTCGACCCCCAAAGGGGTCCCGACCCCCAGGTTGAGAACCACTGGTCTATACGATCATTCAATTCTATGCCTGAAGACTTACCTCCATTTTCATAGCAATCATGACCATCAGTGGATCTCCAGCTTCTACTTTATCTCCAACTTTTACAAACACCTATAAACAAGCCATGAATAATAATTAGACAGTAAAACAACTAGCTGGGTTATTTACCAATTCATGATTGTGTATTTTGACAGGTTATTGCACACAAGACAACATAAAATCTGAAGGTAAAAATAAATAATAATAATTATTAAAAAATAAATACCCTCTAGTACAGGGGTCTCAACCTCAAATTACCTGAGGGCCACAAGACAAGTTTTCATATGCCATGGGGGGCCGCATGCAAACTTTCAAACTTCAAAAACAACAGTACTGGTGTCAGCGAACACATTATTAACCCCCAGCACTGGTGTCAGCGAGCGCATTATTACCACCAGCACTGGTGTAAGTCAGGGTTTGACAAATTTGCTTGGAATCTAGGAGCCAGCTAAAAAAGTTAGGAGCCAGAAAACGCACCCCGTCCCGACGAGCTTGCGCGCAGAAGCGAACACATACGCGAGCAGCGCCCGCATATGTAAACGGTGTTCAAACCACACATGTGAGGCATCGCCGTGATTGGTAGAGCGAGAGCAATCATTCTAGCACTAGACCTCCTCTGTAACTTAAAACATGCAACCTGTAGAGTTTTTTAAACGTCGCCTATGAAGATTTTAAAAAGGGTAAAAAAGTTTGTCGGCATTCCACAAGCGGACGCAATTTTGAAGCGTGACATGTTGGGTATGAATTTACTCGGCGTAACATTATCTTTCATAATATTAAAAAAAATGGGGATAACTTTACTGTTGTCTTATTTTTTTAATTAAAAAAAAAGTGTATTTTTTTCCCAAAAAAGTGCGCTTGTAAGACCGCTGCGCAAATACGGCGTAACAGAAAGTATTGCAACGATCGCCATTTTATTCTCTAGGGTGTTAGGATAAAAAATATATATAATGTTTGGGGGTTCTAATAAGAGGGAAGAAGATGGCAGTGAAAATAGTGTAAAATGACATTAGAATTGTGTAAAATGACATTAGAATTGCTGTTTAACTTGTAATGCTTAACTTGTAATACCAACGGCTCACCACCAGATGGCGCCAGCTCACAAAAACATTTTTTCCCTCTTTGCTCCACCCACTTCCGCCCTGCCTGCGGGCCATTTATAACTGGTCCGTGGGCCGCAAATGGCCCGCGGGCCGGTACTTTGAGACCACTGCTCTAGTACAATATGAAATGTTTGCATCCAAATTGACCTTAGATGACATATCATTCCAACTATAGGTCTCCAATTTTAACCCTGCCACTCATCCCCTACAGCCTACTCTCTAGAAAGCTACTTATAGTTTTTGAATGGCCCTGAATTTGAGCCTCGTTTTGGTTCATCGCCTCCTCACGACAAACAGAGCTTGAAGGTAATGTAAAGGTCTGCGTTTTATTTATTTATTTTTTTGAAAACGCTCCTTTCCGCATCGAGTGCCCCCTTGGAGACCCGCATTCCAAGGGGGCACTCGTGAGGGGGGCGCTCTCCCGAGTCCTGCTGCTGCGTCCATTGACACAGACAGCAAGGACTCGGCCCTGCCTGGTATGGATTTTGGGGGGGCCCCACGCTAATTATTTTTTAAATTAGGCATGGGGATTCCCTTCAAAATTCATACCAGACCTGAAGGTCCTGGTATGGATTTGGGTGGGACCCCACACCATTTCCCCCCCCCAGTTTTTTAATTGCCGGAAATTGTTTATAGTCCTGTCAGCGGGAAACCCCACGGACAGCTGATTACTTTTTGGTGGTCAAGGACACAGCAGTCACCCGCGCCTTAACAACCAGGTTGTTTACTAAGATGCTGCTGGCACCTGCCAGTTTCTTAAATATTGCATGCCAGGAGGACCACCAATTATTTACTGCATGCATTTTTGTTCGTGAATTGATTTTTACTCCTGTTTTATATGGTATTTACTGAGCGTTTTTGCTTTATGCGGTAAATACAGTATAAAGCAGTAGTAAATTGACATTTTCAGAATCTTATTCAAGATTTGGGAAAACACCTAAATAATACATGCCGTCTGGTTCTGTGAATGGAGCCCACAGTAATTTGAAAATATTGTAGCCTGAAACTAGGGCATATTTTACAATCACAGCTTGTTTGCCATTTGTTGGCATATCATTATCCAGCGGCTAATTATACATTTACTGCTGTGATTTTTATTTCTACCAAGCTGACTTTAAGGCCCCTTTCACACGGACGGACAGAATGGTGCTTTTAGCTACGGATTCTCAAGTTATCTACCGCAGCTAAAAACACACAAATGCTTTCCCATGGCCCCATTCACACGCAGTGTTTAGCTGCGGTTTCGTTACATGCGGTTTGGTGCAGATAGAAAAAAATAGATTTGACTGCGTCCAGGAATGATTTTGCGCAGCTATCTGCACATAACTGCAGGTAATCGCAGTGCACTGCGTCAGCTGCAGATAGCAGCATGAACAAAAACAAAACAGGAAGCACATCAAAATAAAAAAAACGGTTGCTATGGGCATGACAATAATGGCCGACCGCAGCTGCATGTAAAACGCAGCTAAATCGCTGTGCCTGGAGTCTTGAATTTCAAAAGAAAGTAACATGCTGTTAACTGTGGCAGAACAGTCGTCCGTGTGAAAGGGACCCAAGATGCTTTCCTTTCATGCAAGCTGTAAAACCCAATTACCTTAAAAAGTGGAAGTAAAGGCTATGACCAGTCTGCTTAAAAAGGTTTTCTCCTCATACCTATGTGGCTTACCATTTGTAAAAGATCTGTGCAAATACCTTTCTTGTAAATCCGTTTTGGTGCGATCACACAATTAAGAAGCTGCAGCACCCCTGTGTCAGAGAGCACTTGAAAATAGGGCTGAATTTATGGGGCTGCGATCTTTATTGCATCCTCACAAATTTTGTCAGTGGTGCTCCTCCCCCACCTTTTGCAGAAGCTGCAGCTTCCTCAATCATGTGACCAGTCAAAAAATAAATAAATAAATAAAAAAAAAAAAAAGGGCATTTATACCAATCTCAAAACTTTAAAACACACAAAAAAGGTTAAAGTTCATTACCTTTTCTATCGTTCCAGTCATGGGTGCTACAGCCCCTCCTTGACTTCCTGAGGTGCTTACTTCAGAGAGAAATTTGGGAACAGGAATACCCAACTGGACACTGTCCTCCTGCAGCAAGAAGACATGGATAGTGTCAGATACAGTAAACAGTACATGAGTGAGAGATATACAGTACTAGGTCACTTACAAAAATGTCTGTAATACAGACTAGCAATGTACATAGATATTGTGAGAATAGCAAAATAATGAGTACAAAAGAAAAAATCCCGCGCTAATAATGTGTAAGTGGAGCAGCTAACACAGCAAGAAAGATCAAATTGCTAAAAGATACTGTGGAAAAAGTGTAGCGCTAGAAATGATTGAATTTCAATGAAAGATTTGTAAATAAATAAACAAAATACATATACAAACACCACAAGTGAAAATGGATAGTGTTACCACTAATTTACAGTCCATAAACCTCCAATAAATGGATAATAGTGACAAAATCTGGACAATGCCAGAAAGATTGAAGTGAATAGAAAAGTTCATATATGAGAAATCCAGTGACTAGGTGAATAAACACAATCCAAACGGTGATTTCTAGATAGGAGATCCACCACCACTTATAATAGGGGGCTTGCCGGATAGATTGGACCCCGAAGGGCATATACCCACTAGGCCAATCAAGCTTGTAAATAGGATATACTTTAGAGGATATACCACAGATGTCTCAAAGCCAGGAATCATTGATAAGACCTCCAGGAAATCCAGGGGTTTACACCAGGTGAAGATTTACAGCAAATCCCAGAGACGGCACATCAGATATCCCAATGTAAAAGAAAAAATTGGAGCGCACATAGCATAATTCCGTATAAATAACACGAAATTTATTAAAAGAAAGAAACTCACATATTGCAGTAATAAAACAAGCTCATAAAATCAGGGTAGCAATGACGACAGCAGTCCTTCCCAACATGTTTCGTTACAATAGTACTTCATCTGGGGTGTTGTATATGTATTTTGTTTATTTATTTACAAATTTTTCATTGAAATTCAATCATTTCTAGCGCTACACTTTTTCCACAATAGCAAAATAATGTACTTTTGAGTAACCATAGCCCAACTGGACAAAGATTACTCAAAATTATTTATTGCTCATCGTCTTCTATGCTCACCTAAAGCCCAAGTTTAGGCAAACTTAAAAAAATAAAATAAAAAATGTGTAAACAATAGTGCTGCACTATAAATATTCAGATGACAGAAATAAAATGTGCAAAGTACAAATGTGTGAACAGATCACACTGGCGTATACAAGTCAAAAACATAGAAATGTATTTACCCCACCAATATTAGACTAGTAATGTCCATAGAGCTCAGTGTCACTGTGAAAAATGTCCAGTAAAGTCAATCGAGCAAGGTGATGTTAGATCTTCCATGCAAACCACCACCACGAAAGCCCCCAAGGGTGTACGCTCACCTTACTGATGTGGACCCCAATACATGGAGAAACAGAAGCCTTGAGTTATAAATCAAAAGCTGCAGGTAAACACTTCGATGAGTTTGACTGTTAGCAATAACAGCTCCACTCAAAAAAAGAAGGAAATAAAAAAGCCTCATAGTGCAGACTATAATAAAAATATGGCTGTATTTAAACTATAACTGCACTGACATGTACGAATCACAAGTACCGAGCCTCCACCTCCCTTCTACAGTCAAACCATGTCAAAAAGAAAGAGCAACAGAAGCCGGCAAAGCATCAAAGCAAACACTCGCTCACCTGAGTGCGTCTAAGATGAGAGAGTGTTTGGGTTAGAGGCACAAACTGGACATTCATCTCAAACCCCCCAATACAGTAGTACAGAGGGTATCAAGCACCAAACGAAACTTTTTTATGGGGTTATAGCCAAACTGGTGGTAGGTGTTAAAAGCAGAAAGGGTGATTGGGGTGGTGCGGGAGTAGTGGTGAGAATAGGGATGTTCAGTGGGGTGGTGGCATGCACAGTGGTGGGTAGCAGATAGTGTGCACAAAGGTAGTTGGGTCTGTTCACCAGCAGTCAAGTGAATGGAGGGTGGAACTGGCAGGCCCAGTTAGAATGAGGAAAAGCAGCTATTTACAAGATAGAGCGAGGAGTGCACAGACTGTATATGGCTATTGTGGGCAGTATTCAGTGCCAGAATCAACATGTGATAAAGGCACAAAGAAGATGCTGTGCAGGGGATGCAGGAAGCACGGTAGGCACCAGGTTCCGCAGGTGATGAACAGAGGAGGCAAGATCCTGACAGCAATATATAGAAAACCTAAAACAATATGCATTAGGTTTCTGCCCTAGAGGTGCTTACACCTCACACACACACTGGTGACATTTAAAATATACATTTACATACTGTACATATAAACACGAAGTTCTGCCATATTACGCAGTCTGCAGAAAACACTCAGCAAAATCAGTCTCTGCTGCCCTAGAGAAACTGACATTCTAATGTCCCAACCTTACTTATAACTATTATTTCAGTTCTGTGAGCATGGAGTGACAGAATCATTTCTGCAGCTTCTGCACAGGGAGATCGCTGAGCTAGCAGTAGTTCGATGTGATTTGCTGTCTACCAAAAAAGTTATTTCTATAAAAAAAAATATATATATATATATATTTATTTATATTACCAGTTGCCTACCTTTGGCGTATTACACACAGCCATAAAAATCTCCTCCTCTGTACACAAGGCAGTCTCTTGTACATCCAGGACACTGCCTGAAGTCACATAGGTTAGACTTGATGGACTTATGTCTTTTTTCAACCTCACCTACTATGCAAGTTTCTCTTCTACCCTGCTTGCCCCCAAGCACAGTACCCGGAGACCTACTGTCTGTAGAAAGTGGAGCTCCCAATCCTACGATTGGCAGCCAAACTGAAGCCTTCCTCATAGAATGATCACTGTAACAGCCAATCACAATGATCATTCGGTGTAACATTTCTAAAGAACAACAAAAGTAACACAGTAGCTGTCTTATCTACTCAGTTCCCTGACAGACAGTATCAGTGTTAGAGCTGCAACACACACAGAAGAATGTTTATTGTGCGTGCAGGAAATTTGTTAACCCTTAACCAACCCAGACATGCTCTTATTTAACCTTTATTTTACCATTCAACCCATTCATTTCAGTAGATCACCCTCTATAAGCACTATGTAATAGTTTAATCTCCTGTTCCATGTTTCCATTTTAAATCATTTGTAAAAATAAAAAATAAAATAAAAAAAGTGATTTCTGGTATATCTGTTTAATTTTAAATCAGCCCTATTTCTTTTGTAAATAACACGATAATGTAAATTTAAGTGTTGCAGTAAATAAAACGGGCAGCAGAATATGTACAAGCTTCCCCACACTAATGGAACTTGTGTTCAAACTTGGAAAAAAATAAAATAAAAAATGTTTCCCAAAATTATTACTCTGTCCCCCCCCCCCTTAAAATGCAAATAAATTACAAATAAATCAGAAGACCTTAGCATCACATTAAAGTCCCATTTGTCCCTCAAAATATATGCAGTCAGTATTTACAGTTAAAGCGGGGATTCACCCAAAAAAAAAAAATTCTAACATTACATTGAGCCGAGTTGTTAGAATGACATTATGCTGTTTTTTTTTTTTTATTTCCTTGCCGTACATACCGTTTTATCTATATTTTCACTGCGGCTTCCGGGTATGTAATCTGCGGGACTGGGCGTTCCTATTCACATGCTAATTGATTGACATGCTTCCGACCGGCGCATACAGCGCGTCACGAGTTGCTGAAAGAAGCCGAACGTCGGTGCGCAAGCGCCGTATAGAGCCGACTCGCAGTCCGGATTCTTTCGGCAACTCGTGACGCGCTGTATGCGCCGGTCGGACATACCCGAAAGCCGCTGTGAAAATATAGATAAAACTGTATGTACGGCAAGGAAAAAAAAAAAAAAAAACAGCATAATGTCATTCTCACAACTCGGCTTAAAGTGGTGGTTCACCCTCCATAACAACTTTTTAGCATAAAATGAGGCATAGTAGCGCGAGCTACAGTATGCCCGTCTTTATTTTTTTATCCCCGTACTCACTGTGCACTCGTAGATACAAGATTACGACTCCCCGCAGGGAATGGGCGTTCCTATGGAGAGGGAAGGTGATTGACGGCCGGCTCTGGCACGTCACGCTCCCCGAAGACAGCCGGAACAGGTTTTGGCTCTTCACGGCGCCTGCGCACAGACTATGCGCAGGCGCCAAGTCCTATTTCGGCTATTTCCGGAGAAGCGTGACGTGCCAGAGCCGGCCGTCAATCACCTTCCCTCTCCATAGGAACGCCCATTCCCTGCGGGGAGTCGTAATCTTGTATCTACGAGTGCACAGTGAGTACGGGGATAAAAAAATAAAGACAGGCATACTGTAGCTCGCGCTACTATGCCTCATTTTATGCTAGAGGGGGAAAAATTTTTTTTTTTTTATTAATAGGGTGAACCCCCGCTTTAATGTAATGTTAGAATTTATTTTTTTGGGTGAACCCACGCTTTAAGTTAGAGTAATGAATAGACATAGCGGAAATGTAAAAATAAAGGCTGGTCCATAGGGGGTAAACAGGTGCGAGAGGCTGAAGTGTGTGTGTGTATGTGTGTATATATATATATATATATATATATATATATATATATATATATATATATATATATATATATATATATATATATATATATATATATATATATATATATATATATATATATATATATATATTTTTTTATTATTATTTATTCATATGTTCATTATTTCAAATGCAGATATACTACTATACCACTGTGTTACCATTGAGAAGAGATGGATCGTGTTATCAATGATAACAAGCTTGGATTTACAAAGTGTGCCATCCACAGAGCATCTTAGGAATGTCATGCCACCTTCATTCAGAAGTTCTCCTGAAACTTTCAGCACTTTATCTTGAACCTGAAACATACAAAAAAAAATAAAAAATAAAAAATAATGCCCAGGCTGAAATCCACTTTTGTCTAAAACTAGCCAGTAATGAACCATATCTAGCTTGCTAGAGAGGTGCTCAGACAAGCCAGCTCACTTTTTCCCTATATCCATCAGTTACATGGTCTACTGTAGTCCATCACGTTGTGCGCCTGATCATAATGATGTGATGATTATTCAATACCTATTTCAGTTTTCAACGATTATCCATCTACGGCATACAATAATCTTACTATCAATTCTAATGAAACAGTTTTGAACTGCTACCTAGTATGGCTTTACCATTTCCTAATTACTTGCCAAGAAGCCGAGTTTACAAGCAGTTCAAATATATAACCGTAACAAGATATTTTAATCTTCATTTTGTTGCATGCGAGCTTGCAAAAAAGTGTAATATCTCCAAGCCACAATTTACTACTCAGGACATGTAGCTCAGTACACACTCCCAGTTACCTGAATGTCAAATGATCCATCACGGTTGTAATTAATTTTCAAGTCCACTTCTGTTTAAAAAGAAAAGGGAAAAAAAAAAAAAATTAAATGTGTTGCTAAATGATTAACACACAAGCAATGTACTTAAAGTATTGTTTTCTTTTTTTGCAAAGAATCATACCTACCTAGGTGGATGTAGCATAGCATCGGTCCGATACTGCATCTGTCCCCCACCGGCTCTAACAGTGAGAACCGAGTGATCTCAGTGCTCCCCGAGCAGAGAGCTGGTGACTGTCAGTCACCGACTCTCTGCTCTGCCCCCCACGCTCACTGGGATCAGGCTCTTAGGGGCTTGCAGAGAGGCTGAGCCGGGTGCCAGTCCAGGCATGTGGGAAGATCCCGACTTCATTGTCCTGATGTTGCCCAAGACTGTACTGACTAACGGCAGCAGACAGCGGGCTTCACAGCCCACTGTCTGCTGAAAAAAGGTAACATGAGTGCCAAAAGAAATGCATTCTTGTGAGCCACAGGAGAAGTACAGCCAAACAAGCTTTGGCTGTACTTTTCCTTTAACAGTAAAAGTTTGCCTGAACAAAGATGACAAGATTACTGAAAGAAAGACCTGTTGCTAGATACAAGTAAAAAGGGCACGGCTTACACAGAATACACTTGGTGATAAGAAAACAAGTCAATACATCTACACCATGATAAACCAAGTCAGTTTCTTATACTAGTAAACATAAAATACTGTATGTAGATATCCCGATATAAAGAAATGCAATAGCCGTTTGACATATTTGGCTTTAAAAATTACATTTTGTGCCTAGTAGCACTGGGTTCCTAGTACAGCAAGAGCATGTTTATATGCCTTTTAATTGCATCTTCCCTTTGTGTATACTACAGGTTCTCCATTTCACTTCAATAAACCTACTTGTATGTTTTCTGGGTTTCAGATTAAATTAGCATTTACAATGCACTCATCACTGCCTGAGGTAGGGAAACAATACTATCCCCACTATAGCAGGAACTCACTTGAATCATTGTATATTCACTTTGCAGGGTGATACTTTATACAAGTTCACCAGTACAGGAAGTGGAGGGAGACCTCCCCAAAAGAGATTGAAACAGCAATTCAAATAATCTTAGAACCATCTCCACTCTATCCAAAAGAGAAAATGTTTTGGCTTCGGTCCCACATAAATCACATCTGAGTGATGGAGGTTTACATTTAAAGATTTTTATTCTGTTTCTATTTCACTTGATCCATTACTGACAGAAAAAGCTTTGGATGGACTATTACTTTAAATTCACAAACATACGCCCAGTAAACAGAATGAAGCCATTACATAAAACTGGTAATGCCCCAACTAAAATCCAATAAAAAAAAAAAAAAAAAACACACACCACACACAAACACAAACACTACAGCATTTTTAGGATGGACTTGATTGGTCAGTGCCTGCAAATTGAATCGCTCTGGTACGCACTGAAAGTTGTGGACAGAGAGAAGAGAGAAGAGTAGAGATTTCAAATCCCTGGACCACTGCACTGACAGCTCAGCATCTTCAGAGGCAAGTACAGCGTAGTCTGTGGGTGTGAAGGGAGTACGATGTTGGCTCTCCTTTTCATTTTTTCTGAAAAGGTGAACTATTACTTTAACCACTTGAGACCCGCGCTGTAGATGAAAGACGTCCACAGCGCGGCTGTCAACTGCCGAGTGGACGTCCTTTTATTTGCATTTATCGCACGCCGCTGGGGGTGCGCAGCGGGGAAAAACTGTGCCCAGCGCATCGCAGAGATGCCGATGCGCGTGCCTGGCAGCCGCGATGTCCGCCAGGTACCCGCGATCGGCAGTGACGTGGAGCTCTGTGTGTAAACACAGAGCTCCACGTCCTGTCAGGGAGAGGAGACAGATGCTGTGTCCCTTGTACATAGGGACACAGATCAGTCACCTCCCCCAGTCAGTCCCCCTCCACACACAGTAATAATCACTCGCAGGGAATACATTTAACCCCTTCTTCGCCCCCTAGTGTTAACCCCTTCCCTTCCAGTCACATTTATACAGTAATCAGTGCATTACTATAGCACTGTTCGCTGTACAAATGTGAATGGTTCCAAAATAGTGTCAAAAGTGTCCGCCGCAATATCGAAGGCCTGACAAAAATCGCAGATCGTCGTCATTACTAGTAAAAAAAAAAAAAAAAAAAAAAAAAAAAAATCCAAAATGTATCCCCTATTTTGTATAACTTTTGCGAAAACCAAACGCTTATTGCGATTTTTTTTTACCAAAAATATGTAGAAGAATACGTATCGGCCTAAACTGAGGGAAAAAAAGTTTTTTTTTTTTTTTTTTAAATGGGATATTATAACAAAAAGTTAAAAATATTGTGTTTTCTTCAAAATGTTCTGTCTTTTTTGTTTATAGCACAAAAAATAAAAAACCGCAGAGGTGATCAAATACCACCAAAAGAAAGCTCCATTTAACTTTGACAGGAAAAATGAGATTAGAAAACATTTTCTATTAGTCATGCTGACGTGGAATTTTTACTGATGGGAACCCAGTTCTTTCATCATCTATTTATTTTTTTCTATCTTGTGACCCTTTTTTCAGCAGACAGAGCTCTGGAGCCCGCTGTCGGCTGACGTCACAGAGCTGGTCCAGGCTTTGGAAAGATCGTGACGACATGGTCAGAATCTGCCCACAACCTTGAACCAGTACCCAGCTCAGTCTCTTAGCAAGCCACAGAGCCTGATGGCGCGTAGACACGGTCATTTTTTGTGATGAAAAAAAACGTCATTTTTTTTCATGAAAAAAGACAATGTTTTTCAAACTTAATTTTAAAAAACGACGTTGCCTACACACCATCGTTTTTTCAAAATTCTCTAGCAAAGCGCGGTTACGTTCAGCACGTACGGCGGCACTCTGTTCCATTCAAGTTTGCGTCATAACTTGCTACTGAGCATGCGCGGGTTTAAAAACTTTGTTTTAGCCTACACAGGGTCATTTTTTATGACACAAAAAACGACGTTTTGAAAAACGACATACAAAAATTGAAGCATGCTCGAATTTTTTTTTTTGTAGTTTTTCAGAAGACAAAGAGACGTTTTCCCCACACACAGTCATCTTAAATGACTTTTTTTTCATCACAAAAAACGACCGTGTGTACACGGCATAAGCCAGCCACTCCCGCCCCCTCCAAGCCCAGTGGTCAAGTGAGCATGCGATGGGGGCTCTGTTCATGGAGCCCTGAGAACTGAGCAATCAGCGGTGTTTAATGGCTTGGTTCCCAGTCCAAGAGACTGATGTTTTGCCGTCAGCGGTGTTTGATGGCTCTGGTTCCCAGAGAGGACAGATGCAGCATTAAACTGATGCTGCATCCATCTAGGAAAGTATGATTCAGAAAAAAAAAAAATATATATATATATATATATATATATATATATATATATATATATATATATATATATATATATATATATATATATATATATATATATATATATATATTTCTCTTTTAAGGATTTCAAACATGCAAGTTTCTTTGCCAGACAAAAAAAAAAAAAAAGAGAAAGAAGCATAATCTTGCATTATTATAAATTAGCCAACAAAACCAACAACGTGCATCTCCTATACTCCAGACAGTCTAAGAAAAAGGAGAACTTTGCCTTTTGAGGCTATTGGCTTGTAGTTCTCAGTTCTCAGCTGTTAAGCGCTGTGGTAGTTAATTGATGCTTCCCAACAATGTATTACTGCCTGTCTATGCGATTAACAGGTAGACAGACAGGTTACACTGACAGTCTACAGGAGACATACATGGCATCAGCGTTCTAAAATAAAAAAATAAAAAATAATTAAATTTGCACATTTCTTTACCTGCAAACAAATGTGCATTTATTAATTTTTATTTTTTATTATTATTTAAAAGGTGAACTTATCTTTTAAAAAGGTAATATTGCAGAATGAACCCAAGTTCGAAGGCATTCATGTGCTTCTACTCTAGAGAAAGACATTTTTTAATTATCACACAATATATCCAGAAACACAAATTCACTTACTATTGTCTCCATCCAGTAATGCGAGGTTCCTGGTATACAAAACATTTATTCGTCTGCCACTGCCAGAAGCAAACGGAGAGAATTTGTCTACAAAGCAAAATAGTAAACGTCACATTTCCACATTTTGCGCAGTTTCTTGCAGACAATGCAAAATTACAGTACATTTACTTTCATTCTATGTTCCCCGAATCCACCTGTCTTAAAAGCATTTTAAGTCTCTTTTGCAATACTGCAAAATAGCAACACATTTTATAGAATGTTCCCACAAGCAGAAAATGGTTCAAAAGAATTATTGTCAACAAGATCATGGTTTCTCACTCAGAAAGGAAACCATATACACCGTAATGGCATTTTGAGCTAAACATGCAGAAATATTTTATTTTGCACCACTAACTTCTCTTCTGTGCTTTTTAGCATCACCACATATAGGGGTTGATTTACTAAAGTAAAACAGACTGTTCACTCTGCAAGTGCAGTTGCAATTTGCAAGGGAATTTTCCCCAGAGCTTAGTGAAGGAGTTCCATCATGCAATCATGTGCAAGAAAAAATGCTGTGTTTTTCCCCCCCATGCACATTATCTAAGAATTAAAACTCTCCTTGCATCTTGAATAGTGTATTTATCTTTAGTAAACCAACCCTATAGTGTGAAAGAATTCTGTAGCACTGTAATTGAACCCCCAGACAGTACTCAGCCCAACACTTGCAGAAGACATTCTACTTAGGATCCTAATAAATAAATTGAAATATAGGAATCTATATTACCAACCATCAGCTGAATATTGCATTTCGTGAGTAACTGACGTTTTCTGACTGCCGTTGTGGAGGGGGGAATTGGCAAGATATACCTTTGCCCAAGTAGATAAAAATCCTTGCACCGGCTTTACAAAAGAGCTTTTGAAGGAAAGGCACAGGTATGCCATTCCTTTTGGGCACATGCGCCAGTGATGTCACCAGCTGCCAACCAAGTGAATATCTCCTAAGTGGTGCATGTTTAGGAGAAATTAATTATACAGGTAAGTTTTATTATACGCTTACCTGTAGTTAAAATAAATAAAAATCCAGAGCGTTTACTACCACTTTAAGCTTCAACTCCTTAGGATTTGTAATGTATCATTTTTAATATAGCCCTGTAAGAGTCGGTTCACACATAGGCGGCACGACTTCGGGGGCGACTCTGCTAGTCGTCCTGAGGACGACTTCAGAGGCGATTTGCAAAACGCCTTCTGTATAGAAGTCAATGCAGATCGCCCCGAGTCGCCCCCGAAATACTACAGGAACCTTTTTTCGTAGCTCCTATTAGAACGGTTCCATTGCAGTGAATGGGACGCGACACGTCAGGCGGCTGAGCCGCCTGTCGTGTTGCCCCAGTGTGAACCGGGTCTTAATCAGTAACATGAACGGAGCCCCGCTTGGCCACATTTATTGTTTTGTTTGTTTTATTGTGACAGCTAACAGGGAGGGAGAAGAACCCCAATGAGCTGTCACAGCAGGGATCAGGGAGGTGCAGGGGCAGGTCTGTTTGGAACATGAATATGGGTGCAACATGTTACAAAAGGTGAACGTATCCTTTAACCTGGACTAACCATTAATTCTTGAACTAATGTGGCTACAATTGTCTCATCTATAATACAGGCATACCCCACTTTTAAGTACACAATGGAGTTTATTTACTAAAGCTGGAAAGCGCAAAATCTGGCTCACTTCTGCATAAAAACCAATGAGCTTCCAGGTTTTATTACCAGGCTTAATTATACAAGCTGGCGTTAAAAGCTCATTTGTTTCTATGCAGAAGTGAGCCTGATTTTGCGCTTTCCAACTTTAGTAAATAAACCCCATTGTGTACTTAAAAGCGGGGTATGCCTGTATGGCCTTTAAATCTCAAAGTACATAGTTTGAGGACACAGTTGCACACTACCGTCAGCCACAGCATAAACATGACACAATGACATCACTACAGGTGCTACCATTTCCATCCACACTACATAAATGCACACTTGCATTATAATGGAGCAACACAATTTAGTTAAACTGCCCAATGCCCATAAAAATAGGAGTCACGGTCTACTGCTTCTCAGGAGATTACTAAATCTTTATCTGTATGCACTGTTGTAAAATACTATGTGAGATCAGACTACATATTTCAATTAGTATAGGATACTGTATATAGAACATAGGGAAACAAACCTTCCCAATGCACATTGAACTCATCAGTTAAGATTTGCTCCTTCAGAATGAGACCCAGAGCAGCCTGGCACAACATCTGATTGGAGATTCCTTTCTTAGGAGGAAACAGCTTGTTATAATGCTGGGGGATAAAATTGGTATGTACATCCCCTGCTTCAAATGCTGGATGTCCGGAGAGACTAAGGAGGAAATCAATATTGGTGCTCAGTCCTACAATCTGTAAAGACAGGCCAGAAGGCAAATCAATAAACATATAAAAGAGTGTGAAAATGAAACAGAGAAGAGAGCAATTATAATATAGATTTTCTATTAACCTGAGCATTTTAAAACAGAGAATCAAAACAAAGCTAATAAAATGTAATCCCACGATGTACATGTGTATAAGATCGTTAGCATTCAAAAAGAAGTTCAGTGACCAAATACATTTTGGTACTGCGTTATTACAGATGGAGAGAAATCACAGAGGCTGCCATTGCTGGCCTCTTCTGAAATGCTAGCTGTATTGCTGTCATGTTGATGAATTGCCTTTGATACTTCGACTAGCTGACCTGGAACAAGAATTACCGACTTATTTACAGCATGTACAGTGAGGAAATTTGATCCCCTGCTGATTTTTTGGGTAAGTTTGCTCACTTACAAATTAAGGGTTTATCATAGATGTATTTTAAATAATAGAGACAGAATATCAACCAAAAATCCAGAAAACACGCAATACAAAATGTTATAGCATGCAGTTCAGTGAGTAAAATAAGTATTTGACCCCCCTACCAACCAACAATAATTCTGTCTCTCACAGACTGGCTACAGTATGTGCTCATGTGGTACACAGATCAGTTCTGTCAGTTTAATAACAACTCGTTACGTGTATAAAAAGACACCTGTCCTCAGAATCTTTCTTCCATTCAAACCTCACCACTATGGGCAAGAGTTGTCAAAGGACGTCACAAGCAAGATTGTAGACCTGCACAAGGCTGGAAAGACCATCAGTAAGAAGCTTGGCGAGATGGAGACAATTGTTGGAGCGATTATTCACAAATGGAAGAAATACAAAAAAGAGATTTTTAATACAGCTTACCTGTAAAATCTTTTTCTTGGAGTACATCACGGGACACAGAGCGGCATTCATTACTATATGGGTTATATGGAGTACCTTCAGGTGATGGACACTGGCAATCTCAAACAGGAAATGCCCCTCCCTATATAACCCCCTCCCATAGGAGGAGTACCTCAGTTTTGTAGCAAGCAGTATGCCTCCCAAAATGGTCCTCAAAAGAGGGGTGGGAGCTCTGTGTCCCGTGATGTACTCCAAGAAAAAGATTTTACAGGTAAGCTGTATTAAAAATCTCTTTTTCTTTATCGTTACATCACGGGACACAGAGCGGCATTCATTACTATATGGGATGTCCCAAAGCAATGCTTACAATGAGGGGAGGGAGAACATCTCCAAGACAAAAGGATTTAATTTAGAGAAATACTCAAATCATAATAAATCCAACTTAGTTGAGAAAAATAATCTTAAATTTTAAATTTAACTCAAAAAAGAGGAGCCCCCGGAATCCGAGGGTCTCAAACTGCAGCCTGCATCACTGCCTGCCCAAAGGCTGTATCAGAATTCCTTCTTACGTCCAACTGGTAGAATTTTGTAAACGTGTGGACAGAAGACCAGGTTGCCGCCTTGCAAACTTGAGCCATAGAGATCTGGTGGTGTGCTGCCCAGGAGGCGCCCATGGCCCTAGTAGAATGAGCCTTTAATGATACTGGAGGAGGCAACCCTTTCAAGCCGTAGGCCTGAGTGATTAATTGCTTAATCCACCTAGAAATGGTGGACTTTGCAGCTGCCTGCCCCTTCTTGGGCCCATCCGGTAATATGAACAGCACATCTGTTTTCCGGATCTTCTTTGTAGCTTTAAGATAGGCCTTCATGGCCCTGACGATATCCAAGGTATGCAGCAACCCTTCCTTTCTGGAAGTAGGTTTAGGGAAGAAGGATGGTAATACCAAATCCTGGTTCAAATGAAAACTGGATATAACCTTCGGTAGGAAGGAAGGATGAGGGCGGAGAACGACCCTGTCCTTATGAAAAATAAGATATGGTTCCTTACAGGATAAGGCCGCCAGTTCCGATACTCTTCTTGCGGAAACTATGGCGACCAAAAATACTAACTTCCTTGTCAGTAAAACCAAAGGAATTTCAGCCAACGGCTCAAACGGTTGTTTCTGTAAACTTGACAGAACAAGGTTTAAATCCCACGGGCAAAGCGGGGATTTAACTGGAGGTTTAATACGTAAGACCCCTTGAAGGAAGGTCTTAACCAGCGAGTGGGTGGCCAGCGGCCGCTGAAACCACACTGACAGAGCAGATCTGTCCTTTGATTGTGCTTAATGCCAATCCTTTATCCACTCCTAGCTGGAGAAAACTTAAAACTCTATCAATGGTGAATTTGCGAGGAAGCCATAGCTTGGACTCACACCAGCCTACATAGGCCTTCCAGACCCTGTGATAAATCACCCTAGAGACCGGTTTCCTGGCTCTGATTAGGGTAGAGATTACTTTCTGAGACAGACCTCTACCCCTGAGAATCAGGGATTCAGCTTCCAGGCCGTCAAATTTAGATGCCGTAAGGCAGGGTGGAGGATCGGACCTTGCGATAGCAGGTCTGGCCGTAGAGGAAGAGTCCAAGGGTCTCCCACTACCATCCTTAAGATTAGTGAGTACCATGCCCTTCTGGGCCATGCTGGAGCTACCAGGATGACTGGTATGTGCTCCACCCTGATCCTGCGCAGCAGGCGGGGTAGTAACTGGAGCGGGGGAAACGCATAAAGAAGTTTGAACTGATGCCAAGGGCAAACCAGCACATCGGTTCCGCAGGCCATCGGATCCCTTGAGCGGGACATGAACCTGTCTAGCTTCTTGTTGAGTCTCGATGCCATGACATCCACGTCCGGCACTCCCCATCTTTGGCAGAGTGCTTGAAAGATTTGTGGATGCAGAGACCATTCCCCCGGCCATAGAGTCTGGCGGCTTAAGAAGTCCGCCTAAAAGTTGTCCACTCCGGGAATGAATATTGCCGATATGCAGGGCACATGAGCCTCTGCCCATAGGAGAATCAAGCTCACCTCTCTCTGAGCGGCTTGACTCCTGGTTCCCCCTTGGTGATTTATGTATGCCACGGCCGTGGCATTGTCTGATTGAATTCTCACCGGGAACCCCTGCAATTTTGACGTCCAAGCCCTGAGGGCTAGTCGAGCAGCTCTGAGCTCCAAGATGTTGATGGGCAACTGCTCCTCTAGCTTTGCCCAAGTACCTTGGCGAGTGCAACCATCCAAAATTGCTCCCCAGCCTGTCAGGCTGGCGTCTGTGGTCACTATCTTCCAAGCCACTGGGCTGAAAGATCTCCCCTTCAGTAGGTTCTGAGGGTCTAACCACCAACACAGACTTTGTCGGACTCTTGATGAGAGCGGCAACGGGATATCCAAGGCCTGTGGCCTTCTGCTCCATGCTGACAGGATGGCTGCCTGCAGGATGCGAGTGTGACTCTGGGCGTATGGTACCGCCTCGAATGTGGCCACCATCTTGCCTAGTAACCTCATACATAGGCGAATAGTCGGTTCCTTTTTGCTTAGAACCAGTAGGATTAATTCCTTGATGGCTTTGACCTTCCTCAGAGGTAGAAACACTCTTTGTTGTTCTGTGTCTAATCTCATGCCGAGATATTCCAACTGCCTTGTGGGCAGGAAAGCTGACTTTTCTCGATTTAGGACCCAGCCGAACTTCTCGAGGTATTGGACCGTGAGGGCCACTGCTCGCTCCAAGCCGGGAGACGAGTGATCTATGACTAGGAGGTCGTCCAGGTATGCTAGGATCGTGACCCCTTGGATCCTTAGTTTGGCTAGGATTGGAGCTAGGACCTTCGTGAACACCCGGGGGGCCGTAGCCAACCCGAAGGGAAGCGCCACGAATTGGAAGTGACGCGAAGCCACCATGAAGCGTAGATATTTTTGATGTGGCTGATAAATTGGAACATGAAGGTAGGCATCCTTTATGTCTATGGACGCCATGAAGTCGTCCTTTTGGAGTGTGGCAGCTGCTGACCGCACGGATTCCATCCGAAATGAGCGGATCTTTAGGTATGCATTTACCATCTTTAGGTCCAAAATTGGCCTGACATCTCCATTGGACTTCGGGATGATGAATAGGTTGGAGTAGAAACCTAGCCCCTGTTCCAGGACTGGTACCTTTACTATTACTTCCTGGGAAAGTAGATGATTTAATGCCGACATTAATGCGGCTCCTTTCTCCGGATCGTTTGGAATCCTCGACTCCTGGAAATGAGGAGGAGGAAACTTTAGGAAATCTAATTTGTAGCCCGTGGCCACGGAAGACCGTACCCACTCGTCGGGAATGCTGGCTTCCCAAACCTCTGAAAAGAGTCGCAGCCTTCCCCCCACCTTCGTGGGTGGGGGCGCCCCTTCATAAGGTTGGCTTGGGGGCTGGTTTTGCTGGTTTGCGAAACCACTGCTTTCTGCCTCTAGCAGCCTGTCCTTGAGACTTGCTGTTGAAGCCGAAGTTTGCTTTCGCAGGAGGCCGTCGATACTGTTTGGCATTAGAGGGCCCCTGCCCAGGGGAGTACTGTCGTTTAAACGCAGGCCCCTGAAACTTCTTCTTAGTTGGCAAGAGAGTACTTTTGCCGTTTGAAATGGTCTGAATGTATTTATCTAGGTCTTCTCCGAAGAGTCGTCCTCCATAGAAGGGAAACCCTACCAGGAGCTTCTTGCATGGGGGCTCGGCCTCCCAGCTCTTTAACCATAAGAGTCTTCTCATATGGATAAGGGATAACGATAAACGTGACGCTTGCTGGATAGAATCCTTAATTGCGTCTACCGTAAAACATATGGCCCTAGGGACATCCGAAAATTCTTCTGCCTGCTGGGCAGGAATAAGTTTAAGCATCTGCTTAATTTGATCCGATAATGCTTGAGCAACCCCAATCGCAGCCACAGCTGGCTGTACTACTGCCCCTGCAGTAGTGAAGGAGTTCTTAAGTAGTGCTTCCAAGCGTTTATCAACTGGATCCTTGAATACCTGTATGTTTTCTACAGGGCATGTTAACGACTTGTTAACACATGAGATGGCTGCGTCCACTGCAGGAGTAGCCCATTTCTTGGAAAATGTATCTTCCATAGGATATAGGGCAGAGAATCTTTTAGGTGGTAAGAAGATTTTATCTGGCTTGTTCCAATCTTGGAACAAAACTCCCTCTAATAGAGGGTGGATCGGAAACACTGCATTGCTTTGAGGCGCCCTCAGTGAGCCCAAAGCTGAAACCGTCGATACCTGGAGATCTGGTACTGGCAAGTTGAATGCATTATGGACCAAGTCCGTTAAGGCTTGAATCCACCAGCCCTCCCCTTGGGAGACTGCTCCAGACTCCTCTGTATCCGGCTTCGATCCCTGAACCTACTTGGTCCTTGTCCAAGAGATCGTCCAATTCCCCTGAGGAAAGGACCTCCTCTTCTGAGGGTCCACGCTCGGGCGACGGAGATCTAATCCGTTTACTGCCCCGCATAGCTGTGGCTATCATTTTTCCCATTCTTTTCTCCATCTCTCTTAAAGAGGTGAGTAATACCTCGTCCGTGACCATCTTAGGGTCGGACTGACCCGCGCCAGCTCCAGCCCCAGATCCCGATGGCCCCAAGGCTCCCTGTGGGGAAAGCAGCGGCATAGCTTTGTCCGAGACCTCAGACTCTCTGGGGGAATCCCCACCTCTTGTACCCTCTGACCCGGATGCCATGGTACAATACCGAGGTACACCTGCTACTTATTGGTACTTGGAACTATAAAAGTTAATTGCCCAAACACCTGTTTGGGGGATAAAAAATGCTTCCTCTCCCCTAGATGACTTTTTTTTTTTTTTTTTCACTTTTTTTTCAATTTTTTTTTTTTTTTTTTTTTTTTTTTTTTTGTTTCAAATCCAGGAAAGAAAAAGCATTCTGTCCCCCTGAGTAGTATTGCAAGAAAAACTATGAGATGGAAAGAAACAGCCTATTTCTAGGCTTGAAAACAGTCTTCTGAAGACTGCAATATTCTTTTTGGCCACTGTGTGTCCTCGGCGCCCCGTGCTGCCGCTCTGGTCTTTCCTCCCCAGTTCCAATGTATCGAATGAGCTGTTTGGAACGAAAAAGAAAGGGCCGCCCCTTCCTTAAAGGACTGACCCGCCCTTCCCCCCTCAGCTAAACGGCGCGAATTGCGCCTATAACACGTGAACGCGCGCGCGCCCGCCGATAGGGGGGGGGGGGGGTGGGGGGAAGGGAGCCTCTCTGCTCCAGCTGGAACCACGAGGAGGTCAGCGTTTTGCCTGCTTTGCAGGCTCTGAGGAGGAAGACTGATGGAGCATCGCCTGGAGGCTTGCAGGTAAGCATAGCTCTCTGACACACACATACACTTTATATTACACAGGCCCTACTCAAATGCTTTTCCAACACTACAAGGGAGGTCACTTCTTATGGGGAAAAAATACACATAGAGCCATCCTATCATTAAGATATGTGACTAGTTTGCCAGATGCAGCGCATAACTTTAGGCATGTCCCCTGTGACCCCCCAGAAAAAACCTGCTAAGAACCAAGTTCCGCAAGTTTTCCCCTCACTTACCTGCTCCATGCCGCAGGACTTTGCCAAGCAAGAGGCCCAATTTTCCCCCATCTCCGTGGGGATGTCTAGACCTTCAGGCCCTGGGTTCCTATGAAGGATCCACTGTCCTGGGCCCATATAGCACTCTGGCAACAGAAAACATTAGGCACCCAAAGGTTTCTAAGTTCTGGGCCCAGGGTCCAGCTCTCTAAAAAGAAAAGCATTATGGGCTATACCCCAAGGGTTTGGGGTCCGGTTACTGACCACTTTAGCGCTGAGGCCTTTGGACAGAACCGGTTAGCTCACCTAATCCCAAGGATGCGGAGGCAAGCTAAACCATGACCAACACCTAAGACACTGGCGTAAAAACTGAGGTACTCCTCCTATGGGAGGGGGTTATATAGGGAGGGGCATTTCCTGTTTGAGATTGCCAGTGTCCATCACCTGAAGGTACTCCATATAACCCATATAGTAATGAATGCCGCTCTGTGTCCCGTGATGTAACGATAAAGAAATAACCATCAATCACCCTTGGTCTGGAGCTCCATGCAAGATTTCACCTCATGAGGTAATCATGGGGGATCATGAGAAAAGTGAGAGATAAGCCTAGAACTAAACAGGAGGAGCTTGTGAATGATCTCAAGGCAGTTGGGACCACAGTCACCAAAAAAAAAAAAACATTAACACAATACGCCACCATGGATTGGTATCCTGCAGTGCCTGCAAGGTTCCCATCCTCAAGAATGCACAAGTACAGGCCCGTCTGAAGTTTGCCAATGAACATCTAAAAGGATTCAGAGAAGAATTGGGAGAAAGTGCTGTGGTCAGATGAGACCAAAATTGAGCCCTTTGGCATAAACTTGATTCGCTGCGTTTGGAGAAAAAAAAAAAATGTTGACTAGGACCCTAAGAACACCGTCCCTACAGTCAAGCACAGAGGTGGAAACATTATGCTTTGGGGTCGTTTCTCTGGTACAGGCTGAAGGTACCTAAAAGGTACAGGCTGACTTTGCCACGTTGAGGGGCCAATGGACGGGGCCATGTATTGTAAAATCTTAGAGGAAAAACCTTCTTCCCTCAGCCAGAACAATGAAGATGTGTCGTGGATGGGTCTTCCAGCATGACAATGACCCAAAAACATACCGCCAAGGCAACAAAGGAGTGGCTCAAGAAGAAGCACATTAAGTTTATGGTGGAGTGGCCTAGCCAATCTCCAGACCCTAATCCTATAGAAAATTTACGGAAACTGAGTTGCCAAGTGACCTGAAAGATTTAGGAGAATATCTGTAAAGAAGAGTGGACCAAAAGCCCCCGCTGAGAGGTGTGCAAACGTCTTACCTCTTATTGCCAAAAAGGGTTTCTCCACCAAGTACCAAGTCATGTTTTGCTTGGGTATGAAATACATATTTTACTCACTGAACTGCAACTCGATTGATAACATCTGTATCATGTGTTTTTTTTTTCTGGATTTTTGGTTGATATTCTGTGTCCAATCCCCACTGTCCAAATACAAAGACACAGCAGGGGAGATCCTTGCATCAAGATCTCGTGTTGATGCAGAGATCTGTAAGTTTTGTTTTTTTCGCTCAAACTGCTGGCTGGGAAAAAAAAAATGCAATATAATAATATTTTTTATGACAAGACATGTCCTACTTAAAATCAGCATGTATACAGTACTCTGCTTTAGGAGACATCTGGTCAGATAATTGCTGCACTGTCAACTTCCTGGTCTTAAGCTCATAACAGACATTTATCAGTGTGAAGTTAACAGGCTACATCTAGCAATACACTGTTGGCAGAAAAAAATAATAATAATAGGATTCCTCTAAACACACAAGGTGAATATTGGAATTCCCCCCCCCCCCCCCCCCCCCGACACAACAGTGTATGCCGACTAGTGGCACCAAACGCTTTCACAATACACCGATCAGCGGCTGCAACCACCGATTAATGCAACATTTTCAAACATGTACTTTCGACAGAAGTTGATTAAACAGCGATGCTATAGAAAACGGTTCAAAGTGGTTTTACTTACATTGTACTGCCGTAAGCAATATCTCAATTTTGTCAGTGCCGCTTGCCGATCCTTTGCCCAAACCACCAATTTGGCAATCATGGGATCGTAGTGTACAGAAACCTCATCGCCTGTCAGTTTTGGAAAAGGAGAAAAAAAAAACAAAGCAACGTTATTGAGCAAGAAAAATTAAACAAAAGTCCTCTGCAAAACAGCATGTTTTATATGAAGTTTCCCAATTCGAAGGCTTAATTATTATTATTTTTTTTTAAATAACCACCATGTCATACTTACCTGCTCTGTTCATAGGGTTTTTCACAGAGCAGCCCCAATCCTTTAGACTCCTTTCCCTATGTGTGCTCGCTCCGAGCCCCGCTCTGTGTGTCCATAAGACACACAGAATGGGGCATGCTTCCGCCCCCGGCTCACTGGTTGTGATTGACAGCAGCAGGAGCCAATGAAGAGGCAGAGAGGCATTGATCTTCCTGCCATTCAGTAAATGCCTGTCTGTATAAGGTATGGGCAGACAGCTACACTGACAGTCTGCAGGAGCCTGACACTACACTTGTGATCTGCTCATCATGGGTGCATTGCTTTATAGGCTCCCAATAAAAAAAAAAAAATTATATATATATATATATATATATATATATATATATTTTTTTTTTTTTAAGTTGAACTTGGACTTACACTAATGTGCAATTCATTGTTACATTACACCGCCTTGAAGGAGTTTTAAAAAAGGCAGAATATTTTTTATTTATTTTTTATCTTAATGCATTCTTTGCATCAAGATAAAAAGCCTTCTGTGTGTAGCAGCCTACCCAGCACCCCCTCAATACTTACCTGAGCCCCATTTGTCCAGGGATGTCCACAAGTCCCTCGGCCATCCAAGACTCTCCCTCCAGATTGGCAAACAGATTTTTGCTGACGTGGTAGCCAATCGGGGGTCAAATGGCAGCTCAGTGTCTGAATGGACACACAGAGCTGCAGCTCAGCTTAGGTGCCCCCATAGTAAGCTGCTGGCTGTGGGGGCACTCGACAGGAGGGGAGGGGCCAGTAGCACAGAAGAGGGACCTGAGAAGAGGAGGATCTGGGCTGCTCTGTGCAAATCCACTGCACAGAGCAGGCAAGTAGGACATGTTTGTCATAAAAAAAAAAAAAAAAACTCACAAGACTTTACAATCATTTCAATGTGGTATTGAATGCAAAAAGCAAACATTATATTGCAGCTTACCATTTCTTAGATGTAATGGTTGTATTCATTTTCTATTTTAGCCTTTCTTTTCACCTGCTGATCCAGCCAGTATGTCTATTGTATTTCAAAAGAACAAGCTCGCCAGCAGAACCAGTTACAGAAATGAGACAAACATTTTACACTAGCAGAGGGCTTATAGTGATCAAATTATGTAAAACCTCTATCCCAAAAGAAAACAAATGCTTGCTGAACTGCTTATAAAGTATTAGCTGGAGTTTGGAACAAGGCTGCTGCCCAAAAGTGTCCCCTGTGCTCCTTCATCCAGAGTAAGGGCTCTCTAATAAAAAGGAAGCGTGTTACTGATCAGATAACTAGGTTAAAACTGATGTAGCAACCACATCTAAACGATAGGTTAGCTGTAATACATTACATTATTGGTTTGGGGTTTAATCAATCACTTTTACTTTTCTTCATAAATATTCTCAGGATAGCTAGCTCTCAAAGCCAGTCTAACCTGAAAGCAATGCATTTACCCCGACTCTGGGGGGACCAATATCAATATAGGCCAATATCCTCATCCTACCGAGTGATCTGAACCTAGAAAAATGCAAACTAGTGTTTTCCAGCCTATTCTTTGTTTCCAGTTGTACAACAGAGCAGACAATAAGTCCTAATAGAAACCTGGAAAGTGGTCACAGAGGATTTTGTAAAACCTAAATGAAGTGCATTTTTTGACCAGCATTATTTGTATCCGTTACTGGTTCGGATAGTTAATCGACTGACATTTTATCGAAAGTTTACAAACTATACATATTCCTCCATACACAAAGAATTAACATGCATGATCACCTTGCCTGACTCCAGTTTCAATGCGAGTGTAAAGATCGTCTGGTGGAGTAGAAAGATGTAGAAGTGGGCCGGCTCCAGGCATGAAGTTATTATTTGGATCTTCTGCATATATCCTAGCTTCAAATGCATGGCCACTCAGAGTAATCTCTTCCTGTGTTAGAGGGATCCTTTCTCCAGCAGCCACCTGAAAAATACCAATGCTTTCCTTTAGGCTACATTCACACCTGAGCGTTTTCAGTGCGTAAAACACTCATCTCAAAAGTTCCAAAAAACGCCCAACAAGCAAAATCCTATTCATGTAAATGGCCCCTGTTCACATCTGAGCGTTCTGTCGCCTGAAAACGCAAACAAGTACAGGTGCTTCTTTTTAGGCAGATTACAGGCATTTTTCTGCTTTTTACATTGGTGACCTTTTGACCTGTACAAAAAAAAAAAAAAAACACACACACACGACTCTTGCCTGAAGTCAATAGGCTGCATTCACACCTGAGCGTAACAGCCAGAACAGCAGAATGGAAAGTTTAGGAATGGTCAACGTGTTGGAGAGACTCCAGGATAGGCACACACTCACCCCACATAGACAGAGACTTGCAGAGCTGTGCTGTGAATAGACCAGCTCTCCACTAATCTATTGCACCCAATCGGACATAAAATTCAGGCTGTTTTTATCTTGGTTGATAGAAAACTTGTCAGAAGTTATCCTGCTGATAACAGAACAGAGCAGGAGAAAGCCATGGGACTTTACATGTACCCAGCTCAAATTTCATGAATCAGGTTTACATCCACTTTAAGGCCTGCAAAATAAAGATTAAAGCGGGATTCCACCCGCAATTATTTTTTTTTTTAAAGCCAGCAGCTACTAACAGTGTAGCTGCTGACATTTACTAAGGACACTTACCTTGTCCTACATGCCCGCGCTGATGGCCCCCCCGATGCCGATCCCACGATCGATGCAGGTCCCGCGCCGCCATTCACACTAGGGGAAACAGGCAGTGAAGCCTTACGGCTTCACTGCCCATTTCCTACTACGCCTGTGTGAGTCTCGTGCCGGCTTGTGAATGGGCGGCTGCTCTCTGAGAACACACACAGTTCCCAGAAAGCAGCGCGCCTCATTCACTAGGAGAAGAAGAAGAAGAAAACATTCCGCGGTGCCGAAGAGGCAGATTACGGACTTCCGCATAGCAACAGGTATTTCGGGTGAGTATAAATTTTTTTTTTTTTTCACTTTTATTTTATTTTATTTTTTTAGTACTTTTGGCCAAATGTTGTTTTCCTGGGTGGAACTCCGCTTTAACTACTTGCTTTCGAGACATTTCACACATACATGTACAAACATATCAGCATTTTTTTTGCTAGAAATTACTTAGAACCCCCAAACAATATATATTTTCTGAAAGCAAAGTCTCTGGAGAATAAAATGGAAATGGATGTTGCAATTTTATGGTGGGCCTGGCAAAGGCAGCGACAGGGTGACCCCCTTCCACCACCTGCAAAAGCAATTAACTGGCTGTATAGCTGCACAGATCACTTTTACATGAAAGAAAAATGTGTGACCGCCATTGATCCCTGCATTATTTAACTCTACATGCCTATAATGATGTTGATCTGGTAAGCAGTTTGACTGCACAGGGTGTGGTGCGTTTCCTTATCTGCACACTGAATTCTCGGTGGAGGTTCTTCATTTTCAACACTTTTAATATTTTGAAGACTACATACGCTCATTTGGACATTATTCATATTATTCAATCTCACAGCGCTTCACTTTTGTATTCAAAGTATATATGAACCGCACTCCAAGCTTCAGAAAGTGACACTAAATTATAAACACATTGGGCCGGATTCAGCTAGATCGGCGCATAGTTATGCCGGCGTGGCGTAGCGTATCGAATATACGCTGCGGCGAGCACAGTATTCACAAAGCACTCGCTCCAACGTTGCGCCGGCGTAACGTAAATTCCTCGGCGTAAGCCCGCCTAATTCAAAGTAGGTGGAAGGTGGGCGTGATCCATTTAAATGAAGCGTGACCTCATGCAAATGATGGGCCGAACGAACAGCGCATGCGCCGTCCCGTGGACGCATCCCAGTACGCATGCGTCAGAATCACGTCGTAAATACTCCATAAGATACGTCGAATCACTGCCTACGACGTGACCTACACCCAGCCCTATTCACGTACTACTACGTAAACGACGTTAAATACGATGGCTGTTCCCTGGTCCATACCTTAACATGACTTACCCCTGCTTTATGAGGCTTAACATTACGCCGGACGTACGACTTACGTAAACAGCGTATATTAATACGCCGGGTGCAAGTACGTTTGTGAATCGGCGTATCTCACTCATTACCATATGGGAATCGAATTTCCCATATGCCTCCAGCGTAAATATGCGCCCAAGATATGCCGGTATAAGCAAGTTACGCCGGTCGTAAGAAGCCTATTTTCAGGCGTATCTAGTTACACTTACGCGGCGTATCTCGAGATACACCGTGTAAGTGCTATGTGAATCCAGGCCATTATTGTTAGAGATCTAAATCCTTCTACCATTAGAGATTATAGAAACATTTAATCAGTGCTCTTCCTTAGAAATGTGGTTTGTAATTGTATAAAATTGAATTTATGTAGTATCCCATCATCAAGAAAACAAAGCAAGCCTGTAAACCAACTTTCTTATTCCCCCCCCAAATAGTTTTCAGGTCATATCTCCCACCCTCTTCTCAGCTGTGAGTTTAACAGCAGCAGGCAGGCAAATTTATATACAGAAGAGGAATCCACCCTGCTGTGTCTCCCTCCCTCTGCTGTAAATGTCAATGGCAGCAGGACAGGCATCCACTCAGGCTAAGTGGTGCAGTTGCAGTCCAGACAGGACTGTGTGTCTGGACCACGGTCCACCATTTAGTGATGCCTGCTCTAGAGGAACCCTAACTGAGAATGGCTGCTGCAAGCAGTGCATATTAACTGGGTAACATGGACTGTAACACAGGTTCTCAAATGGTGTCAGCTTGTGGCAATGGCTACACTTAAGCCTCATACACACGATCAGATTTTCCGACAACAAATGTGTGATGGCAGGGTTTTGTCTAATAATCCGACCGTTTGTACGCTCCATCGGACAATTGTGGTCGGAATTTCCAACAACAGATGTTTTATAGCATGTTTTTAAATTTTCCGACAACAAATGTGTCTTGTCAGATTATCCGATCATGTGTCCACAAGTACGTCGGAAAAAATCCAAAGCACAAACACGCATGGTCCGAACCAATGCTAACCATAGCACAACATTAGCAGAAGTTGTCCAAAGGGTGGGGCTAAAGAGCTGAAAAACCACGTTGTTTCGTGTATGTTGGCTGAAAAAGTTCTGCCGTCTGTATGCATACCAAGTTCACGGCCAACGCCCTTTTCACAAAATTCCACGGATTTGTCCTCTGGAAATCCGATCGTGTGTACGAGTTCATTTATAAAAGCAGTCATTCACTTGCTTTGGGACTCTCCTAGAATTGCAGCATTATGCAGAAAGAACTCCATGGGATCTCTCTAGCACCACACTCTGGTCTGCATTTTATGAATGACTTGTAAAATGCAGGCATGGTGTGGAGTGTTGTGCAGTGAAGCATGGACAGTGGTAGCCACTATAAATGGGCCTATTAAAATAAAATCCAAAAATTTAAATAAACACGAATAGTATTTATTTAAATCATAAAAATGCTTGGATTTCATGGGGAGTGTACAAAACAGCAGATGCTCCGGCAGTGGCTACAGCTTCTGGAGAGGCTGTTGGAATAACTAACAGAGCTGAGAAATATACGTAGGCTGCCACTGCCGACTTCTAAAAATATTACTTGCCTGGCTGCCATCCTAATGTTTGGAGAAAAAGGCAGCTTTGACATTAACCAAAATCTCATTCAATGTCACCTTTTCACACTGCAGCTTTTATGCCCTAATGACTTCATTTCTTTCTGTAACCATTCTATATAGAAGATTTGACTTACTCGTAGCTGCCATTCCACCAGGTCAGTTCCAGTGATCATCTCTGTGACTGGATGCTCTACCTGCAGTCGGGTGTTCATCTCCATGAAATAGAAATTCTGCTGTGAATCCATAATAAATTCTACTGTACCTAAAAGCAACAATGGGGCAATTTGTCAAAAAAGGCAACTAAACATTTTTGTTGCAGCTAGACAACTCCAAATCTGATATGCCTGCTTGCACATCAGGCTAAATGCCCATCTTCCATAATATAGAGACATACCTGCACCCACATAGTTGACGGCTTTTGCAGCTTTGACAGCAGCTTCTCCAAGTTTCCTCCTGACCTCGGGACTGATTCCAGGCTGTTAACATATTAAAATATTCACAAAAATCCATACATTGCTGTGTTGACTAAAACACATTTATATTTGAATAAGGTGGTTAGGACAGCTGCTGCGTTGAAGAACAAAAATGTATCACAAACCTTTTTTCAACATACAAGCTAAAAGAAGCAAAGTTGTACACTAACCAATGATACAGCAGAACAGTCAGTAATATAGATCAAAAATAGTAAGGTCGGCCATAGACAAAGTAAATTTATTTTCTGCAACAACGGGTTCGAACCTCGATTCCCCCATTAACACAGACAGTGTTGACAGGGGAAGCCCTTCCATGCAGCCAAGGCGTTCTCCAGCGGGGAGACGGGAAGCCGTCCACCCCACCGGACAAGACCATGATTATTGCAAGCGGCTATAAAAGCCACTAGCAATATTCGTATGTAAAATTCGGCTGGCTAGTTGTTCAGTCATTCAGTCTGCCCATATATGGTTCGAATCTCAATTCCTGCTGAACTGGCTAAGAGTTGATCCGCCTATGACCGGCTTGATGCCGCGTACACACGATCAGTCAAACCGAGAACGGTCTGATGGACCGGTTTCATCGGACCAAACCGATCGTGTGTAGGCCCCATCGGTTATTTATTCATAGGTTAAAAAAAAAAAAAAAAGCAATCTTGTTTTAAATTTAACCGATGGATACCTAACCGATAGAAAAAAACGATCGTTAGTAGGCACAACCATCGGTTAAAAATCCACGCATGCTCAGAATCAAGTAGACGCATGCTTGGAAGCATTGAACTTCGTTTTTTTCAGCACGTCGTTGTGTTTTACATCACCGCGTTCTGACACGATCGGTTATTTAACTGATGGTGTGTAGGCACATCAGACAGCTTCATCGGGTTAACCGATGAAAACGGTCCATCAGACCGTTCTCATCGGATGGACCGATCGTGTGTACAGGGCATAAGTCTCCTTATTGGCAATGGCAACACAATGCCCTAAAAATGAAAAACACATTTTTTTTTAACGAATGCCTGTAATGAAACAGAATTAGTCTTACCCCAGGTGCTTCCTCTATGATTTTCTGATGTCTTCTTTGAACACTGCAATCTCTTTCAAACAAATAGACAGCATTTCCATGCTGGTCCCCAAACACCTGGACTTCTACATGTCTTTTCCAAAAAAAAAAATAGGCAGTACACTTAAAATGAATGCATGCGATTTAAAACCTTTTTAAAATTTACAAAAAAATTTAAAATAAAAGTGCCCACATATCTAAAAAATAAAATAAATGAATAAAAAAAAATACCCATGTATTGCAAAATGCTGCACAAGATCAAAATTCTTAGTTGCACTGCACATGAGATCTTTCTGGGAAAAGAGGAAGGCTGGGGATAGAGTAACAGTTGGTACACACTGAATAAAAGCTGGTATTAGCTGGTTCAACAGAAGCCAACTGACATTTGGCCCGTGTGCTGGAAAACCATCATGCAATTGGCATCCGATAAGCACTGACAGCCAATAGCTGCGAACACTGACCGATGTGTTCTGGTGGGAGCGGCGATTAGTGTCGCAATTTTTTTTTTTTTTTTATTTGCTATTCCCCCCCCCCCCCCCACAAAAGTGGAGTTACCCTTTAAAGGTTGTTTTGCAGTACATGAGAGTTCTGCTTAAAGCCCAATGATGCTGGACATTATAAAACCAAGAGTACCAACATTGGATTGCAAAGAAGTGAGCTTGTGAGGCAGAGTGTTGGACAGGAGAAGAGTATTGCACAAAAAGATGCAATTTTTTTTTAAAGAAGCTGGACAATAGGACTTTTACACGAACCTGCAAACTGCAAAGTCAGCTACCGCTTCAGGCATATTGGTTCCGGTTTAAAAGGGGAACTTTAGCACTTCACTATATTTACAGTATGTGTGTCAATGAGATCACCCTTGTATGCTGGCCCCTTTGAGCCATTCTGAATGGTGACATTAAAGCGGAGGTTCACCCATAGAGAACACATTTTCCCCTTAGATTAATGCTTGTTTTGTCTAGGGGAATCGGCTAGTTGTTTTAAAATATGATCCGTACTTACCGTTTACGAGATGCATCTTCTCCGCCGCTTCCGGGTATGGGCTGCGGGACTGGGCGTTCCTTCTTGATTGACAGTCTTCCGAGAGGCTTCCGACGGTCGCATCCATTGCGTCACGATTTTCCGAAAGAAGCCGAACGTCGGTGCGCAGGCGCAGTAGAGCCGCACCGACGTTCGGCTTCTTTCGGCTACTAGTGACACGATGGATGCGACCGTCGGAAGCCTCTCGGAAGACTGTCAATCAAGAAGGAACGCCCGCTCCCGAAGACCCATACCCGGAAGCGACGGAGAGGATGCATCTCGAAAACGGGTAAGTACGGATCATATTTTAAAACAACTAGCCGATTCCCCTAGACAAAACGAGCAGGAATCTAAGGGGAAAAGGTAAAAAAATAAATGGTTGAACTCCCGCTTTAAATTAATTTGGATTTACAATTGGATTTTTAAAGATCAGAACTAATCACATGCTTCACAATTTAAAAATTGTACAAGCTACTGACCTTAGACAGAGTTGTACAGAAAAGGAGTGTTGAACATGGACAGTATATGGTGGAACATGTTTGCTAGTTCCAAGCAGATTCTAACTGTGGAAATTCCCTTAAGCTCACTATGCACAATCTCCTCTACATCTACCAACAACTATGCAGTGACACAACAGACAAAAAAGGTCTCATGCGCAGCACATCACTGCAAGACCCTTTAGAAATGTGAAATAACCGCCTTGGCTTGGGCTCCAGCCAAAAAAAAAAAAAAAAAAAAAAAAAAAAAAAAAAGGACTGCACTAAGGTAAAGGAAGCTATTTAAGGAAAACATTTTTTACCTTTACAACCCCTTTAAAACAAGTTGATTTAGCCAATTGGCTACCACGCAGAGCTGCACCAGATTTTGCACTCTCCAGTTTTAGTAAATCAACCCCAGTGATGCAAGTTGACAAAATATATGTTCATCAATATTATACAAACACTTTAAAATAAAATACATTTTTACCTTGGGTTGTCCACAAATTTTTCAATCAACATGACATCATCATTAAATGACTTTCTTGCTTCTCTACGAGCAGACTCTAGTTGCTCCACAAACTCTTCCTCAGACCTTGCAATTCTCATGCCCTGTGGTGGCAAAGATAAATCACACATGTTTATTGTAGTTGACAATTCCAATAAACTATTAGCTATAGCCAAAAAAAAAAAAAATGTAAAATGAAAGTTATACATTTAGAGAAACGGTCATTAGTAGTCTTCAAACAATGGCCACATTACTGTTCTGGTTAAAAAGAAGGCACTGCAGAGCTGGTTTTATTAGCCTGAAAACCCTTTGTGTGTGTGTGTGTGTGTGTGTGCCTCTGCAGCCTGGCTGTACTTCAGACACTGGGGTAAGCCCCACTCACTCATGGGCCTACCTTCCAATAAAAGCTCCTCAGAAGTGCAAGAACATTAGATAGTGATGGGGCATTAGCATATATGATAAATACATTAACAATGATGAAAACAGTGATGATGTCATAATCTAAAAACAATGTCTCTCAAACAAATCTGAAAATAAAGCATTATTCTCAGCAATACTACATACGTGGAACCAAAAGCTGCACTATATGGTCAAAAGTTTGTGGATACCAGACCTACACTATGTGGCCAAATGTACCGTATATACTCGAGTATAAGCCGACCCGAATACAAGCCGAGGCACCTAATTTTACCACAAAAAAAAAAAACTGGGAAAACTTACTGACTCGAGTATAAGCCTAGGGTGTCCATCTGCATGCCTCACTTTGTCCATGTGCATGCCTCACTGTGCCCATGCCTCGACTGACGTTTAACATGGAAGTCTATGAAAGGTGTTCCCGGATTTGAAAAATCGGTGCTTCCTGGCTGTAGGTCCCCTGAACAACCACCTTTGCACACATGTAGAGGAAGAGATGGGCTACATGTGTGCCAAGTTTTGGGTCCAGACGACCTACAGCCGGCTAGTACCAGGTCCCCAAATATCCGGGAGATCAGGCGCAAAAAGGTGACTCGAGTTTAAGCCGAGGGGGGCATTTTCAGCACAAAAAAAGTTTGCTGAAAAAAACTTGGCTTATAGTCGAGTATATACGGTATGTGGACAGTCAGAGGTTTCCAGTAATGGGTACTATTAATTCTACAGCATGCAAAGACATTTTAGATACAGTGCCTTGAAAAGGTATTCCTACCCCTTGAAATTTTCCACATTTTGTCATGTTACAGCCAAAAACATAAATGACACATAATTATAAAAGTGGAAGGAAAATTATAAATGGTTTTCATAAGTTTTTACACAAATATCTGAAAAGTGTGTATTCAGTAACCCCTTTACTTCAATACCCCTAACTAGTGGAACCTATTGCCTTCAGAAATCACATAGTTAGTAAATATTGTCAAGTCCACCAGTATGTAAATTACATTTCACTATAAATACAGCTGTTCTGTGAAGCCCCCAGGGGTTTTTTAGAGAAACTTAGTGAACAAACAGCACCATGAAGGCCAAGGTAAAGTTGTGGAGAAGTTTAAATCAGGGTTAGGTTATAAAAAATATCCCAAGCTTTGAACATCTCACAGAGCACTGTTCAATACATCATCCGAAAATGGAAAGAGTACAACACAACTGCAAACCTACCAAGACATGGACATTCACCTAAACTGACAGGCCGGGCAAGGAAAGCATTAATCAGAGAAGCACTCAAGAGGCCCATGGTAACTCTGGAGGAGCTGCAAAGATCCACAGCTCTGGTGGGAGAATCTGTCCACAGGAAAATTATTAGTCGTGCACTCCACAAATCTGGCCTTTATGGAAGAGTGGCAAGAAGAAAGCCATTGTAGAAAGTAAGCCATAAGAAGTCCAGTTTGTGAGAAGCCATGTGGGGGACACAGCAAACATGTGGAAGAAGGTGCTCTGGTCAGATGAGACCAAAATTGAACTTTGTGGCCTAAATGTGGCAGAAAACCAACACTGCACATCACCCTGAACACACCATCCCCCAATGTGAAACATGGTGGTGGCAGCGTCATGTTGAGAAGATGCTTTTCTTCTGCAGGGACAGGGAAGCTGCTCAGAGTTGATGGGAAGATGGATGGGGCCCAAATACAGGGTAATCTTAAAAGAAAACCTGTTAAGAGTCTTCAAAAGACTTGAGACCTTCCAGCAGGACAACAACCCTAAACAGAGCTATAATGGAATGGTTTAGAATAGATCAAAGAATATTCATGTGTTAGAATGGCCCAGTCCAGACCCAACATCAATTGAGAATCTGTGCCAAGACTTGAAAAATTGCTCTCCATCCAATCTGATAGAGCTGAAGTTATTTTGCAAAGAAGAATAGGCAAACATTGCACTCTAGGGGCCAGATTCACGTAGATGGGCGTACTTTTGGGCGGGCGTAACGTATTTGATTTACGTTACGCCGCCGCAAGTTTTTCAGGCAAGTGCTTTATTCACAAAGCACTTGCCTGTAAAGTTGCGGCGGCGTAGCGTAAAACACCCGGCAGAATTCAAATTCGGCAGGTAGGGGGCGGGTTTCATTTAAATGAAGTGCGTCCCCCGCGCCAAACGAACTGCGCATGTGCCGCCCCTAAAAAATCCCGGCGTGCATTGCTCTAAATGACGTCGCAAGGACGTCATTGGTTTTGACGTGGACGTAAATGGCGTCCAGCCCCATTCACGGACGAATTGTGCAAACGACGTAAAATTTCGACGCGGGAACGACGGCCATACTTAACATAGGATACGCCACCTAGGGGGCAGCTTTATCTTTACGCCGGCATAGCTCTTACGGAAACAGCATATCTTTACTGCGACGGGCAAGCGTACGTTCGTGAATCGGCGTATCTACTAATTTGCATATTTTACGCCAAACTCAATGGAAGCGGCACCTAGCGGCCAGCGGAAATATTGCACCCCAAGATACGACGGCGCAGGCCGTCGTATCTTAGGCAGGTTTAAGTGCATCTCAGTTTGAGCATACACTTAAACATGCGACGGGCTTAGATTGCGAGTTACGTCGGTGTATCTACTGATACGCCGGCGTATCCCCTTGTGAATCTGGCCCTAGATGTGCAAAGCTGGTAGAGACATCCCTAAAAAGACTTGCAGCTGTATTTGCAGTGGAAGGTGGTTCTACAAAGTATTGACTCAGCGGGACTGAAGACAAAATGCACTCTTTTTTCAGATAATAGTAAAAGAAATAAAAAAAAAATAAAAAAATTGAAAACCATTTATAATTTTCCTTCCACTTAACAATCATGTGCCACTTTGTGTTGGCCCATCAGCCATAAAATCCCCAAAAAAAACACATTTACATTTTAGGCTGCAACATCACAAAATGTAGAAAATTTCAAAGGGTATGAATACTTTAATGTACTGTAAAAATGCACTTCCAGGTCCATATATACATGGTTTGAAATATCCCACTTCAGTCTATTATTAATGCTGCTGCCTGACTCATCCCCCTTACCAACTGGTTAGTGTCCGCCACCCCTCTACTGGCTTCCCGTTGCCCAACAAGTACAATACAGAATATTAACATACAAAGTCATCCGCAACTCTGTCCCGAGCTACACCACCAATATTGTCTCCAACTACCACCCAAACCATCCTCAAGACCTCCTGCTCTCTAGCTCCCTTGTCTCCTCCTCCCATGCTTTTCCTTGGGACATCTCCAGAGCCTCTCCAATCCCCTGGAACTCCCTACCCCAATACGTCCGGCTATCTGCTACTCTGGTCACTTTTAGGCGATTTCTGAAAACTCACCTATTCAGGGATGCCTATCCCACCTTCAGCTAACAACTGCATCTTATTTCTCCCATCAGGTCATCCCTCACAGTTATTACCTTTTCTTTCACTTGACCTTCCCCATTAGATTGCAGGGCACTCCTAACCCTTTTGTATTGTTGCTGCATTGTCTCCCTTTATAATGTAAAGTGCTGCACAAACTGTTGGAGCTATATAAATCCTGTATTATAATAATTATTATTCTTCTTCAATAATTCTCTTTCTCAGATGGCAAGTTGCTCGATTAGTCTACCTCATTAAAAGGCAGCATACCTTACCACCTCCACCACGGACTGCTTTGATCATCACAGGGTAGCCAATCCTCCTGGCTTGTTCTTGGAGATGCTGGTCAGACTGCTCTTCCCCATGGTAACCCTCTACAATAGGAACTCCTGCAGCAGACATAATGGACTTTGATGTGCTAAGAAGACAGATAGATGTGTAATTGATCTCTATCAGGGAAGAGAATTGTTAACATGATCTTAAGCACAGAATTTGTTACCTCTTAATCCCCATATCTCGAATAGCAGAGGAGGGCGGTCCAATAAAAATGATATTTTCTTTCTTACACAGTTCTGCAAATTCAGTGTTCTCAGAGAGGAAACCATACCCTGGGTGAATAGCCTGATATCAACAATAAGGATTATTAAATACTCAGAGGAATATTCTTATATAAAATACACCGATATTACATCTCATAGAAAGGACAAACTAAAATGAGATTCAACATGGTACTTTAACTGTAATCCATTACCGCCAATCTCGATTAACTCATTACTTTAACCACTTAAGGACCTTGCCCGTTTTTCAGATTTGGCGTTTACAAGAATAAAACATTTTTCTTTTGCTAGAAAATTACTTAAAACACCCAAACATTATATATTTTTTTTCTCCAACACCCTGGAGAATAAAATGGCGGCCATTGCAATACTTTTTGTCACACCGTATTTGCGCAGCAGTCTTACAAGCGCACTTTTTTTTGGAAAAAATTAACTTTTTTTTAATTAAAAAAAAAAAATAAGACAATAGTAAAGTTAGCCCAATTTTTTTTTACATTGTGAAAGATAAAGTTACGCCGAGTAAAATGATACCCAACATGTCACGCTTCAAAATTGCACCAGCTCGTGGAATGGCGTCAAACTTTTAACCTTAAAAAATCTACATAGGCAACGTTTAAAAAAATTCTATAGGTTGCATCTTTTGAGTTACAGAGGAGGTCTAGGGCTAGAATTATTTCGCTCGCTTTTACGATTGCGGTGATACCTCACTTGTGTGGTTTGAACACCGTTTTCATATGCGGGCGTTACTCACATATGCGTTCGCTTCTGCACGCAAGCTCGTCGGGACGCTTTAAAAAATTGTATTTTCTTATTTTTATTTTATTACATTTTTACACTTAAAAAAAATAAAATGGGTCACTTTTATTCCTATTACAAACATCCCTTGTAATAGAAAAAAAGCATGACAGGTCCTCTTAAATATGAGATCTGGGGTCAAAGAGTGATTGGGGGGGGGGGGGGGGGATTAGGATAGAGAGATGAAAAAGGGAAAGAGAGAAGAACAAAGCGAAATGGTGGTCCATCCTAAAATGTAGCATAATGGGATTTAATACTGTATGTGTGGAAGGGACTCGGGGAGCGTTAAATGTCTATGGGTTAGGGGCACAAATTCCTCGTCTTGCCTTGGGTGCCGACAACCCACACTACAAAATAATTTTACTGTAAGCAAAGAAATAATGTTGTGTGTCTGCAAAGTGTAGGTTTTCACATGTTTAGAACACACAATGATTTATAAAGCTTATCATACATTACAATAGTATTGTACAATCACCTTTAGACCGACCATCTATGTAGTGCTAGGCCCGGCTGATTGCAATATAAAGGCCTACCTCATCTATCCATAGTTTTGGAAAATCGAAACTGTATTGTACAAAGATTGTATGGCCTAATTGTAACATGTATGGTAACTTTAATACACACAAATCCGTTTTTGTCAATCGTAATAATAATCCTATAGTATTACTTATACCAAACCTATAAAACAAAAGCCTTTGCAGATACAGGGACATATTCATCATGTGACTAACCATGATATTCCCTCTGCATGCAGCAAAGTAGAGCCTAGTTAATGTAAAAATTAAGCAGAAAGTATTACCTGAGCACATGATGATTTCGCCACACGCATTATTTTGTCCATGGCGAGATAGCTTTGTTGAGAAGCAGCGGGACCAATAAGATAGGCTTCATCTGCCTGCAAGAACACCGAGGCATTAACATTGGCATAATAATGTACTAACAAAAGCAAACAGATTTACTGCAAGAAGGATCCAGTCCAGGCATGACGAGGGTGGAACAAATCTACAATTCAATTCCTTACTCAATTTATAATACAGTAAAACCTTGGATTGTGAGCATAATTCGTTCCGGAAACATGCTTGTAATCCGAAGCACTTGTATATCAAAGCACATTTCCCCATAAGAAATAATGGAAACTCAAATGATTTGTTCCACAACCATTTATTCTTAAGTCCTTTAGTTTATAGTCCATATAAAAAGATTATAGCACTGTGATAGGTTGTGTAACCATAACATGTCTATCTACAAATGGAAGCCTCCACAAGAGGAGTAGAAGCAAAATCCAGCAGGTGCTACAGAGTTTAAAAGAGAAGAGGCGCCTCTAAATGTAGCAATACAATTACATTTAATGAAGGTACAACATTTAGAAACTCGCATGGTTGATGATTAAAACAGGCACATCTAAGTATGCAGGTATCTGGGGTAAAGCTGTCCACATAGACCATCCTCCACACCGATGGCTCTCACCGCTATCAGTCTGCAATCGTGACTGGGAAGACTACCCTGCAGTAGAGGACGGTCTATGTGGACATCTTTACCCCGGATGCCTGCATACTTAGATGTGCCTGTTTTAATCATCAACCATGCGAGTTTCTAAATGTTGTACCTTCATTAAAAATGTAACCATATTGCTACACTTAGAGGCACATCTCTTCTCTTTTATTAACATAACTTATTACACTGCCGCTACTCTTATATCAAGACATTACTATATATATATATATATATATATATATATATATATATATATATTCTCTCAAGTCAAATTTTACAAAATTTTGCTTGTCTTGCAAAACACTCTCATTGTTTACTGTACATATCTAAAAGCTAAAACTTTTTTTCGCCTTTTCAGGTAGAGAAAAAAAAAAAAAAAAAAAATCACTGCCAGTTTATTTCTGCCATCTGTGCCCCATTTGGGAGATTTCCCATCACAACAGGACGTGAGAGGAAATGTCACTAGCGTATGTTCTGGTGACAACTAACAGCTTTGGAATTTGACTCAGAGTCTCGGTCACAATGGTCAGCAGTACAAATAAAAAGGTGAACCCCCCTGGAGGGGACACAGACAGCAATAACAACTTGACAGGTGTTCTAACCCCTTATCAGTTTATACAAAACTAAGAGATACATTTGTGTGCATGAGCCCCTAAAGTGTAAAACACACTGCTTTCAGATCAAAAATGTTAACGTTTCTCCCCCCCTCCCCCCCCTTCTATGCATCTGAATGCAGAAGCATTATATGCTATGGCTCAAGCACGCAGCTTCATTTATATCAGCAATATTACTATTTCTTTTTCTATAAGAATAATTGTAAATGCAGAAGAATTATTTTTTTTATTTTATCTTAATGCATTCTATGCATTAGGATAAAAAAAAAAAACCTGCGTGCAGCAGCCCCCCTTAGCCCCCTCTTACCTGGGCCCCATCTAGATCCAGCAATGCCTTAGCTGCCTGGGGCTCCCCTCATTGGCTGAGATAGCAGCGTGGTGCTATTGGCTCCCACTGCTGTCAGAGTCAGTAAACCAATGAGAAGAGACAGGGGGCGGGGCTGGGTAGCGGCTCTGTGCCTGAATAGACACGCAGAGCTGGGACTTGGCTCAGGTGCCCCCCCCCCCCCCATAGCAAGCTGCTTGCTGCGGGGGCACTAAACAGGAGGGAGGGGCCAGGATCACCATAGAGCGACCCCAGAAGAGGAGGATCAAGACTGCTCTGTGCAAAACCATTACACGTTTGTTATTTTTAAAAGATAAAACAAGACTTTACAATCACTTTTTTACTGTTTTACCCCAGTATTGCCATACAGTCTAATTTTACTAGTGAGTGCTGCGTTTTTGGATGCAGAGTGCGTTTGAAGTTTTTTTATTTAAGTGGATGTGCAGCTGCATCTGACAGAAGTCCATGGCACCGTGAGTAGGAGAATTGGTTTCACTTTTTCTCGCTGATCGGGGGTCCGCCGTGACCGCTTCTCACCATTTTGACGTTTGAAGGAGTTTCTTGATGTGATATTCTGCTGTTTTACAAGATTTTGTTTGTGAGTGCACTGTTTGAAGTTTTATTTTGGTGTGCTATTAAACCTTTGATGGTATCACACTATTTGCACTTCTTTTGTCTCTCTCTGACATATATGTGGAACTGATTGGATGTCATATTTGGATTACATCTTTATTGACGGGAACAACTACATCTGATAAGGTTTTTTGTGCCAAAACACGAGAGTGTGAGGCATACCTATCCGGTGAGTGTCCATTTGATGGGGGAGGAATCACTGAGCACTGTCGGGTGTGGTGGAAGTTTTTGAAAAAATTTGAAGATCGCAGGATCCTTATACACATGAACTTTGCTTTGTTTGGCCACATTCTAAATTATTTTTAAAGACTGTCTCTTGCACTTTCAGTGCGTTCACTTCACGTTTAAGTCAATCACGGGTGTTTATTATTACAGTCACAGTTTAGTGTTTATTTCTTAAACTGGATATATTTTGTTTATTATCACTGTATATCATTACATATGGGTTGTAGTAATGTATTTTATATAGTCAAATATGCACAGTTATTTGATAGCGCTGTTTTAATTTGTTGACACTCCTTAGAGAGTTTCATCATCTTACATTCTTTTTGTTCACTTATCTTCTAAACAGCAGCTAGGCATCATCCACTCCTCCATAGGCGCAACGGTGGGCGACTTTTTAGGGCGCATTCTATAGATCACCCATTGTTACTATCACTTTAAGATGTTGTTATTTGGAGAATTACATTTCTGGAAGGTTTATAATTAGATTTACATTTAATTGTAATTGAGAGACTGGATTGCGCGATTGTTGGTATTGTAAAAGAAATGTCTAAAAAAAAAAAAAACACAACACAAAAAAAAAAAAACAACACAAACACACACACACACACACACACACACCAACTGTTGCAGAAAAAAAAATCACCTGTACGTGATGTTGTTAACACAGTTTAGGGCGCGCAAATGCTGCCAGCGCACCGATCCCGCTGTGATTGGTCACAGTGGGAGCTAATCAGCTGGTCTGGCGGAAACACAGGAGAGACGGATCAGTGGTGTGCCGCTGTAAACAAAAACAGACCGCTGATCTGTCAGTGAGGAAAAGTGAGAGATCTCTCCTCTTCTCCACCGAGTGCAACACTTCCCACTACAGTTAGAAACACCTCCCAGGGAACACATTTAACACCTTTGATCGCCCCCTACTGTTAAAACCTTCCCTGCCAGTGCCATTTATACAGTAATCAGTGTATTGGGGTCACTGGTCACCAAAAAGTGACACTTAGGGACAGACTTGTCAACCGCATTGTTGCAGTCCCGAAAAATAATAAAAAAAAGATTGCCGACCATTACTAGTAAAAAATAAAAGTCCCTAAATCTAGACACAATGAGCTAGATTCACGTACCCTTTACGTCGGCATATCTATTGATACGCAGCGTAAGTTGAAAGATGCGCCGTCTAATCTATGCGCGCTATTCAGGGAACTAGTTACGCCTGAATTCCTGCTTCATCCGACCGACACAAGTCTTAGTACGCTGTCGTATCTAGGGTGCATATTTACGCTGGCCGCTAGGGGCGCTTCCGTAGATTTACGCGTAGAATATGTAGATGATATGCCGATTCACGAACGTACTTGCGCCCGCTACATCATTTACGTAAGGCTTATGTCCGGCGTAAAGTTATCCCTGCTATATGAGGCGCAGCCAATGTTAAAGGTATGGACGTCGGAACAGCAGTCGAATTTTACGTAAGTGGTACGTGAATGGGGCTGTGCGTAGGTTACGTTCACGTCGAAAGCATTGAGCCGACGTTTCTTAGGGAGTATTTGCGACGTGATTCTGAGCATGCCGAACGAACGGCCATTCATTTACATGGGGTCACGGCTAATTTACATGGAGCACGCCCCCTACCTGCCTATTTTGAATTAGGCGGGCTTACGCCGGCCTATTTACACTACGCCGGCGCAATGTACGGCGCCAGATCTTTGTGAATACTGGTCTGGGCTCCCTGTTTTACGTCGGTGTAGCGCATATGAGATGCGCTACGCCGGCCAAAAGAAGCGCCGAGCTACCTGAATCTAGCTCTATAACTTTTGCACAAACCAATCAATGTAAGCTTATTGGGATTTTTTTTTTTTTTTTTTTTTTTAACAAAAATATGTAGCAGAATACATATTGGCCTAAATTGATGAAGAAATTTATTATAGCAGAAAGTAAAAAATATATATTTTTTTGTTTTCAAAATTGTCGGTCTTCTTTGTGTATAGCGCAAAAAATTAAAAAACTGCAGAGATGATCAAATACCACCAAAAGAAAGCTCTACGTGTGGGGAAAAAAAATTATAATCTACAACGTTGCACGACCGTGCAATTTTTCAGTTAAAGCGACGCAGTGCCTCGTCGCAAATAAATTGCCTGATCAGGAAGTTGGTAAAACTTTCCGGGTCTGAAGTGGTTAAAATCAAAATAGAAAAATCGGCATCCCTGGTGAGTCTTTTACACACCTAAAACATATGTAAATGTGGCTAAATAATTTTGATCTGTACCTTTATGCGTCTAAACGTGTTTACAGAAGAAGCACTTTACTAACCATCAGCTGCGTTTTTTTTTGTTTTTGTTTTTTTTAGGCAGGATGTTGATGTGAGAGCCTCTGCTAGCAAGATTCTGCATAGATATCAGTAAATAGTTACAGCCATGTGCATGAACACTAAAGCAGCTAAGGGATGCAAAGCAACAACAAGGCTTTATGTGGTTAAAAACAGCACTTTGCTCTAGACCAGGGGTGGGCAATTATTTTTTCGATGGGGCCACATGAGAAACTAAAAATATTTTGGAGGGCCGGGCCAAAAGGCTAAACTCAATACTGCATAAAATCAATTGTATTTCTTTATAAAAAGCAGTAAATATCATTGTTGGACAACTGGTACGAGTACTTGTTATAGTTAAACAATGAAAAAGTGAGGTTGCCTTACAAGAAAAAAATTTAAATTTATTAAACAAAATTTCCCAAAACAATGAACATTTTTCACTATTTGTGACTCATATTAGTGAAAATTTCCAGAGAGGATCAGAGACTGCGGACATGATACCAGAGAGGATCAGAGACTGCGCACATGATACTAGAGAGGATCAGAGACTGCGGACATGATACCAGAGAGGATCAGAGACTGCGGACATGATACCAGAGAGGATCAGAGACTGCGCACATGATACCAGAGAGGATCAGAGACTGCAGACATGATACTAGAGAGGATCAGAGACTGCAGACATGATACTAGAGAGGATCAGAGACTGCAGACATTGTCCCCATAAAGTCCTGCCAAACGACAATGTATGCCGTGTCATAAATTATGGTTTATGTATGTCTTATTATCTTAGTGATTGATTCACATCGCAACTTCATTGATAGCTTTTTTTTTTTGTATGATTTTTAGTTTTGCTCATTACTGCCACACACGTGCAATGCATGGCTGCATGTGTGTGGCAGTGATGAGCAAAAGCAAAAATCATACAAAAAAATAAGGGTATCAATTTCAAATCAATGAAGTTGTGATGTTAATCAATCACTAAGACATACATAAACCAGTGTGCCATCAATTGCTGCCAGTGTGCCATCAATTGCTGCCAGTGTGCCACCAGTGTGCCATCAATTGCTGCCAGTGTGCAATCAATTGCTGCCAGTGTGCAATCAATTGCTGCCAGTGTGCAATCAATTGCTGCCAGTGTGCAATCAATTGCTGCCAGTGTGCAATCAATTGCTGCCAGTGTGCAATCAATTGCTGCCAGTGTGCAATCAATTGCTGCCAGTGTGCAATCAATTGCTGCCAGTGTGCAATCAATTGCTGCCAGTGTGCAATCAATTGCTGCCAGTGTGCAATCAATTGCTGCCAGTGTGCCATCAATTGCTGCCAGTGTGCCATCAATTGCTGCCAGTGTGCCATCAATTGCTGCCAGTGTGCCATCAATTGCTGCCAGTGTGCCATCAATTGCTGCCAGTGTGCCATCAATTGCTGCCAGTGTGCCACCAGTGTGCCATCAATTGCTGCCAGTGTGCCATCAATTGCTGCCAGTGTGCCATCAATTGCTGCCAGTGTGCCATCAATTGCTGCCAGTGTGCCATCAATTGCTGCCAGTGTGCCATCAATTGCTGCCAGTGTGCCATCAATTGCTGCCAGTGTGCCATCAATTGCTGCCAGTGTGCCATCAATTGCTGCCAGTGTGCTGCCAGTGTGCCATCAATTGCTGCCAGTGTGCCATCAATTGCTGCCAGTGTGCCATCAATTGCTGCCAGTGTGCCATCAATTGCTGCCAGTGTGCCATCAATTGCTGCCAGTGTGCCATCAATTGCTGCCAGTGTGCCGCCAGTGTGCCATCAATTGCTGCCAGTGTGCCATCAATTGCTGCCAGTGTGCCATCAATTGCTGCCAGTGTGCCATCAATTGCTGCCAGTGTGCCATCAATTGCTGCCAGTGTGCCATCAATTGCTGCCAGTGTGCCACCAGTGTGCCATCAATTGCTGCCAGTGTGCCATCAATTGCTGCCAGCATCCCCAGAAGCAAGTACCTGATGATGATGAAATCTCTGTCCTGTCAGTGTTTTGCTGCCTGCAGTCCTCGGCCGTCTCGGGTCTCCTACAGCAGCCTGTGCAGTGTGCACAGTGTGAGGTGAGGAGTCGGGACCGGGTCATTACTTGGCGGGAATTGGGGGACTTTTTTGAACTCGGGGACACTCACTCCACGTGGTGACGGGCGGCTGGGAATGCCGTCAGCGGCCAGCTCCAATGGCTTCTTCGGCTGAATCAGCGGGGGGTGGGAAAGGAGGCGCGGCTAACACCCGCAATTCTTTCGGCTGCAAATTCAGACTTCAAATTCAGATTTCTAGCGATCCGCCCGGGGGCCGGATTAAAAAGGTCCGCCGGGCCGTATATGGCCCGTAGTTTGCCCACCTCTGCTCTAGACTCTGAAATGTTAATATATTTGTAATATAAAAAGATGTGCCACACAAATACTAATGAAAGCAGTGTACCAGAGAGACGTGCATGGAATCCCTGTCTGCCTCACTGTACACAGCCACCGACTGCACACCCATCTTCTTTGCTGTGCGCATCACTCTGCATGCTATTTCCCCTCGGTTTGCAATAAGGACTTTCTCGATCTTGGATTTGCCTGAAAAACAACCACAAAAACAAGTCGACTTGAAATAAAGATCAACAAGCAAAAATCGGCAACTGTTCCTTTAGATGTACATACATATATAGTATTCATACCTCTTGAAATGTTCCACATTTTGTCATGTTACATACAAAAACTTAAAATGCATTTTATGTGATAGACCAACACAAAGTGGCACATAATTGTGTAGCGGAAGGAAAATTATTTTCTATTTTTTTTTTTACAAATAAATGTGAAAAGTGTGGGGTGCATTTGTATTCAGTCCCCTTTAATCTGATCCCTGGAGTCCACCTGTGTGTAGATTAATCTCAGTAAAAATACAGCTGTTCTGTGAAGCCCTCAGAGTTTTGTTAGAGAACCTTAGTGAACAAACAGCATCATGAAGGCCAAGGAACACACCAGACAGGTCAGGGATAAAGTTGTGGAGAAGTTTAAAAGAGGGTTAGGTTATATATAAAAAAAACAAAAAACAAACACAATATCCCCAAGCTTTGAACATCTCATGGAGCAATTCATCATCCGAAAATGGAAAGAGCATGGTACAAGTGCAAACCTACCAAGACATGGCCGTCCACCTAAACTGATAGGCCGGGCAAGGAGAGCATTAATCAGATAAGCAGCCAAGAGGCCCATAATAACGCAGAGATCCACAGCTCAGGTGGGAGAATCTGTCCACAAATCTGGCCTTTATGGAAGAGTGAAAAGAAGAAAAAAGACATAAGAAGTCCTGTTTGCGGGAAGCCATGTGGGGGACACAGCAAACATGTGGAAGAAGGTGCTCTGGTCAGATGAGACCAAAATTTTACTTTTTGGCCTAAAAGCAAAACGCTATGTGTGGCAGAAAACAGACTGCACATCACTCTGAACACACCATCCCCACCGTGAAACATGGTGGTGGCAGCATCATGTTGTGGGGATGCTTTTCTTTAGCAGGAACAGGGAAGCTGGTCAGAGTTGATGGGAAGGTGGATGGAGCCAGATACAGGGCAATCTTAGAAGAAAACCTGTAAAGCCTCGTACACACGATCAGTCCATCCGATGAGAACGGTCTGAAGGACCGTTAACTTAGGTTAACCGATGAAGCTGAATGATGGTCCGTCGCGCCCACACACCATCGGTTAATGAACCGATCGTGTCAGAACGATGTACGACGGCACTATAAAGGGGAAGTTCAAATACAATGGCGTCACCCTGGCTGCTTTAGCTGATTTTTTGTTAGTAAAAGACGATTTGTGCTTTTCTGTCTGTTACAGCGTGATGAATGTGCCATCTCCAAAACGAACGCTAGTTTTACAAGAACGAGCGCTCCCATCCCCCTATTTAGTCTGAGCATGCGTGGATTTTTAACCGATGGTCGTGCGTACTAATGATCGGTTTTGACCTATCGGTTAGGCGTCCATCGGTTAAATTTTAAAGCAATTTCCTATTTTTTTAACCGAAAGTTGAATAACCTATGGGACCCACAGACGATCGGTTTTGGCCGATGATAACGGTCCTTCAGACCGTTGTCCTCTGGCTATCCTATCGTGTGTACGAGGCCTTAGAGTCTGCAAAAGACTTGAGACTGGGTTGGAGGTTCACCTTCCAGCAGGACAATGACCCTAAACATACAGCCAGAGCTACAATGGAATGGTTTAGATAAAAGAATATTAATGTGTTAGAATGGCACAGTCAAAGTCCAGACCTAAATCCAATTGAGAATCTGTGGCAAGACTTGAAGATTGCTGTTCAAAGACGCTCTACATCCAATCTGACAGCTTGAACTAATTTGCAAAGAAGAAGAATGGACAAAAATTCTCACTCTCTAGATGTGAAAAGCTGGTAGACATCCCCCAAAAAAACTTGCAGCTGTAATTGCAATGAAAGGAGGTTTTACAAAGTATTGACTCAGGGGGGCTGAATACAAAATGTACCTCACACTTTTCACATATTTGTAAAACATTTAAAAAAAAAACATTTATAATTTTCCTTCGACTTCACAATTATGTGCCACTTTGTGTTGGTCTATCACATAAAATACATTTAGGTTTTTACATGACAAAATGGTGATAACTTCAAAGGGTGTGAATACTTGCAGATGGGCAAGTGTGATATACACTGATCAGGCATAACATTCTGACCAAATACAGGTAAAGAGAATAACACTGATTATCTATGCCAGGGGTCTTCAAACTACGGCCTTCCAGTTGTTCAGGAACTACATTTCCCATCATGCCTAGTCATGTCTGTGAATGTCAGTATGTTACAATGCCTCATGGGATGTGTAGTTCTACAACAGCTGGAGGGCCGCAGTTTGAGGATCCCTGATCTATGCCATAAAATGGGATTGATTTCTTCTGTGAGACCAGGAAGAAAGAGCAGTGCACCAGATTGATACAAGACTCAAGGGAGGGGGGCGGGGAAAGCAAACATTTAGTGAAAAGGATTTTTTACCTTAAGCCTAGGTTTTCACTATTGCAACCTGAAAGTCATGCAATTTTGAGGAGACTTGAAGCAATGCCTGTGTATTCTGGAGGTCTATGGACCTCAGGTTGCATCAAAGTTGAACCAAAGTAGTGCAGGGACCACTTTGAAGTCGCTGTGACTTGAAGTCGCACAGATATAAATGGTACTCATTGGAAATCATGGGGCAAGACTTGTCATGCGACTTTGCAGTGCCAAGTCGCAGGACAAGTTGCACAAGTAGAAAGGGAGCCCAATGTAGGTAATGCATTAAGGACGAAAAAAAAAAAAAAAAAAATATGGGTACAGGTATTGCTCTTACAGTCCAAGAATGACATACCTGCATTGGAAGCATATCTCAGTGATATGGAGCCAAATGCCCATTTCCTGCAAAAAACACAATAACATTATTATACAAGATTTATATAGCGCCAACAGTTTACACATGAAGCATTCTGCATTTAATGATACAAGATTTTCCTCTACATTGTAAAGATGACTTAAAAAAAAAAAATCGATTAATCGAACATGAAAATTTTAATCAGTAACAGCCCTACAATTTTCAGATTATTTTTAATATTTTGTAACTACACACAGCAATGCAAGGCTTTCTCCCTGGTGTGGAGAAAGCCTCTTGAGGGGGCGAGCAGGCAAGTCAGGACGCTCTCTACTTTGCAGATAGAGAAAGGAGCTGTGTGTTAGTGGGTGTCCTGACACTCCTGCTCGCCCCCCCTCAAGAGGCTTTCTCCACACCAGGGAGAAAGCCTTGCATTATTGTGTGGAGTTACAGACAGAAGAACAGGAAGTGAGGATTTCTCAGAAGAAATAAGGACATTTAAAAGCAAAATGGAAGGAAGAGGTAAGTGAAGGAGGACTGCACTAAGGTAAAGGAAGCTATTTAGGGAAAAAAATGTTTTCCTTTACAACCCCTTTAAGAAAACTGCAGACTGAAGCTGTCATTTTATTGAAGCAGAACTAAGCAATGTAAAATTGCAATAAAAAAATAAATAGAAAGCAAAACTGGGCATCAGGACACAGCAGTGGTGCCTCCCAATTGTCTTCAGACACTGCTATACTCAGCTTGCCTAACCATGCAGTTAGGTACGAATGCCCACAAAGACATGCATCCTGGGTATTTTTACTCGAACATATAGGGCCCTAAATATGGGTACCACTCTGCACAACTTTCAGCCCCATCCAGCCACAGCCTGTCATAGCCTTAAAGTTATAGTAAAGTTTTTTTTTTTTTATATTATTGAAATAACAAACATGTCATACTTACCTGCTCTGTGTAATGGTTTTGCACAGAACAGCCCAGATCCTGATTGCCAGCCCCTCCCTCCTACCTAGTGCCCCCATAGCAAGCAGTTTGGTATGGGGGCACTCAAGCACACTCATTCCAGAGCCATTGCTCCGTGTGACCATTCACATACACACACACACACAGCGTGGCTTGGCCTTGCCCCTGCTCGCTCGGCATTGGCTCCCTGGCTGTGACTCACAGTAGCAGGAGCCAATGGCTACCGCTGCCATCTCAACCAATGGTGAAGGAGAGACCTGGGAAAGCAGCGGCTCTTGTGCACATTGCTGGATCAAGATAGGGCTCACGTATGTATTGGCAGGGCTGCTGCATACACAATTTTTTTTTACCTTAATGCGTAGAACACACGAAGGTTAAAAAAAAAAAAAAAAAAAAAAAAAAAAAAAAACACACCTTAAAACTTTACAACCACTTTAAAAAGTGTTACTAAACCCACAACAGTAAAATCAGTCTGCATATGCAGTAAAGCATGCTTGTTATACTCACTGTGGAACCTAAGGGGTTAATCCTCCTCATTGTGTAAAAAGGCTGGTTTACCCCGTTTCTCCCCTTCTTCCACTGTCCCCAATCCATCTCCTGACAGTACAAAGACCTAGGAGTCACTCTGCACATGCTCAGTTTTGTGTGTATTGCTAGAGTTTTTTGTTGGGAGGTTGCATGTGATCAGCACAGGGCCAATCAGCACTGTTCAGACAGAGAGAGAGTCAGGGGACATGTAGCCTCATAGGACAGTCTGAGGAGAATGAAAACTCCTCCTACAAGCTTTAACCAGACATTGCTGATGAGAAAAGGGTATTTAAGAGTATATTTACTAAAATAATTGCATTTATGTGTACTGTGGGAGACCAGATCTAGTGAATGCAGGGTCCTGGCTTTAGTAACACTTTAAAGTGGTTGTAAAGTCTCAGGGTTTTTCACCTTATTGCATTCTATATATTAAAAAGGTGAAAAACCTGTGCTGCAACTCCCTCCAGACCCCTCCCCCCTTTTCTTATCTGACCCCGATCCAATCCAGCGATGTGCATTGGACAGATTGATAGCAACAGGAGCCATTGGCTCCCATTGCGGTCAATCAAATACAGTGACATGGGAGCAGGGGGTGGGGATAAGTTCAGCTGTCTGTGTCAGTAGACATAGCAGTGGGACTTGGGAACGAGCATGCACAGGTGCCCCCAGGGAAAGTGGCTTTCTGTGGGGGCACCCGATGAAGGGGAGGGGCCTGGAACACCAGCGGGGCACCCCAGAAGAAGAGGATCAGGGATGCTCTGTGCAAATCCCTTGCATAAAGCAGGAAAGTATAGGCATGTTTTTATTTTTTTTAAATATGAGTGTTTACAATCCCTTTACGCTGCCCATAGACAGCTCGACTCTTGGCTGGTTCAGAAGGGAACAACCAAGATGGGAACTATCTATAAGCAGGCTGATTGCAGGGGTGTATTTAGGTTTTGTGCTGCCCTAGGCCTGGTGAAACTCGCGCACCCCCTACTTTATATATGACGCACCCCTTCCTTTTTAAGACTCGTCCTGTCATTTTCATGGGGTGAGGACAGAGGGGCAGGGTGGGATGAGCACAGGGTGGGGTGAGGACAGGGTGGGATGAGCACAGGGGGACAGGGTGGGGTGAGGACAGGGTGGGATGAGGACAGGGTGGGATGAGGACAGGGTGGGATGAGGACAGGGGGACAGAGCATCTTTTAATTTGGGGGAGAGAGGGTGGTATGGGGATATGTGCTGGGGAGTGATTTGAGATGGAAGATGATATGTGCTAGTGGGGGGGGGGGAAATCAGACCCCCCACTAGCACATATCTTCTTCCATCTCAAATCACTCCCCAGCACATATCCCCATACCACCCTCTCCTCTCCCATCACTTCATTCATTGACTTTGTATCTGCTCCCCCCTCCCCCTTACCTCCTGGTTACTGTGCAGCATGGCTCTCTCAGTTGTGTCTCTCCTCCTGGCTGTGTACACAGGAGCATTGAGCCAAGAGGGGGGGAGGAGCCGAAGAGTGACTGTGTATTGCAGTCAGTGGAGAGAGAGGGACGGCTGCACTGTAGCCGAATGACGCTGCGTGACCCCGGGCGGCAGATGTCCCGGGTGACCACAAAGTGGCGAAAAAGCGCCCCCCCCTTCCTCCCGCACGGAGAGCCACACAGCTGAATTCTGGAGTTTAGTGCAACTGCACGCTTCGGCACTGAACTCCAGGATTCAGCTGTGCGGCTTTCCGTGCGGGAGGAGGGGGGGTTTGCGGGGGGGCGCTTTTTCGCCGCCCCCCGCAAAGTGCCGGCCTAGGCCATAATACATCTCTGGCTGATTGTACTTAAGTTGATCCATTAATCGCCTTGGGTACAACCAGCATGTCGGATTTTTACATGCAACTTTTGCCAGTGGCTATAGCCCCTCCTGCCGGGAGAACACAATATCTGTGCAGAAGGGATTCCCCATCAACACTGGCCCAGATTCAAGAAGCAATTGCGCCTGTGTAACCATAGGTTACACAGCGCAATTGCTTACTTGCCCCGGCGTTACAAATGCTCCTGATTCAGGAACATCGTAACGCCGACTGCAGCCTAAGATCTGCGCGGCATAAGGCTCTTATGCCACGCATATCTTAGGCTGCATTCTAGCGATGGCCGCTAGGTGGCGTTCCCGTTGTGCTCAGTGTATAGTATGCAAATTGCATACTAACACCGATTCACAACATTGCGCGAGCCCTGCGTACGCAATTTACGTAGTTTGCGTACGTCTGGTTTCGCGTAAGGTTGCACAGCCAATGCTAAAGAATACCCGTCGTTCCCGCGTCGCGAAATTTGAAATCTACGTCGTTTGCGTAAGTGATTCGTGAATGGCGCTGGACGCCATTCACGTTCACTTTGAAGCAAATGACGTCCTTGCGACGTCATTTGCCGCAATGCACGTCGGGAAAGTTTCCCGACGGAGCATGCGCTCTACGCTCGGCGCAGGAGCGCGCCTAATTTAAATGATTCCCGCCCCCTATGGGATCATTTACATTAGGCGCCCTTACGCAGGGCAAGTTTACACAGCGCACACGCAATTTACGAAGCTACTGCTCCGTGAATCGCGGGTAGCGCAGGAAATTTGCGGGGGCGCAGGGCAAAAACGCTGCCCTGCGCCTCCGTAACTAAGGGGCAAATCTACCTGAATCCGGGCCACTGACTGTATTAATGAGGGAAGGGCATCATCAATGGCTTGCCTGTAGCGGGGTTGGATGAGCACCTGTCCCTCCCCAACAGCTAGATACCCCTGTGTGCAAGAAACCAGAGGATAAAAGTGACAGCTCATAAATTTATAACCCCGAAGGCTGCATTTACTCCTAGGTGTACAGATAACGCACACAAAATCGCACCACATTCGCACGCATTCTCATAGGGCAACCTATTCATTTAAATGGGCTGCTTTTCACTCATGTAGCTTTTTGCTGCATTTTAACAGTGCATTTTGCGGCATTTGTTGCACATTTTCAATTTGGAAAACGTGGATCTGCTTGCTGCGTTTGGGGCGCCACTAACAATGAACGCCACTGCAAAACGCAGCACGCATTTTAAAAATATACACAAAAACGCACGATTATGAGCACGTTTACAAAACGCTCAGGTGTGAATGTAACATAATACATGGGAGTGCTAACAACATACTGCTGGTGTCTCCTATCAGCCTGTAAAGCAGTGTCAGGAGTACACAGGTATGATGGTGGAGGTGATCCTGTCATTGGGTGTGATGTCCTCTTCATAGGAGCGGACTGACCCTCTAATAACACAGCTCTATGCTGTCCTGTACCAGGCACACACACACACACCCCTCCCCCTCCTCCATATTACCGAGCCTGCAGTACGGCTACCAGCCCAGGACATCGTCTCCTTCTGACACAGACCAGGGAGGCCGCCATGTTTTGGTCTCATTGACAGCTAGGTCACACCTCTGCCCCGCCCCTTCCGGAACTCCATCCCGGGATCATCCTATCCCGAACACCTTATAGGAGTATATTGTCTTCGTCGCTTTATTAAAATGTCACATGAAAACTACTCGGGCTGAAAAATAAGAAAGGCGCGTTTCAGCCAATGAAGTAAAAGGGGCTTGTCGCATTGGCCAATCACATTTCGCAGGATGGAACGCCTTTCAGTGATTGGGGCGGTGTAGAAAGCACGGCTGCAAAGACAGAGGAAACTACTGAAATGTAGCCACTAGAGGGCAGCAGACTAATTCTCCATTGAAAGGGAATTTTTGTTCTAGGAACTGGAAGCTTTGGCATAAGGAGGAAACAGTATAAAGTGCATTCAATTATAAATAAAGTACAATTAGGAATTTTTGTTTTGTTTTGTATAGAGTGTAGAGGGACCAGAATACTTGTCAAGTTTTCATTGTTTGTGTATCTGTAAGATACCTCAGATCGGGTCTGATCAAACCCTTTAACCACTTCCATACCGGGCCAATTCTGACACTTCGCTCCTACATGTAAAAATCTTCATTTTTTTGCTAGACAATTACTCCCAAACAATATATATGTTTTTTTTAGCAGACACCCTAGGGAATAAAATAGCGGTCCTTGCAACTTTTTATGTCGCACAGTATTTGCGCAACCATTTTTCAAATGCATTCATTAATTTCATGAATTAAAAAATAACAAAACAGTAATTTTATAAAAAAAAATTGTATAATGTGAAAGATGAAGTTACGCAGAGTAAATACATACCCAAGATGTCACGTTTTTATAAATTGCGCACACTCATGGAATGGCGCCAAACTTCGGTACTTACAGAGCTCCAAAAAAAAAAATCGAGGGTTTACAAACCCTTTAAACAGGACAAATAGAGAGGGCGATTCTATCTAATGGGGTCACTGACAACAATGAAAACTAGAAATAATACTAAAAAGGTTGCGCTGAGCTTCAAAAATGTAAAATCAGAAAATGCTGGAATCAAGCAATTTCTTAAATGTTATGTATTCTGACTGTGAAAGTGTGCCCAAAACAAATGTGACAACCATTCCAAAAATATGAAAAAAACCCTTATGGGAAATAAATGGAAAATAAACATTTCCCTCTAAATGTGAATTGCCTGAGTGACCATACAAAGTACATACATATATATATATATATATATATATATATATATACATACATACAGTAATATGCTAAATATTGCACTGATCTCACAAAAATCAAAAGACTGAAAACCTGCTGCAACAAGTGCAGGTAAATGAAACAGGTGGTGCCAAAAGTTCCTATATATTGACTGGTGCTTCAACAATTCCTATGTTTGCATAAAATGAATAAGGTAAGTGGTTCCAACTTCCCACATGCAATTAATAAAGAATTGTATTTGTGCAAACAAAATAATCCAGAATGCAAGTGCATGGCTCCTGCTGTTATCAATCTGTCTAATGAGGTGAGCAGTCCTCCTTCACTTACCTCATCCTTCGATTTTGCTTTTAAATGTCCTTATTTCTTCTGAGAAATCCTCACTTCCTGTTCTTCTGTCTGTAACTCCACACAGTAATGCAAGGCTTTCTCCCTGGTGTGGAGAAAGCCTCTTGAGGGGGGAGGGGGCGAGCAGGAGAAATAAGGACATTTAAAAGCAAAATCGAAGGATGAGGTAAGTGAAGGAGGACTGCACTAAGGTAAAGGAAGCTATTTAGGGAAAACATTTTTTTCCCTTTACAACCCCTTTAAGGCTTTACAACCACTTTTATCACCCATAGTGAAAGTGAAATAAAATCCCACATCTTGAGTTGTCACCATTCGCTATAGCAATACACCTGGGTGGGCTCGGTTCGCATTCTCTGCACCCTGAGCTAATCCTATTTTGAGTCTTGTCAGTTTTCATTAGTGTATAGTAGGTTTTTCATGTACTCATTGGAATTTTTAAAGACACACTTTCTCTATCCGAGACAGTACTTTTTTCATATTTATTGATACTTTAATAAATCAATTTGTATCAATATATTTTCTGATTATTTTCTAGTTGCCTAAGTAACCCCTTATCTCACCTTCCGATCTTCACTTAGATCACGTCCCAAATCCCCCAACCTTTACCCTCTATACCAGTGGTCTCCAAACTGCAGCCCGGGGGCCAGATGTGGCCCTTTGCTTGATTTTATCTGGCCCTTGGGGTGCTTTTTTTATTCATTGGCACCAATGAAGGGCAGAATTCTTGGGTCCAATGACATAGGGGATTTTGTGCTCTTGATGGCCACAGTCCGGCCCCCTTAAAGTCTGGAGGACAGTAGTCCGGCCCATTGTTTAGAAAGTTTGGAGACCCCTGCTCTATACGTTTTATGTCATCCTATTTTGAAGCCTATTAGAGCCTCTGGAATTCATGCATCCAGTGTCCTGCAAGGGGCTGGATGCATGGATTTGGGGGGTGGCGCCCATAATGGTCGGCCGCCCCTAATTCTGACTACCCTCATGCTGCGTGAGATGACCAGTGTACTTCATGACTCTCAGGCTAAGTTCCTCAAAGTGTGGAACCCATGGTGGTCTTATGCTCTCCCCTCCCTGCCCCCAACCAGCTTCGGTATTCCGGAGCGTTTCTAATATATCACCCAGGGCAGTCTTAATAGCATCATGGGCCCCTGGGCAAAGTAATTCTCTGGGGCCCCTACAATGATGACAGTGCAGGTAAACAGACATTAAGTAGGTAGGAGGCAGACTGCCTCCCCTTTGCATCTATCACTCTCAGTGACATCATGAGGCTCCCAAGTTCAGGGCAGTGTGGGCTCAAGGACCAGTTGCTTTGGGGAAAGTGCAGGGCCCCCCATGCAGCTGGGGCCTCTGGGCAGTGCCCAGGTGTGCCCTCTCATTAAGACAGCCCTGATACCACCCAACCCACAGACCCTGCGCTCTTTTATTGTCTAAGACTACATCTCCTTTTCTATTCTTGTCTTTAATGTTTCTCCTTCTTTTTCCTGGCCTAGTTCTACATCTCCTTCCTGTCCCTTTTTTTCCTACTTGTCTCTCATTCTCCCCTCCGCCAAGGGATGGCAATCCTACCCCGTTTTTTTTTTTTTTTTTTTTTGTTAGTCTCACCATGTCTTGGACCTCTGAGTCCAGTAATTCATTCCCACTTCCAGGACTTATGCCGGATGCTTTTACACTTTGAAAAAGTGTTTTGTTTGTATTTATGTGAAATGTGATGTTTTGTTCCCCTGTGCGGGACCATTTTGCCTTTCTTTTCTTCAGACCTGTATTTTGGCATTGTTTTACTCAATAAAAACTATTGTACCAAAAATATAGAGGTGCATGGATGTACATGCTTGTACCCATGTAAACACTGATTGTTTTTTGCACTGGCGTTTACCCGCACATGTGCATATGATGTATTTTCCTGAATGCAAAACTCCAGTCTTCAAGACATATGTCACACACTCATGTGTGGGTAACCACAGGTGCAACAGAGCATTTGTGTTTATACAAGTACAAGCACATACAGCAAGCTGTATGCAGCGCCTGCAGCTCCCAGGGCATGGAAAAGCGCTAGGAGTCTTAAAATTAAAGTCTATTTTTTTTAATTAAAAAAAAAGGGATATACTTACTTGCTCTGTGTAATGATATTGCACAGAAAGAACCCTCGTCTGCTCTTGTGGAAGTCCCCCACTGATGATGTTGGTTTCTCATTGCGCTGGGTGCATCCTCAGGAAGCCGGGTGCTAAGTGGGCATCTGTGCATGCATAAACTTTTTGGAATCTACTAGAATCAGTGTGCAGTCATCCGCCATTGCCTTTGAAGTTCTGAGGTACAAGCCAGACTGGCACATGACAACTTTTGGACCGACATGGAGCTGTTTTTGCCTCTATACCAGTTTTGGAAATGTCTGTGTGCATGTAGCCTATTGCTGTCTGTGTTTCTGTGAGTGAAATTTCCACTCATTTTTTGTCTAGGTGAGTGTCAAACAGATCATGAAGAGGACAGAAATGTCCTCTATGGGGGACCTAGACAGCACTTAAAATGTGACAAAATATGTCCTCAAAGGGGCACAAAAATGAATTCCTCATAATAAAATATATAAAAAAAGGAAAAGTTTATTAATGCAAGACTATTATATTACATAAAATATCACCACTTATCCAGTGGCTATCAATAAACACAGTTACTTAACAAAAAATAGAGAAGAAACAAATCAAACCAAAATTACATGCATAGAAAAAAGAGAAGGCATTTTTGCAATTATTTATTCATTTTAAAAATCATTGAAGACTTTCATTGTATGGAACTAATACAAGCATACTTGTGAAGCAAGGGAAAGGTAAGTAGCCCTCCACCGCAATGGACGCAATGGTTTAATAGCAGGGCATATAGTGTGCCGGAGGCAAATATGGGGCCCACAGTGCTGTAGCTTGATAGAGACAGATCTTCCAAGGATTAAAAGAGAAGTAAGGGATTTAACAAAAAAGAATCATACATGTCTACGTGGCTGCAGCACAACGCTGCAGCTGTCCTCCTCTGGCTCTAAGATAGAGAACTGAGTGATCGCATGATCACTGATTTCTCATTTCTTGGTCTTCACTGAGTAGAGAGCGATGAACATCGGTCACTGCTATGTGCTCTGCCCCTTCAGTGCTCAGTGTAGTGTCAGTCTAAGGATGGGGTGGGAGCGGCTGGCTCAGACTCTCAATGACTCACAGATATTATTGTCAGGGATCCCACAGCAAACTTTATGCCGCGTACACACGATCGGTCCATCCGATGAAAACAGTCTGATGGATTTTTCGATCGGTTAACCGATGAAGCTGAGTGATGGTCAGTCGTGCCTACCCACCATCGGTTAAAAAAACGATTGTGTCAGAACGCGGTGACGTAAAACACAACGACATGCTGGAAAAAACGAAGTTCAAAGCATGCGTCGACTTGATTCTGAGCATGCCTGGATTTTGAACCGTTGGACGTGCCTACAAACGATCGTTTTTTTTTCTATTGGTTAGGTATCCATCGGTTAAATTTAAAACAAGATTGAATTTTTTTAACCGATGGATAAATAACCAATGGGGCCTACACACGATCGGTTTGGTCTGATGAAAACGGTCCATCAGACCGCTCTCATCGGTTTGACCGATCGTGTGTACGCGGCATTAGCTGCCTGTAGGATGAATCTTGGTCACAGAAGTGCAGAACTACAGTAAGTGCCCTCTTGTGACCCACATGTGAAGTATGGTCAAAAAATGCTTTGGCCATACTTCTCCTTTAAAATATAGTAAAATGATGCTTTAAACAAACATTGATATTCTTGAAAATACCTGTATTACAAATGAGCAATTGTTAGGATATGTGGGCAACAATTGGGCAAATGTAAAAAAGAGGTTGTGAGGACTAGGTGTAGAAAAATACAAAGGTGCCAGTGGGCTTATATGGGAATGTTGAAGACTTGGAGGGCATGATTGGAATGTTTTGATGTGTTAGAAGCAGAGAGATTATCATTTTTACAGATCTTCAGGTCTTTTACAGGCTTGTTAGCCTGGCTTTGCAACAGTCTGGACTTAGAGCGTGAAAGAGAGAATTGGAAACTGTACAACTGTCAGTTAGAAAGAACTCTGATGTGTTTGTGAATTAGGCCTCAGTCACACTGGCACTGTCAAACCTGCAATGATTTGTGTTTAGAGGACATTTTAAACACATAAATGCATGTAATGTTTTTTTCAATAGATGGAGAGGAACTATTATAGTTGAATATAAAGGAGGGGGATGATGTCAGGCTGTGAGTTTTCTTAATTTAGTTGTGAAAGGAATGTTGATCGTGTTTACCATAGGAAGGCATTAGAATGTGAACTGGAGGCTGGATTGTGCTGAATGATAGCAGAACTATGAAATGTAGAGAAGAGAGGAATAAAGCCGGCTAAAGGGCTGTTGAAGAATTTGAGTGTGGTGCTAAAGGATCAGCAGGTAATAAATGGACTTTGTGGTTATAACTGGGGCTGGGAGTGTGAAGTGAAGGCTAGAAGAATCAGATACATTAAAAGGCCATGGGCCCTACTTGTGTTGTTGGGGTTGTTTAAATGAAAGGATGTGGGGTGGATCAATGTGCTGGGATTTGTAATGGGAGCAGCATGATAGCTAAAATGATGGCCAATGCCCCGTACACACGATCAGGCTTTTACCCGGCAAAACTCACATCGGAATTCTAATGGAATTCCATCAGAGTAAAAAGAGAACATGTTCTCTATCTAAACTCCAATGGAATTCCTCTAAAAAAATGGTGCGTACACGCGGTCGGAATTTCCGATGGAAAAAGTCCGTCTGACTTTTTTCATCGGAAATTCGGATCGTGTGTACAGGGCTTAAGATGACTGGGAGGAGTAACAATAGATGTGAAGGCCAAAATCGTGATGTTTTGATGGAAATACAAACTGTGAATCAGATGGAGATTAGAAGAGCTAAAGATCTAGTAATTATGCTGATAAGCCAGCGGCTCTGACCAAAGGCCAAAAAGTTCCCATGTATAAGTACCTAAGTATACCTTGTTATCTTCATTATTCCCTTACACCACAGCAGTCAGATTGGGAAAGGAAAGGCTAGCACTAGGAGCCAATATGGATTTGTATTATTGAATAATTGGAGCATACTGACAGCAGAAGAGAGGAGAAATGAGTCCTCCCCCATGCAACATTGCTTTAATGCAATGTAATGTAAAGGCATGGTCACTGTCTATCTGTCAGGGGTACCTGGACGTTAAAATTGTCTGACAGAACTAAAAGTTATTCAACAGATCAAATATATGTATTTCAACCTAGTTTCTAATCGCTTGCTTGAGCTCAACTCAAGCATGAATTGAGAAAGTGTCTTGTACGAGTGCAAGCAGGGCTGTCTTAATGAGAGGGCACACCTGGGCACTACCCAGTTGCCCCAGCTGCAAGGGGGGCCCCTGCACTTTCCCCAAAGCAGCTGGTTTTTGAGCCCACTCTGCCCCGAAATTGGGGGCCCCATGATGGTACTGAGAGTGATAGATACACAGGGGAGGCAATCTGCCGCCTACCGCCTACCTACTTGATGTCTGTTTACCTGCACTGTCGTCATTGTAGGGGCCCCAGAGCATTACTTTGCCCAGGGGCCCATGATGCTATTAAGACGGCCCTGAGTGCAAGTAATAACATCTATCTTTTTACAAACTGTGTATTGTAATTATTCCCATCGTATTAGTAGTTTGTATCAATTTTACTAATATTCAGTGCAATAAATAGTATCTAGTTTTAGCTACCTAATAAAATTATTCATTAAAGTTCTAAAGCATTGGGAACAAAAATGATACATAATATCAAGTTAGATGTTAGCGGTTTGTATTTAGAGGCGTGTGAGGACACCCTGGAAGGTCTAGCTAGCTAGCTTGTATTTGGAACACACAGATACAAGCTGTTGTCAGAAACAGGAATTATTACTAGAAAATGTTGTGAAGCAGAACCTTTACCCTCCAAACAGAACATCCAGAAATAAGTCATTGGGAAATAATTATCCACTTTGCATCTTTATAACGAAATGTTATGTTTTGTTCTCATTAAAATTTCCTAACGTTTTTACAGCTTGAGATATTTGATCGTATATTATAATTTCCTGTACAGATTAGTGAAATCTGGAGGTATTTGTAATCAGCCATTTTTAACTGAGAAAAGGCTAGCAGAACCTGATATTAATTTTAGGATTTTAATGATTGAATTATTAGGATAATAACTCAAACTTTTTTACACTATATACCCAACATATCAGTGATTAGAATAATAATCAAAGGGTGACAACACTGTTTACTCCTTAGTAAAATCGCACAGCAGCGTTGTCACCCTCACATATCCTTGGTACACCTATGAGGTCCTATGTGTCTCTCCTTCCAGCTGTGGGTGCTGAAAGCAATCCAGGCTTCATCGCTTTCTCTCACTGTCTGTATACCAAAGCCGCACTTTACTCATTACCCTTACATAAGAAAGCTTTATTTGTCCTGCTAAGAGAGATATGTGCTTTAAGCGGCATTAAACCCAAAACCAAAAATGTATTATTTTGCAGCATAGCAATCATTAGATGTGGTGGCTGCATCAGTTTTCTTTTAGGTTTTTCCCCTGGTGGTCTGGCCTGTAATACACCTCCTAAATTAGTGAGACAAAACTCTGGATGAATGAGCACACGAGGCACAGCAGACAGCAGAATTGCCAGTTTGCGGGTAAGGTAGTGTTAAATGTATTAGCAGATTATAATACACTAAACAAATTGAAGCCAAACTCCAGCCCATATATATTATCAGTTACAGCCAACAGTTTTTTTCTCCTTTTAAGATAAAGTTTTTACATAAATAAATAAAAGCTGATCATTTTAATCACTCCTGTCAGCGTTAAGTGGTTTGTCTCATCCCTGTAAGGCCCCTTTCACACGATAAGCCCACTTGGATCCGCCCGTCCGTTTTTCAGGTGGATCCGAGTGGACTATCCATTGACTCCTAAGGGCAGGCGGATCTCAGTCAAGATCTGTCCGCTGACACCCGTCTGCCATCCGATCCTCTCAAGACAGACGTATGGGCGATAATTCTGCTATGCATCTTGGCGGATCGGCGGAGATCTGTAGAAAACGGGCTTGCTGTCAGTTTTTATCCGATCTACCCATAGAGATCGGTGGGGCTCTGACAGGTCAGTGAGCAGAGACGGACCTATTATCCGGCGGCTCAGTTGAGATCAATGGTGCGATCTCCCGTTGAGCTAGCGGATCCGCCACGTGTGGAAGGGGCCTAAACTGTAACATTCACCTGGAGAGCTTGCTGGCTGGATCATCAGGAAATCTCCATGAAGATAGAAAGCCTAAAAAAGGAAGTGAATGCAGCCATCACATCTAAGATCTAGTAAGCTGAAATTAAATATATGTTTGCTACTGGGTTTAATACTGCTTTAAACTCCATAGGAGGTAAAACTCTCCAGAGTAAAGTCTTGGGTAGAAATTTGTCTCTGCTGTTGATGTCAACATAATGCTATTTGAATGCAAGGGATCTGCAATGTGCAGCATTAATACTTTTCAAATTCAGGGTTGTCACCCTGTGAGACAATGTAGTCTTCATTCTGCTCAGCTCCTGGAGGAAGCTTTACTGTGTCAAGGATTTCAGTCTGGGCTTCAGCAGCTAGGCTGAGCGCCTGGAGAAGTTTGCAAAGGGACTTTTTGCTGCAGTCTGGGCTGCAGAAGGAGCTGGATTGAGGGCCTAGGTAAGACTGTTAAAGGACCAGTGCTGGAGGCACTGCCAGACGTTCTGGTCTGTAGAAGATACTGTTATCTCCCTCACAGAGGATCTCCTGGTGGAAGCTAAGGGCCAGATTCACAGACAAATACGTTACGCTGCTGCGGCGTAACGTTCCCCATTTACGTTACACCGCCGCAGGTTTACAGCGTAAGTGCCTGATTCACAAAGCACTTACCTGTAAACTTGCGGCGGTGTAACGTAAATCCGCTTGGCGCAAGCCCGCCTAATTCAAATGGGGCAGGCACCATTTAAATCAGGCGCGTTCCCGCGCCGAACGTACTGCGCATGCTCCGTCCGTCAAATTACCCGACGTGCATTGCACTAAATGACATCGCAAGGACGTCATTGGGTTTTGACGTTAACGGCATCCAGCGCCATTCACGGACGACTTACGCAAACGACGGGAACGACAGCCAAACTTAACATTGGCTAGGCCACCTAGAGGGCAGCCTTAGTTTTACGCGGCGTATCTCAACGGAAACAACGTAAATTTAGAGCGACGGGTAAAGCGTACGTTCATGAATCGCCGTAACTAGTCATTTGCATATTCTACGCCGACCGCAATGGAATCGCCACCTAGCGGCCGGCCTAGAATTGCATCCTTAGATCCGACGTAAGTCAATTACACCTGTCAGATATTAGGGCTATCTATGCGTAACTGATTCTATGAATCAGCCGCATAGATACGACAATCGTATCTCAGAGATACGACGGCGTATCAGGAGATACGCCGTCGTATCTCTTTTGTGAATCTGGCCCTAAGTACTTTACAGCTACTGGGACAAGGGGGGGTATTTACTATAGGCTAATTGACTTTTCACTACAAGTGTACTTGGTAGTGCATTTGCTGTAGATCCGAGAGGATCATGCAAGGAAAATAAAAAACAGCATTTTTGCTTGTACATGGTTGGATGATAAAATCAGCAGAGCTTCCCCTCATTTCAGATCTTCACATCAGATTTACAGCGACTGCACTTCCAAGTGCACTTTCAAGTACACTTGCAGTGCAGAGTGGATTTGCCTTTAGTAAATCAACCCCTGTGTGTAGGACCTGGTTTTGGACTTTCACGTGTGGCTGTAGTTATGAGGATTTAGTGAGAAGATTGTCCTCCTATTGATTGCAAATATTGTTTTGGAGCATGCTGTGACCCTAAATCCCTGTTTTAAGTTTCTCAGCAATAAATACTAAAAAGGCATCAGACTGTGGTTGTGACTGGCAGCCTCTGTATCAGCAAGGGGGACCTGGGTTATTATCAGCGTCCCCTTCGGGGGTAAGTGCTACATATGCCTTTTACTTCTGCTTGGAGTTCACCTTTAAAAGTCATTAACAGGCACCACCATGAACCTGAACACTAGTGACCTTTCCATGTAGACTGCCCTTAGAGCTCCAGACATTGTGGGCTGATATGCAAAAAGCAACCATCCTCTGCTGTAGCTGGCTCTTGTACATCCTCTACTATTTACCACACTTCAGTAATGTCTGGCAAGGCTAACAACCACTGTCATGGGTCAATGGTGAGGTAAAGGAGGTGAAAGGGGATAACCAGCTGGAAGCAATGGAAGATAATCATTGTTGTTGTAATAGATTCCTGTAGGGGTCGAGGTTCCCAGGGAAAGAAACTTGATGTGCAGGCACCAGGGGCCTTCTAATGAAAGTAAGTGACAGTTTGACATCTTAACAGTAGCCACAGGTTTACTTTAAAGCAACATATATCTTACTGCCTTCCCTGTGTCTGTCTGTACTCAGACTTCTAGTAAATTAGTGTCTACCCAGTGGTGAAACCTTTTTCAGAAAAATTAGGAGCATTGTCATTTTGTCAAGAAAAATAATCATTCATTTTGTCATTAATAAGAAAGCTTTAGTTTTTCGTTTTCCATAGTTAAAGGAAGTGGCTGTTGGTTGTTGTCTTCATTGTAAAGATACACATGATGGGGATGATTTCCCCTTGTGGTTAAATCCGCTGATATCCAGATGATCGCCTCTTGTGACAAATGAAGAATATAACTATTGCAATGATTATGATAATTAATATAGTTACAGCTACAGCCACGGCAATCATATTGCGATCATATGAGCACACTTCCTCTGTAAAGAGAAAACAAATGACAGTTATAAGATGCCTGAAATAAACATGTTAAAATAGTTGTTTCTCAGGCCTCGCACACACGACCGAGTTTATCTGCAAAAAACTTGCTGGGATTTTTTTTTTGCCACGGAAACCGGTTGTGTGTACATTTTTCTACAAGGAAACTGTCGAGGATCCCGTCGAGCCAAAAAGAGAGCATGTCTTCTTTTTCCTCGACGGGAATGGAGAAACTTGCCTTGTTGAGTTCCTCGACAGCCTAACAAGGAACACACGACCGAGGAACTCGACGAGCGAAACACATCGTTTTCCACGTCGAGTTCCTTGTTAGACTGTCGAGGAACTCGACAAGGCAAGTTTCTCCATTCCCGTTGAGGAAAAAGAAGACATGCTCTCTTTTTGGCTCGACGGGATCCTCGACAGTTTCCTCGTCGAAAAATGTACACACGACCGGTTTCCTCGGCAAAAAAAAAATCCCAGCAAGTTTCTTGATGGTTTTTGCCGAGAAACTCGGTCGTGTGTACGAGGCCTAAGATCACTGGTTGTTTTCCATTAGTTGTGCTCTGAAGTCATTTATTCATGCCTACATTGCAAATATGCTGCATAAGGTGAAATTAACCTAGTATGTCGTTCTCACAAGAGAATATGTCTCTTTTAGTAGTAATTATTCAGCAGCTAAAAGATGTAAAGAAACAGGGAATTAAATGGTTTGTGTGGATAATTAAGCGCCAGTTAACACAAAATAATTTAAAGGGCCCCTAAAGTCAAATTCCAGCTTTGGGGAAAGTTAAAATTTAATTTTTCCAAGACTTAAAAAAGAATATATACTGTATATATTTTGGAAAACACTGCAATACTCACCTCCTCTCCAGCTCTCTCCCCCAAAGACTTTTTGCCCCATCCTACTGCGGTGTCATATATGAAACTATACAGTTTTCCCTTATTGATTTCAACATTTTAGCTTAATAATTAAAGTTAATTTGCAGGGGAAGGTAGCAGGTTCATTTAAAGCGGAACATCACCAGGGATATTGTTATCCCCCTGGCTTGTCTTTGGCATCACCATCTTTAATTATCTGGTGCATGCGCAGACATTCCACACAAGCGTAGTTAAGCTGCCCCAGTTCTGACGTCAAACATTATGGGGTTCTGTGACATTTTTTGCACATTGCACGGAAATGTCTGCACATGCTCAGATATGCCGCAGGTCTCTGCCATATCAGAAACAACAGTGTCACATCTTCATTAGCGCACAGTTCTGCAATGTGGTTGTCCTCTTCAATAAATTGAATAGAGCACTGGGGCACAATGCCTTTCTGGGTTACTGCAGTACAAAAGGCAGGTATTCTTTTTGTGTAAGAGGGAACAACATCCTATTGGGGCAGGGGGGTCTGGATCAAGAAAAGCTTAATTTTTTGATGGATTAGGTTCCACTTTAAGTGGGGTCCCCCTGGCAGCTTATAGCCACATTACCTTGCCTACCCCACCACTTTTTGCCCACAGGAGCAAAAGGAAGAAGCTTTGCGTTAGCTTCAGTTTACTCTGGCTGGGACTTGGATGCTGGATTCCCAGAGATGCATCATGAAGAGGATTGACTTACCTGCTCCTCATATCAAGAAGTATTGGATATTTAAGTCTGCTCTTGGTTGCCAAATGGATTGGCATAAGAACACAAGAAAGATGAATATATTGGAAGGGGGAGCAAAGCACATGCTATTTAACATGTATGGTGTTTAATGTATCATCAATTTTGTTTTTGCTTTCATATTGACAGTTGTTATGTGTAGATACATTCCACCGAGATTTGCTTTATTCCAACATTCTAAATCTGGTATGATGTTTCAAGGGATGAAGCTGAAGAAAATGCGGCATAAAAATTACTTAACTTTTTCAGTTTATTCATATTTTTGTGCCCACTGATCCATTAGTTTTCCAGATTGTGCCTCTTTTGTACCCTTTCTGAATACCAAACCTCAGAACTTTCTTTACATATTTTGGACAAATCAAAAACAAAAGCCACACACTGATGATGTCTTCCCAGGCATATTTTAATCAGCCGAAAAGCTACATGGCCCTGTCTCCAAAACTTCTCCTCTGACATGTTTCACCCAATGGGTGTGAGGGTTCTGGGGGCAGTATTATGTTCTGAAGCTTGTCAGATGGTTACAGTTTTGCCTGTGAATACTAGACATGTGCATTCGTTTTCGCCCGAATGCATTTTCGTCCGAATTTCGTGTATTTTAGTTATTGTTTTAACAAACAAAAACGAACGCGCAGAATCCGAAATCCAAAAGATCCGACATAAAAAAAATGCTTTATTTTCGTTGCTACAACAGTTCGATATAGATAGGAGATTCGACATGACGCTGACAATAGCAATCTGTGTCTCACGAACCTGTGGTCGAATGTGCCTAACCTTAACTCTATTAGTCCAAGATTATTCTACAAAGAGAGGAAAGATTCGACATTATAGAGACAGTGTTGGGGTAGACCATTCATAATGAACAACGAAGATTCGATGAAGCCGTGAAAAACATACAAACGTTGAATCTCTCATTGAAGGCTTATGGTGTCTGTTGAAAGTTCTAAGAAGATTCGACAAGCATCTAAACTGTACAACGCGACAATCATACATTTTCGGTCAAATGCTCCGGCCATAGGCTATAGAAGAATTCGAATGTTGGTTGACTAGTAATAATAATTTATAAATTTAATTATTACTAGTGTCATACAACATTAGAATTCTTCTATAGCTTGTAGACGGAACATTTGACTGGAAATGTACGACTGCAGCATCGTACAGTTAAGCTGTTCCGTCTGACAGATTCGACCTTAATTAATTTGGATTTGTGCTGGTGTGTGCGGGTGTTCTCGGGGCCGATCCAAGTGCCGCCTCTCCTCTCCCTCCCTCTGCTTTTTTAATCACACACAGCAGTACATGTCTCGCGCTGTGTCACGGAGCTGGAGTGTGAATTGAACTGTTCGGCAGCCGAACAGTTCAATTCACACTCCAGCTCCGTGACACAGCGCAAGACATATACCGCTGTGTGTGATTAAAAAAGCGGAGGGAGGGAGGGAGAGGAGGCACTTCGATCGGCCCCGAGAACACCCGCACACACCAGCTGCCGAACAGTTTAGACTCCAGCTCCGTGACAGAGCTTGAGATATACCGGTATACTGCTGTGTGTTATTAAAAAAAGCAGAGGGAGGGAGAGGAGAGGTGTGTGTATAAAAAAAGGGTTTATAGGGTCTGAACTTGCCTGATGAAAGAATAACATGCCCTCACTATGGGTACTTTTTGTGATACATGTAAAGCAAATATGCAGATGAAGGTTCAGCGTTTGACAATTTGTATCCATCATCATCTATTGCTGCTGTTGGACTCTAACACTCAGCATGCTTTGCCTGTCACATAAAACTATATTTTTGTATAGACTAAAACAATATTTTTTGCCTTACATACCTTTTATTTTGAAATGTATCGTACCAGTAGCTGCTGCATTTGCCACCCTAGGGTTATACACGAGTCAATACGTTTTCCCATTTTTTGTGGTAAAATTAGGTGCCTCGGCTTATACTCGGGTCGGCTAATGATCGAGTATATACTGTACTCCCAATGAGAAAAAGCATCTATGGCTGTGTACCTGGAAGAGGTCTCATGGAGGAGGATAAGTTGCTAGGAGAAACCACGATTCCCATCATGCAATAGGAATTGTAGAATTGAATGGGCATAAATGTAGATGAGATTGGAGGGCAGCTTTGTTGCCGTTATAAACATTGGCAATCAATTACTTTTGTATATGCCCATATTGTCTTCATTATATGCCAAGGCCCACATAGTCCTCATCATACCCATAGCTTGCCAATCGCTTTTATGCAGGAATCGTTGGGCATGAAAGGCCAAGTCATTCCTGGCCTGTCAATCAATAAACTATTCAATTTGTATGTTTTTTTTATTGGTTGAACTAGATGGAGTTTTGTCTTCTAACTATGTAACTATATGCACAGCAAATGGGCAAGTCAGACTGGGTGTCTGAGGCATTCAGGTCTGTCCACTACACCAAGCAGTGAAGTAGTTTTGTCATGCTCACTGTTCATAGGAACTACTGAAAGGATTTCACAGGATGATTTGGAATTCTTTAACTGGCAATTACTCAATGGTTGGTAGCCTGCAAGCTTTTTCTTTCCTGAGTCATGCAAGTTCCTCTTACAACATTGAGTACAATACAGGATCCATAGCCCTGTATTGAACATGAGCATGCCAAGGGACAGTGCACATGGGGAAAGTGGGGGAGCAGCAGTTATCCCCTTTCCCGGAAACAAGTAATTATAACTTCATTTTCTGGTGCCCTAAATCTACCCTAGACATAAACCAAATGTGCAACCCAACTTTAAGGATGGAGTTTTGTTTTCATGGCTTTAAATATCTGCCCTGTCCAGCAGAGAGCAGTTTTAGGCCTCATTCACATGGGTGCTGAGGCCCCCAAGACCCTGAATGGGCATTTGTTTATGCGGCTTGAGCCTCCAGGTGCTGTGTGAAGGCAGCCCATGTAAGTGTATGGGGATGCAACACCTGCACAGACTTATCCTAATTTGGCAGGTGTAAAGGTGAGCGGCATCAAAGGCACACAGTTTGCATCCCCATACACTTACATGGGGTAAGTAAACATCCCATTTACAGTCTACAAGCCTTAGCACCAGTGGGAATGAAGCCCTAGGCCTCCCTCGTACACACGATAGGTTAAACAGAGGACAACGGTCTGATGGACTGTTTTCATCGGTCAAAACCGATCGTGTGTGGGTCCCATAGGTTATTTAACCATCGGTTAAAAAAAAGCCAACTTGGATTCCTAACCGATGGGAAAAAAACGATCGTTAGTAGGCACAACCATCGGTTAAAAATCCATGCATGCTCAGAATCAAGTAGACGCATGCTTGGAAGCATTGAACTTCGTTTTTTTCAGCACGTAGTTGTGTTTTACGTCACCGCGTTCTGACACGATCGTTTTTTTTAACCGATGGTGTGTAGGCGCAACGGACCATCAGTCAGCTTCATCGGTTAACCGATGAAAACGGTCCATCGGTCCGTTCTCATCGGATGGACTGATCGTGTGTACGAGGCTTTAGCCTTGAACCCCCGTTCACATAAAGCAAACGTGCGATGTGCCTTTGGGTGCCATTATTTTTAATGACATCCCAAATGTGGTGTGATTATGCTGCGATTGTATTTGCGCAGCAATTGCAGCAAAGCTTGCGGTTAAAAATTGCACTAAGCTTGTCACTGAAAACAGAGCAGAAGCTTCTTTTGGACAACAAATGTGCATACGGCAGCCTACTAAATTGAATGGGCTGCCCCATGCACGACACGTGTTTCCTTGTGTCAATCACGCTTTAAATATTGCGAGAAGGAACACTAGTTCCCGCTATGCGAAGTATGAACTGGGTCTTTTGAGCTTTTTATGTACATGCATTCTACAGAGTCAAAAACCCATAGCAAACCTGTACTGACAAATAAGTACACAAATTCCTTCGGCTACCTCTGGCTGCTAAACACTGACCTGGAACTGGAATGCAGATCAGCAGGGTTGTTAAAGTGAGAATTCCTTTTCTGAGAATCTGTTTCTTTTAAATTTACAAATGTAGCAATTTGGAAATTGGATGAAGGGCTTAGCACTTCAAAACACTTTTTGAAAGATAAAAAGTGCATTTTGTATATAACTATATATTGTAGATCTGACCAAAATGAGGGACAAATGAGGAGGAAAGAAGGAAAGAAAGAAAGACATAGTTCCAAATCAGAATTACAGTTGGGAGCTATGCTACTGTATTGCGGTGACATTCATTTTTATTGGTACCCCAACGCACTAAAGTAACTTGCGTTCGTTGCAACACTGCAACACAGCACCATGTTACAAAAATGTGCAGGCCATATTTTTGGTGTGTAGGCAACTCATTCAAATAACGCAATGCATATTAACACACAACATAATGCACATTACTGCACATAATGCACATGTGTTAAAGCAAAGTTACGCCTGCAAAACAAAAATTTAAAGTCAGCAGCTACAAATACTGCAGCTACTGACTTTTAAAATAAGGACACTTACCTGTCCAGGGTGCTCGTGATGTCCTCAGCAGAAACCGTCCCGTCCCTCAGCTCCAGGTGGAGGCTCCGATATCTTCAGTAAGGGAATCAGGAAGTGAAGTCTTGCGGCTTCACAGCCTGTTCCTACTGCACATGTGCTAGTCATGCTTCATGTTCTTAATGGTCCCTGCTGTCTTCTGGGACTTGTTTGTCTCCCAGAAGACAGCGGGGGGGGCATTGAAGAGGGGCCAGACATGGCGTAGTTCGCTGTGGATGCTGAAGCGCTCTTTTGCCGAAAGTGGGAGAAAATACCTGAATTAGACAGGTATCTGCTCCCCCCTCCCCCTGAAAGGTGCCAAATGTGACCCTGGAGGGGGGGGGGGAACCGGATCAGCAGAAGTTCCATTTCTGGGTAGAACTCTGCTTTAAATGCACCTAAACTGAGGTGTGAATGGGCCCCAAATAGTTGTTCAGCATGACATTTTCAGACAACAAGAGCAGCAATGGTAGCATTCGTACTACTCAAGTACAGGTTTCCTTTAATAAAATGTGCTAAAATGCAAATTTTTGACACAAACTGTTATTTTTAATTTTCCATTCTGTTCCAATCATATGTAAAATACTCACATTAACTCATCCTTGTCGCTAGGATAAAAAGTTTGATAGTGAAGCACTGTGTCAAACAAGGGTGCTCAACCTGTGGCCCTCAGAGTCCTTTGATGTGGCCCTCGACCCCAAACCAGGGAAGCGCATGTTCTGGGATGGTGGGTCAGCAAGCCCAGACCGTGATCAACGGTGTTATTGACCTGTCATCCCAGTGCATCAAAGTACATGGAACCAGTGCTGGCAGTGGAGGAAGCAGGCGGCTACGGAGGGAGCAGGGGCCACTTAAGTTTAGGCTTCCTCTGTAGTGCCAGCTCCTGTCTCAGGCAGAGTGACACTAAGTGCACTTCACCCAGGTACTTTCTAGCAGTCTGGAGAGTGATGCCAGCATAAGCAGGAAGAGGAAAAAGTCTGTGTATTAAATCTCACATACACTGCACTTTTGCAATGGCCATATTAGCACTTATAAAAAATGGTTATTAGGATGCTTTCACACTAATCCACAGGTACAGTGTGGCTTTCTTGCAGGTTGTTTGCACTGAGCCATAAACTTAATAGACTGCAGGTTTGGCGCACTTACTGAAAGCAGCTAATCCGCAGGAAAGCCGAAGGTGAACTCTGCTGTACCCATGGTGTGGGTAAACCACAGCACATCAGTGTGAAAGCAGCCTTATAGGGGGCTCAGGACAGTAAGAGCTTGTTTACATTTGTGGTTTGGGGTGTGGTAAAACCCCATAGTTCATTGTGGGCCGAGACCAGTTACCAAATCACTTAAGAGGCCCTTGCTCTTCAATAGTTTGAGCACCCCTGGTATAAAAGAAGAAGTTGGAGACTTATTTGTAAAATTATTTACTCTGAGGTAGAGTTACGAACACCGCTGCTATCTGACACTTCCTGGTTTGTCAGCATGTCTCCTGCAGAGCTTTGTGGTTTTTCCCACCAATGACTACATCACTACAGAACACAGAAGCGGATGTAGTAGCTGGCAGGTGAAACCACAGAGCTGGCTAACAGAAATAAATATAGGTATTTAACAGTAAAAAGATTGGAGTTGCCGCCCACTAGACAGATAATTTTTGTTTTGCAGTAATCCTAGGTCTCGATCGATGCTGTTTAGTTTCAAATTCCTAGTCTCACTCATGCCAGAATGTACTGGCAATGCTTTACTTCTGGCATTGTGTGGATGAGAGCTGTGGCTCTTATACGGCGTAAAGTGCTGGGCAAACTGTATAAATCCTGTATAATAATAATGATTATACAGTAAAGGGAACCTGTCCTTCACCAGTCCTTTCCTATCCCCTTCTCTAGTCATGAAACACTATGCATTATTTTCAGAGGATACAAGGCTTTCTATGAATACACATAAATAAAATACTGTATTTCAAATTGTATGTGACAGAGATGAAAAATAAATCACAAACACTTTCTAATTCTTATTTAAAATAATTTTAATTTGTTAATATGTGGGTGATCACAGACCAATCATCATCCTGCAGACTCCTTGTAATCTTGAATGAGAACCACAGGACTACAGGATCCAAAAACAATATATTACAGTCATCTGTAAAATGTAAATCTGCATCCTGGGTTGGGCTGACTTAGTTGTTCCTTTATTAATAATGGGTCTTCATTATAAAAAAAAAAGATATTGTCTTTCATCATGTCATTCGGCTAACTCCAAATTATTTCTATCAGTCTTTTCATTACATAATCATAACGAATACAAATTCAAATGTTTGAGAGTTTTGTACTTTTTTTTTTTGGCAGCAGCAAAATGCTTGTAAAAGCTGAGGTAAGGTGATGAAGTCTGCTGTGAGTGGTGAATGTGAGCGTCTCAAATTCGTTCATATCCTGGGCTTCGCCTTCTTCTTGAGAGCAGGACCACGAGAAGGATAATGAGTATCAGCCCCACCACCGCCAAGGCCACACCCACTGGAACTAACAATTTGTTTCTGTCTGCAGAACAGACTTTTTCTGCAATAAAGCCACAGTAGAAATTTGCAGATGAATTGTAATACCCTGAACAAATCTATAAAAAAGATTTTATTTCTTTGTCTGATACTTGCTAGCTTAAAGAGAATTGTTTTATTTATGCCCTTTGCAGGTTTACTTAATGGGGAGGGCAAGAACAATGTAAAATAATGCATTTGGGTGGCAAAAATATGAATGCAATCTACTCACTAGGGGGAGAACCTCTGGGGGAGTCTAAGATGGAAAAGGGACCTGGTGGTCCTAGTAGATGATAGGCTCAGCAATGGCATGTAATGCCAAGCTGCTGCTAACAAAGCAAACAGAATATTGGCATGCATCAAAAGGGGATTAACTCCAGAGATAAAACAATAATTCTCCCACTCTACAAGACTCTGGTCCAGCCGCACCTGGAGTATGCTGTCCAGTTCTGGGCACCAGTCCTCAGGAAGGATGTACTGGAAATGGAGAGAGTACAAAGAAGGGCAACACAGCTAATAAAGGGTCTGGAGGATATTAGTTATAAAGAAAAGTTGTGAGCACTGAACTTGTTCTCTCTGGAGAAGAGATGCTTGAGAGGGGATATGATTTCAATTTATAAATACCGTACTGTTGACCCCACAATGGGGATAAAACTTTTTCGCGGAAAGGAGTTTAAAAAGACACATGGCCACTCATTAAAATTAGAAGAAAATAAATTTAACCTTAAACTACGTAGAGGGTTTTTTACTGAAATAGTGGCAAGGATGTGGAATTCCCTTCCACAGGTGGTGGTCTCAGCGGGGGGCATCGATAGTTTCAAAAAACTATTAGATAAGCACCTGAACGACCGCAACATACAGGGATATACAATGTAATACTGACATATAATCACACACATAGGTTGGACTTGCTGTCTTTTTTCAACCTCACCTACTATGTAACTTTGGCTCCTTTTTCATGGATGGCTTCTGAACAGATCCCCTGCTAAATTGGAGAGACACAAAGCTATGTCTATTCAGTTTTTTCTCCTCCTTAAACCCAGAACTTAAAGTGGAAGTAAACTCCCATGCATGATATTTATCTATAGGTAAGCCTATAATAAGGCTTATCTATAGGTACAGCAAATATCTCATAAACATGCACCATTTAGGAGATATTTACTTTAGATGCAGCCGGTGACATCACCGATGCACAGACTGTGAAAGAATGGCATACCCCTCCCATTCTTTCACAGTCCACTTGCGCAGGAGTGACGTCATTGCGACTCCAGCCACTCCCACAGCTGAAGTCCGTGAACCCGGAAGGAAGACCTCTGCTGGAGGGCTTCATTCTAAGGTAAGTTTCACTTAAAGTGGTAGTATGCGATGCATACTAGCACATTATAACATTGCCTTGCAGGTTAAAAAAAAAAAAAGACATCGGTTTACTACTGCTTTAATGAAAAACTTGACGAAGAAATTCCGCTTTTGACACAATCGTACGATAATCTGATCGTTACTACACAGCTTTCGTCTGAAATTTTCCGTAGGGACAAACACAAAAATGTTCTCATACAATACCAGATCGTACGATTTTCCTATACAATACAAATACATTACATCACCAAATTGTTTTTCTGACATATGAGAATTTTCGTACTTTAGTAACCTATTCGCATCCGTTAAGGAGACTTAGGTCTCACATTTGGTCTGGAAAAGGACAAAAGCCCTTTCCATTTTTTTTACCTAGATAATTGAATGTAAATGAATGCACGGTCGTTTACATCCTCCAGTCCGCAGATTGACATTGAGATTCTATTTAGATCAGCCTGAAAAAATGAAAGGTGAATCTGAATGGGATGGTTGTGTGAATGGGGCCTTAAGCCTGGTACACAATATGAGTTTTTTTTCCCATTCAACCCAGCGGGTAGATGAAAAAAAGAGAATGCTGAAAGACCAGCTGCGACGAACTCCCGATCTGCGCCCTCAGCTTTCCACCATTGGCTGGGAGCGCTGATTGGGAGTCAGTCGGCTGCTGGTTTTCCATTATGCTCGTTTGACAGAAGCTGGCCAGACGACTGGCAATTTTGTTTTTTAACTGCCCGATGTCTCCCAACATTCGGCCCATGTGTACGACGAGGCTTTATTTAGGATTCATGCCCTCTCATTAATTAGCCTAGGTTACCTTTTCTGAGCCAAGGTAAGTGGGTGAGGATTAAGACCACTAAAATATTTGTTTTTTATTAGTATTGCCATCTCTGTCTCATCAGGGAGATTTCCCTTCACTTGCTGTCCTGTAGACTTAATAGATTATAATTAAAATGTGAAGAAAATACCCTCTTACCCTCAATTGTCAGAGGTGACCCAATTTTAAGATTTCCCCTCTATTCCTGTTCTGGTGGCAACTCAAAATTTTGAATTTCATTCATAGTGTCGTTGATAATCAGGACAATTAAAGTTCCCTAAAGGGGACATGGAAATTATATATAATAGAAGGCAAATTTTCTGATGGGCACACTAGTTCTGGTGACCTGGGGGTCCCAAAAGAATTCCGCTAATTTGCAGGAATTTCCTCTCACTTAGGCCATGGGACAGGGAGTCAAGGTAAATTTCCCCAACAGGAAACAGATGGCAAAAAAAAAGAAAAAAAAAACGGACAGGGGTTATAACCGTTGCAACTTTCATACGTTAGAAGACATCTGCCATATCAATGACAGTTATTCGATTCCTATTCTGAGAAGTTAATTTTAATCTATAAATGTTTAAATACTTCTATAGAATCCTTATTGAGGCGTCTGACAGCCAGGGCTGGACTGGGACAGAAATTTGGCCCTGGACTTTATCCAGACTGGCCCACTTTGACAGGTCTCTCCCATGGCGGCCGGACAACTCCCGCACCCCCCTGACCACCCAAGCCCCCTCTCCCCCTTCACTAGCCACTAGCCGTTCTATTTATTAGAGTAGAATGGCTGGTACTGGTACTCTTATAGGCAGTACCAGTGGGGAAGTTAGACATTATTTCACCCAGGGCAAAGAATCAGTTCGGTGCCCCCCTTATGGGACAAGATTAAGCAGAAGTGAGAAACTCCCAGGCCATAGCTGTTGAGTCAGCTGTCTGTCCCCTCCCCCCCCCATGCTCCTCTGTCGTCCCCCCTGCTCCTCCCCCTGCTTCTTTGTTCCCCCCAGGCGAGTGCTGTGGGGAGGGAGAGACAGAGGAGCGGAGGGGGGAGGCGGTCCGCTGTCACTGAAGCCGGCCCACTGAGCCATCGGCCCACCGGGAAACTCCCTGTAGTCCCAATGGCCAGTCCATCCCTGCTGACAGCATCAACAAGAATAAATCGGAAATTACTTCCTTGGAGCATTAAGAATGCAAAGGTCCACAACAATTTTTAGAGCCACAATATGATATAATAAGCCACAGTGTGACCGATTAATACAAGTTATAAAAAAATCCAGATGTTTAAATTTGCAACCAGTCAGAAACATACTTCTATTTTGATATTGCATTAAAAAGCTGACTTCTGGCATGATCCAGAGTTTCTAAGAGAACCCCAAATCATTTGTATAACCAGGGCTCATAAATTCCAAGTCCTGAGCTACTAGCCAGGCCTCAAGAGTTACTTGCCACCAGTTGCCCCACCTAATTCATACACTGCCCTGCGCCTAATTGCACCCGAAAACACGCCCTCGTAGATTATCTCATGGAATGACAATGTTTTATGCAGAATCAAGTTACAAAATTAAATAATACCAACAACAACTTTAACAAAATGGGACAGGGCACTGGGGGCAGACCAGAGGGACAGGGCACTGGGGGCAGACCAGAGGGACAGGGCACTGGGGGCAGACCAGAGGGACAGGGCACTAGAACTGGGTCTCTTCCCCATTCTCTTGCTGTCTCCTCTGCAACTCCCATCCATCCTCTCTCTCTCTCTCTCCCATTCATCTCATCATCAGGAGCCTGTGTGTGGCTCCACGCTTGCATGTCCCCACTTCCCCCTTTTATTCAGGCTGGCAGAGAGGAGAGGAGCTGCAGCACAGCGGGAGGGAGTACAATCCAGCGCTGAGATCCACACAACTGCACAGCCATTGACACCATAGCACAGCACACATTGAGACCAGTCTGTTCACAGTGCTCAGGCTAAACTGTTGGACACTTACATAGAGCACAAGGAAAAGAAAACTGCACAAACTAGAAGGCTGCCGCTCTCATGTCAGGGCAACTTTCAGTGAGCGCTGCACCGGAGTGGTAATTTTTGCAATCCTCCACCTCACTCATTACTTTCTGCTCTCCAGCTACATTGGTCGGGGCCCGGGGGAGGGGGGCAGGCTCAGAGAGGTCATACTGTTAGGTCCCATGGCTTAATGAAAATTGTAAGGAGAGCACCTGTGTACTGCTCTGCCTGTGCGTGGCTCACCAGACTACTTTTCCCGAGCATGCACCTTTCCTCTTCGGCCGCCAATCTCATCGGGACTCTAAGTGTAGGCACAGATTGGAGGGAGATTGGTCATGTAGCCCTGTCATCACTCGCCCCCAGCTTAAATCCACTCGCCAAATGCTAGTAGGCGAGTGGAAATTTTGAGGGCTGGTATAATAATAAAGTAATTTTAAAATAATTTTACTCCCCTCCCCTTGCACACAAGCCTCGATCCTCAATGTTCGCATCGTGCTTCTTAGCCACCACACCTTACCTACTAAAACTACTCTTCAGCAGTATTTCTAATATCCTCAACCTTCTCCGTTCTGAAAAGAGTACACATTCACTAGTTTTGAATCATTTCAGAATAATCACTTAAGATTAAAGCACTGACAAATGTAAACAAATTATGAAAAGCATATCAAATGTAATAATGTGACATGAGGAAATCTTTGCTGGGTGGTCTAAATGTTTGGGTATTGGCTGCACCAACAAGCAACATTAGAATCAGCCCCTGAGTGACATTTGGCTGATGTTTGAACTTGGGAGAAATGTACATCGGAGCAGATTGGATTCCTGTGCCCATACAGGTATTGCAAAGCACAGTCCAGTAGGTGTGTCTGTTGATCATCTTTTACTATTATATTATGATTTCCTATATTATGATTTCCTCTTTGTAAAATAGAAGCCACTGACACCACCTCTTTGTTGTGTTTATGGCATGCTTTCGTCTTTGTACAAATACATGCATGGAAGCAACCATTGTGTGAAAAACTAAATATAAATATCCAATTTTCACACTTGTGTTCTTGCGGTGTGACAGCAGAAAAGAGGCCAACTGGTCCATTGCGTCTGCCTTTTTTGACACATACACTATATTGTCAAAAGTATTGGGACGCCCTCCCTTATAAAAAATGTAATGGCATCCCAGTCTTAGTCCGCAGGGTTCAATATTGAGTTGGCCCACCCTTTGCAGCTATAACAGCTTCAACTCTTCTGGGAAGGCTGTCCACAAGGTTTAGGACTATTTTTCCAGAAGCGCATTTGTGAGGTCAGGCACTGATGTTGGACGAGAAGCCCTGACTCGCAGTCTCCACTCTAACACAATACTTTTGACAATATAGTGTATTATACAGTATATACATGCTGTATACATATTTGTTTTGTTTGTTTTTTTACGTTTTTGTTTAAGCATAGATTTATGTTTGTCCCAGGTATATTTGATTCCACTTACTGTTCACTCTCCAAAACTTATGGAGATGGGGCTGCAGCCCAATCTCTCGAAAGTTTGACCCCCCTCCTCTTACCCAGCCACCGGGCCAATTATAAAGTGCAGAGTCATCGTATAGGCCAATTTCACTTATTAACTCGGATGTAAAAATTCGGGCTAAGGTGCTTGCCCAACGATTAAATACAGTAATTACTACTATTATAGGGGCGGACCAAACTGGATTTATGCCTGGACGATCGACATCTATTTATTTACGCAGACTCTTTACCAATATACAAGCGGTTCATGACACGACTGGCTCCCGAGCTGTATTGGCTTTGGACGCTCACAAGGCCTTCGACTCAGTCGAATGGCCCTATCTTTTTGAAGTCCTAGCTAAATTCGGATTTGGCACTACTTTTAAAAAATGGGTACAACTCCTATACTCCAAACCCATAGCTAGACTACGGGTCAACGCATCCATATCGGATGCCTTTCCCATAAAGAGAGGCACCAGACAGGGGTGTCCGCTGTCGCCCCTCAGGTTTGCGTTAGCGATAGAGCCCATGGCATCACTGATAAGGTCCAGTGGGGAGGTTAAGGGACTGACGATTGGGGGTCTGGAGGAAAAAGTGTCATTATACGCGGACGATATGCTGATATATCTGGAGGACCCCCAGTTGTCACTCCCAGCCCTGCTGGAAATTATCCGACGGTTTGGCCACGTTTCAGGGTTCCGGGTAAATTGGGACAAGTCTCTTTTGTTTCAGATTGACCAGGAGACACCCATAACACTACCCCCCGCGTGCCCACTGCAAATAGTTTACACTTTTCGTTATCTCGGTGTCCTGATAAAACTCCCTGTCTCCTCCTATGCCAAGATCAATTTAGACCCCCTTATCAGTAGATTAAAAATTACCTTGAAAACATGGAACAATCTCCCTCTCACACTGTTAGGAAGAATAAATATTTTCAAAATGATCCATCTCCCGCGATTCATAAATGTCCTGAGCAATTCACCAATATATGTAACCAAAGCAAAATTTAAAGAGATAGACTCCATAAACACCAATTTTGTGTGTAGGGGCGGTGTGGTGAGAATCGCTAAGCAAACTTTACAGCTGCCTACTTTGGACGGGGGCCTGGCACTCCCCTGTCTCCAGACGTACTATATTGCCTCGCAACTGGCGCATGCCCATTGGTGGTTTTATCCTGAGGCCAACAATGCAGCTGCTGCACTAGAGGCGGCCACCCTCACCTCATATGAATCTCTCCAGAACCTAATACACCATCTATCAATTAGGGGGAGGGAAGGGGCTACTGTTCTGGCCATGACCCTGCGGATCTTTAGAGTTTCTAAACTGTTGCCACCCAGTACTCCAGCTATATATTCTCCCAATGCCCCGCTATGGGGAAACCCAAGCCTATCAGAATTTCATCAGAGAACTGATGGGGGATACTGGTTTAACAAAGGGGTAAAAACAGTATCACTCTTGTTTACAGACACTGCGTTCCGTTCCTTTGCGGAATTCCAGAGAGACTTTGGACTCCCACACACGGCCTACTTCCAATATCTACAGATACGACATACCGCTGTTGCTCAATTCGGACTACGAATAATAGAGATGCAAACTTCCCCACTGGAAAACTTACTGACTGACCCCTCCCACACCAAAATAGTTTCGTCTTACTATAAGACTCTACTACACTCCACGACCACTAGGCTTACCACCATTGAACAAAGATGGCGCGCAGACATACCTGAGTTGACGGAGGAGATCTGGGGGGAGATTCTTCCCCTGCAGGTGACCTCCGTAATTTCCTCAAGGGACAAGGTGATCCAGACCAAACTATTGTATAGATCCTATTTTACACCATATTTGTTATATAGGTTATAGAGATTATCCACTCCTTTATGCACTTGATGTGGAATGGCCGATGGTACATTCTTCCATCTGATGTGGGAATGTGCTCCGATAAGGAAGTTCTGGTCGGATGTTACTGCTTTGATCAGCTCTGTAGCTGAGATTCCTAATATTTGCAATCCTCTTAGATGTTTACTGGGATACATTGATAATGAAGATTTATCCAAAAATGTACAATCCTTCATACGCATAGTGCTATTTTATGCTAAAAAAACGATTACCATGCACTGGAAATCTCAGTCCACACCAAATATAAAGCTTTGGCTTACCATTGTCAACCAAGCGATACCACTATATAAGTTAACATACGAAGCTAGAGGATGCCCAAAAAAGTTCTCCAAAATATGGACCTCCTGGGTTAACTCAGAGAGTACCATACCACCTGCCCCCTAGGGTACAGCTCTTAATATGGATACTATAGTTCCAGAACTGCCAGTGCCTAGGCCCTGACTAGGGTAGATTGTGCTATGTGATGATATTTTCTGTATGCTGTTTCACAATGTTTACCTGTATGCCTGAGTATTGTATTGCACTTTGACTGAAGCGATGTTCGCTAGGATAATACACCTGTGTAATGTTTGTTTGTTATGTTTTTATAAACAAAGTTAACCTTTAAAAAAAATTAAATAAAGTGCAGAGTCTTCTAAGAAGTTTTGGACTAGGACCTGGATGACTTATTAATGTATAATGTTACAAGCAGTTTAAACTGAACTTATGTTTTATACATGTCAGACAAGACAAGTTCCCTTTAATTGCAGCCCACACAGTGGCTTATACTGACCTTCCCCTAATGACCAACCCTCACCCTACCTCCCAAGCTATGTACTTGCATGTGAAGCAAAGTGATATACCTAGTCCTTTTGGTAATGGGGAGCATAAGACCAACTGCTTCTTCCAATGTGACAGCACTGGTGCTTGGTGATTGGTGTCTCATTGCTGTCACATGGGGGTGGGGAGAGGGTCCTCAGCTCTGTGTAAAGCCCCATACACACAGGCCGAATGTTGAGCGACATTGGTCAGTTCAATAGAAACCAGCCGACATTCACCCTGTGTGTACGGCAACCGGTCTGACAGAAGCCAGCTATTCGGTCAGCCTCTGTCGAAGGGGCACCACTAAAAGAGGTCTGCCGACCAGCTCCCAAACAGCGCTCTTAGCCAATGGCCAGAGTGTTCTGGTGGGGGAACTGTCCCTCTATCAAAACACAATAGAATAGCAGGAGAGACTGCTGTACTAACATTGGATCATTAATGCAGTAGCTCCAACCTGAGCTGTCAGTTTTTTTTCCCTTTAGCCCGCTGGGTTACTAAAGTTCCTAAAATTCTCATACGACAGAAAAAAAATTCTGAAGTGATATAATGTATCATATTGTATTTGTATTGTATTTTCGGATGAAAACTGTACTGATTAAATGGAAATTTAACAATCTGGTATCGCACAAGAAAACTTTTCGTGCTTGTTCCATCGGATATTATCGGATGAACTGCCATGATCGGCTCTTGAAAGCTGTGTACTAACCAGGGGTCAAGTCCTGGGGAAAAAAGTGTGGGAACTCCCACCCAAGATCCACTCCCCCACCCAAAAAAAAAAAAAATGATAGGCTCATATGCATAATTACTAAACCACATGGTTTTTTTTTTTGATCAACTGTACCTTAGTAATCTTTTATGTTACTGGCTGCTTCCTGTATATGGATTCATCGGGTAGTGTGCAGGTATTCCGTCACTTCCTCAATGCCGCAATGTCTCCTGGGAGCTTTTGTCATTGTTCCCAGGAGACATTGCAGAGGTCTGCCGTGAGTTATCACAGGATTTAGAAAGAACTTTAAGTTCATTCTAAATCCGGTGATAACTCGCAGCAGACCTCCGCAATGTCTCCTGGGAACAATGAAAAAAGCTCCCAGGAGACATTGCGGCATCGAGGAAGTGACGGAATACCCGCACACTACCCGATGAATCCATATACAGGAAGCGGCCAGTAACATAAAGAATTACTAAGGTTCGCCTGCCCCTGACAATGACTCGAGCTGGGCATCGCCGCTTAGTGAAGGAATGGCTCGGGCGGCTCGGCTGCTCTCGGCTGCTCTAGTCCTGCAAAGGAAACTGCGTTCCTGCTGTGAAAAAAGTGCAGGGACTCCGTTCCCACACGTTCCCACAGGACTTGAGCCCTGGTACTAACGATCAAATTATCATACTATTAATTCGAAAGAAGAATTTTCGTACGATTTCTGATCGTGTTTAGGGGCCATTAAGGGACAAGTCAATACTTTCTTTTCATCACTCCCGCAGGGAAAAGGAGAAGTAAAAGTGAGATAAGTATAAAGCTGCAGGCTGATTGGGCCCAATAAGCAAAAAAAAACAGTCCTGCCTTATTCATTGTGGTGCTCATCATAGGTCATCACACATGCCACTCAACTACTGCTGCAAACTCTCTCAGATGGACATTGTCTTCTGCTCATTACATAAAAATTGTATTCATTCCTATGTTCATCACCTCTCTGTAATGCAGTGTACACATGATCAGGCTTTTGCCTGGCCAAATCACATCGGAATTCCGACTGAATTTTATCCGAGAAAAATAGAACATGGAATTCATTGGAATTTCTGATGAAAAAACTCTGATGGAGCTACACACGATCGGAATATCCGATGGAAAAAGTTCGTCTGACTTTTTCCATCAGAAATTCCGATCGTGTGTACGTGGCATAACAGTGAATAGGATTTCTTTGAAAATATATAGTACATACGTTAAAGATATCCAGCCAGTAGAGTTTGCAGTGGCAGCTGCGTGGCAGGAGGGTGGACAGCAGAGTACACAATTTGGGGGTGAGGTTCTTGGAAGAAGAACCAAAGAAGTTCTTTGAAGGCCACATAAAGAATAACTGTACAAAAGTACAAGTAACAGTTATCGTTGAGACATGCACAAGTATACTGCAGGGAAATGACTGTAGAAAACAGACAGCTAGGATCACAAGATTTGGGCACATGATTTACCTCTAACATGAGGAAGTCATGAAGCAAAGGAAAATTATGGCTGTGCAAGGGTTTGTGAGCACATGGGAAAAAGAGGAAGAACAGGTATTTTGTAATGTGGTATTGCAATACATCTGAAAGTAATACCAATAAGCATTATTTAGAAAATTACTAGAACTGGAAGCATGTGAATGAAAGAGGAAGAACGAATGTTGAAATGTCTTATTGAAATGTATCCATGTTTTTAAAATTCGCTAATATGCTGATTATATTATTATATTATATTTATGGCATATGTTTTCATATCAAAACTGCAGGCACAGCCATTGTTTGTCACGTCCACATGGATGATGTCTATACATTTTGAAAAAAAACCCCAAAAAAACAGACAATATACATTTCCTAAAATAAATACATTTTTCCAAGTAGGTATTTGAACTGATATAGAAGTTGTTTATATTAAAAATGTAGATCTTCAGTGGGATTACAGTTATTTATCTATTTCATTTATAGCTGTTTAATTCAGAGGAAAATTAGGTTCTAAAAATTTAAATAACAAATCTACATTACCATTCACTGTCAAAATAAACTGTGCAGCTTTAGTTCTTACCTTTGCCAAAGACGCCATCAGTAAGGTTAAAAGCCTGTAGTTTCACATCCGCCATTGAGAGACTTAAATTACTGGCCAGCTTTACTGTTGGTGTGGTCTTACATTTTGTCGCATAACCAACGTCTGTACTTAACAGCTTTAGATTTCTAGCTGTACCAATCCAGTGTTCTAGGAGCAAAGAAGACATTCTGATAACCTTAGATGGCAGATGATGAAGATGCAAAGCATAGAAGTAGTTTAGCTTGAGGGTTAACAACAGAGCACAAGGACTTTAGGAAGAAATAGTGTGTATGATGAATGAGAAAACCTCAGGTGTGCTACAATGTACTGTAGATGGAAGTGTACCCAGAAATATTGTCTCCTAGCTGATTAAATACATTCCTTCAACGTGAGCCTGTGCCCTGTCCATGCTTTGTAAAGGCAAGCAGGAACAGTATTTTAAAATGAGGACCACTGGTAAGTATTATGTTTCGCGTTATGGAATAGCATAGGGCAGGGGTGCCCAAACTTTTGAAGAGCAAGGGCCACTTAAGTGACTTGGTAACCAGTCGCGGGCCACAGTGAGTGGAGTGGGTGGATGGCAGCTCACTCCATTCGGCTCTATAGAGCCCACTCTACTCTCACCACACCAAACTCACAGGTAATAGAAGTCTATGGCTCAGTGCAGGTAACCAGCAGGTGCACTTCTCTGCACCCGCGGATCAGTTTGAAAGCAGCCTGGTAACCACTGCAGAACAGATCTGCCCATATATACACTGTGATTTTTATAATAAACTTACCTTTAATAACAGTGGGCCAGATTCTCGTAGTTTTGCCGCGGGCGTAGCGTAAGCCATTTACACTACGCCGCCGCAACTTACTGGAGCAAGTGCCGTATTCCTCAAGCACTTGCTCCGTAGTTTGCGGCGGCGTAGTGTAAAAGGCCCGGCGTATTCCCCGCGTAATTCAAAGGGGGCGGCTTGTATTTAAATTAAGCGCGCCCCCGTGCCGATCGAACTGCGCATGCGCCGGGCTTAAAATAGCCCAGTGCGCATGCTCCAGTTCTCGACGGAAAACGTCAATGACGCCGACGTGTGCTTCATTGGCGTAAAGTCGTATTTAAGAACGACTTAGGAAAATGACGTACCCGACGGGAAAAGACGACGCGGACCCGACGCCATACTTAACATGGCATACGGCGGACTGGCGTAAGGTTACCTCTCATATAGCAGGGGTAACCTTACGCTTACGCAAACGACGTAAGCGATGACTACGCAACGCAAATTCGTTTGGGAATCGGCGTTTCAGGCTCATTTGCATAAACAAATGAGACCTGAGCGTAAACGCCACCTAGCGGCCGGCGGAGAATTACATTTAAGATCCGACAGTGTAAGTGACTTACACCTGTCGGATCTACAGCGTATCTATGCGAAAATGATTCTAGGAATCACTCGCATAGATACGCGGGTCAAAAAACACGACGGTGTTTCCTGAGATACACCGTCGTAACTCTTCTGAGAATCTGGCCCAGTATTCTATTCTATTTTATTCCACCCCAGAGCAGGAGGTCGTGGGCCACATCAGAGGGCTCCGGAGGCCACATGTGGCCCCCGGGCCACTTGTTGGGCACACCTGGCATAGGGGAAGTCGATTAGACGTTACCTAAGATAAACGTACACTTGCCCAAACATACAGAGATCAGGAAGAACAGGTTATCAACAGCTAAAAGGAGCAGCAGGGCAGTGAAGGAAAGGAAAGGTGTGTCTGTGCTGCTTGGAGGGGAGGCAGACAAAGTGAAGATTTATATAATAAAAGGAATATTTTAGAAATGTTTATTTTGCCTAAGCAGTACACTGAAAATGTGCCTTTTTACCTGGAATTTCTCCTGAAAAACAGCAGTGCCTAGGCACTTCTGTGCCTACAACCTTATAGCTTTACATCTGCAGTGTTAGATTAAAGGACTGCTACCTCTGACTGCTAGTTTTAGAAGATTTAGATGCCATGACTGTGCTGCTCACTGTTTTTCTTGCTGGAGACTCTGACTTGAAGAATTAAAAGTCTGGCTCTACCAAGATGGCTGCCTCCACACCAACATAGTGAAGAACAAGGCATGGTAAGTTAGTAATGGGGCAAAGATCAGTTGGAGAAAGACTATAAGCAAAGCTAGTGACTATATTCAGGCCCATAGGTGTGCGCAGCCTATTGCATTAGGCTGTGCACCTCAAAGCTCAAACACACATGCCTCTCTCTGCAGCCTTAGCAGCACTGGACGGTGAGTGAATGGGAAGTGTTCTCTGTTGAGCGACTTCCTGTTCATTCACAAACTGAAGCATATTAAGCACAGTTTCCTATGCTTCAGTTATGATTGAACACAGAGAGAGTGTTTTCACTGTGTTCATTAAGAAAAGGAAGGGGCCGGTGAAGTACATATTGATTAGCTCCTTCCCCTTTCCTCCCCCCTGAAACCTCCCCCACAGCAGCCGGGGGAGAGAAGGAGGAAAGAGGAGGAAAGAGGAGAAAAGCCAGCAGCACTGCAGTGGAGGGGTGCAACATGTGGGGAAGCTTGGGCAATGGGGGAATTGGCACTGCCTGGCACACCCCTGTGCATGCCTATGCTCAGGCCCCCTGCCTGTCTTTTGTTGGGTACAGTTTTCATCGTTCAGTTTCTCTTTTAAAGCAAAATCCAGTTTCTTTTTTCTGGCAAAGCGCTGATTTGATTTCAAAGTAATAACTCTTTTTTATCAAAAAAAAATCTTCTTTAAATTGAGGCAAAAACAACAGTGTGCGACTTTATTTTGACATTTCACACAGTTATGTATGTAGGACTTTTAATATGACTTACCGGCAGAATTCCAAGTAAAATTCACAGAAACGTCATCAATGTAGTATATTTTCTTGTCCTGCAGGTTGTGTAGAGGAAATAGACATTTGTAAGAAGTAAGTTCTGGCTTTCTTAATATAATTGCCATCAGCTTTATCTAGTAGTAGTTAAGCCAGCCATAAACACTTCGAATCTCAGCCCGTTATGCAGGAACCGGACGAGATTCAAAACGTGTATCGGCAGGCTGAATGTACCCAGTTTATCGATCGATCAATCAGCTTGAGTACAACCAGCCTCCTGAATTATCACTGATGGCTGCTATAGCAGCTAGCAATAATCACTGTCTACTCCTGGAGGGGATGGCTTCCCCCAACCCCTGCCTGGGGAATATAATGTATTGGCAGGAGGGATTCCCCTTTTTAGAGCTGTCTGTGCTGACGGGGGGGACCTTGCAAAATTCTTTCCAGTAACCCGCTGTTGCAAGAAAGAAATCTCAAAAAGTCTATGGCTGGCCTTATTTATTTTATTGCATTCGGTGCATAGAACTGGTTATGTACTGTAATGTTGAAGAGGCTTTGGTAAATTATATAAATGCATGTTTTCAGTTCTAATGAGTGGCTGGAAAATACTCCAGCAGTAATATCCACACAGATAGTATAGCCAACTTAATAATATCACCATGGAAAGGCAGATGGTATTGCCCAAGAACAAGATGAAAGGTATAAAAGTTGCAGAACCATCCTGTTCTAGTTGCATAATCCCATCCTTGGTATCGAGAAGGCTTTATAGGTGTTAATACTTTGATTTACATGGCTGATCATGGCATAGTGTGAATTGTTGTCAAAATGCCAAAGTAGCCAAGAAAAATAACTTGGTATATGCAGTGCAGTTCAAACAAAAGAAATGCATCACTCAGAACAGTGGAGCCTTAGTGTAAAGCTGGACGTTGCAGTCCAGGTGCCGAAGCTGTGGTGTCCTCCCATCCACTAAAAGACATTATAGTCAATAGAGAACGCTTGGGTATGCTTGGGGTGTGAGGTGTCTCTGCGGCTGTGCATTACAGTTTGGTTTCCAGTTTGAGTCCCCCTCCCCTTCTTCCTACATTATGGGCAGTGCCGATCCTGACCTCCTTGGGGCCCTAAGCAAAATGACATGTCACATTAAAGTTGAGAAGCGGGGGGGGGGGGCTGCCGGGGATTAAAGTTGAGAAGTGGGGGGGGTGTTCTGCTGTCGGAAATGACATCTTACATTAAAGTGAGAAGCGGGGGGAGGGGGTGTCTGCTGTCGGAAATGACATCTTACATTACATTACAAGTGAGAAGCGGGGGGTGCTGACTTCTTACCTCTTCTCCCATGCAGCCTGCGAGTTCAGAAGCGGGATGAGGGGCCAAAAATTACTTCTCACCAGGCGGGGCCTCTAGTATATTGGGGGGCCCTCCGCAGCTTTGCGGGGCCCTAAGCAGCTTGCATAGTGAGCCTATAGGGTGGATCGGCCCTGATTATGGGGCTAGGGTAGTGGGGGGTTTATTCCCCCTTTATTTGGGGTTAACAGACAACATGTTATGATGTTTGAATTTTGCTTTGCTTCTGTCTAAAATGTAGTTATGAATATCTATTTGGCTCCTCAAGAAGTGGACTACGTTCATAAAACCTGTTGAGCTGCACAATGTGGGAATGGATCATCTGCAAGAGATATACTGTTCCGCTAACATATGATTACCTTGTCTTGTTTATTTAACAATTTTTGTATTTTTTGTAATCAAGTGGGCAAGAAATGGCTTTTTATGGAAATATTCAGGCTGGGTTCACACTTAGTGCGGACGTGGCTCACAGCAGGGGTCCGATGCATCCCTGTTCTCCGCTTCAGGGATGAATCAGGCCCAAATTTTTGCCTGAATTGGGTCCTAAAACTGAGCCAAAGGCGCACAGTGCAATCCATTCCGCTACCACCGCGGAGATGTATGAACGGGCTCCATTGAGAGCAGATCACACTCTCCTGTCATGCGAAGTGGATGTCGTGAAAGCCACATCCAATTCGCATTAGTCTGAACTCAGCCTTAAAAATAAAAGATATGTTTTTAATAAGAAAATTGTTGTGTTTCAAAAATCTAATTTTTGCAAAATTCATCAACCTGCTGCATGCATGTAATGATTTTAGATGGAGTAATACATCCTCTGCATTTATCAACATTAAGGTGCATTCAGTTTAATTGCTTTTGGGAAAAATAGAAACCTGTGCAGAAAAGATACTCTAAACCAGGGGTCTCAAACTGACAACCCTTCAGCTGTTGCAAAACGACATGTGCCATCATGCATCTTCCTGTGGGAGTCATGCTTCTAACTGTCAGCCTTGCAATGCCTCATGGGACTTGTAGTCAGCTGGAGGTCCACCAGTTTGAGACCCCTGCTCTAAACACACATACAATGTAAATGCAACTATAAACATAACTTTTCAAAAGCGCCACTGTCACTGTTTGACATTAAACCATGTCATAAAAGTGCCCAGAGCGCAGAGACTACAGTACATTATTTAATTTTCACTGCTGTCAACATAATTTTTTATCAAACTCTGTTTCTTCCTCAATGATTTCCTATAAATAAAGGGGCAGATTCACAAAAGAGATACAACGCCGTATCTCCTGATACGCCGTCGTATATCTGAGATACGACGGTCGTATCTATGCACCTGATTCATAGAATCAGGTTACGCATAGATCTCCCTAAGATCCGACAGGTGTAAGTGACTTACACCGTCGGATCTTAGGCTGCAATTCTAGGCCGGCCGCTAGGTGGCGATTCCATTGCGGTCGGCGTAGAATATGTAAATGACTAGTTACGCCGATTCACGAACGTACGCTTTGCCCGTCGCTGTAAATTTACGTTGTTTCCGTAGAGATACGCGGCGTAAAACTAAACCTGCCCTCTAGGTGGTCTAGCCAATGTTAAGTATGGCCGTCGTTCCCGCGTCGAAATTTGAAATTTCACGTCGTTTGCGTAAGTCGTCCATTTACGTTAACGTCGAAACCAATGACGTCCTTGCGACGTCATTTAGCGCAATGCACGTCGGGGAAATTTTAGGGACGAAGCATGCGCAGTACGTTCGGCGCGGGAACGCGCCTAATTTAAATGGTCCCCGCCCCATTTGAATTAGGCGGGCTTGCGCCGGGCGGATTCACGCTACGCCGCAGCAACTTTACAGGCAAGTGCTTTGTGAATCAAGCACTTGCCCGTAAAACTTGTGGCGGTGTAACGTAAATGTAATACGTTACGCCGCCGCAGAGTAAGGCGATTCTACGTGAATCTGCCCCAAAGAATTTATTTAAAAAATCTTTTGATTTAGCATTGCACACAATCTGGTAAACTGTAATTTGCATGTTTATTTTTTTTAACTGGATTTCTGTTCAGTATTCATTACTAAAATTATTTCTGTATGACTGGAAGTCAGAGGCATATGACCATCCAAAAAGTGAAGTGGTAACTTAATGTAGGAAATGTTATCGGCAATGTTGAGTTAATGGTTAACAGTCAGCTGGTAGCATTTCAAAACCAGAGAATTGAGAAATGTTCACCTGAGAATTCTTGCATATTGCTTAAATTTGACGACAAATAAGAAGTATGAGAGGCTCACAAGTAAGCTTAACAATGTCAAACACTTAGGCCCCATACACACGAGAGGATTTATCCGCAGATACGGTCCAGCGGACCGTTTCCACGGATAAATCCTCTCAAAGATATCCGCTGATTTCGATGGGATGGAGTGTACACACCATCCCATTGAAATCCGCGCGGAAATCCTCTGCCGATGACGTGTCGCGCCGTCGCCGCGATTATGACGCGGCGACGGGCGCGACGCTGTCATATAAGGAATTCCACGCATGCGTCAAATCATTACGACGCGTGCGGGGAATCCCTTTGGACGAATGGATCCGGTAAGTCTGTACAAACGAGCGGATCCATCCGTTGGAATGGATTCCAGCAGATGGATATGTTGTGCAGCACAACAAATATTCGATCTGCTGGAATCCATCCCAGAGGAGATTTCTCCGCGGAAACAGATCCGCTGGCGTGTACACACCATAGAATCTATCCGCAGAAACCCATTTGCTGGGATTTATCTGCGGATGGATTCTATCGTGTGTACGGGGCCTAAGTGACACTGGCCCATTTATGAGATTATCACTACTATTATTACCTTAGGTTTGCCCTACTTTTTCTGCAACAGTGCTATGAGTAACACATTGTAATATGTTAATTGTAGATAGATAGGTAGAAGTTTAAACATAAGAAATATATGTACCCTAAGCCTCATTTGCAATGTTATTTTTTTCTTGCAACAATGAAGAGCGGGAAAATCTCTGATTCCCCGTACACACGATCAGAATTTCCGATGGAAAATGTCAGACAGACTTTTTCCATAGGAAACTACGACCGTGTGTATGCCCACTTGGAGTAATTCCATCAGAAATTCCGATGAATTCCATCGGAGTTTACATAGAAGAACATGTTCCTCCGATGGAATTCCGATGTGAATTTGGTCGGACAAATGACCAATCGTGTGTACAGGGCATTAGTGATAACAGTGGACATTGGAACTTTTAACTTACTCACAGCATGTTAGAATGGACAGTACGTTCACATATATAAATAGAATTAAAATAATAAGGAATTGGGTATACTTAGCATACTTGACAAGGGCTACTCCATATTACAGCCTTTCTCACCCCGTTTAACATGGTGGACAATCACTTTCTGGTCTCAGGGAACCCCTGCTAATATTTAGAATATCTACAGTATAGCTCACAGGATATTAGCCTGATGGTCAGTGGGAAGAATGCTTCTTACATTTGTGGCCAATAGGATGAATCCCCCCCCTTAGGCCTGGTACACACGATAGGATTGATCCGTGGATACGGTCCGCCGGACCGTATCCGCGGATAAATCCTCTGCGGATTTTAATCCGATGGAGTGTACACACCATCGGATCGAAATCCGCGCCGAATTCCCATCGCGGTGACGTGTCACGCCGTCGCCGCGATGATGACGCGGCGACGTGCGCGACGCTGTCATATAAGGATATCCACGCATGCGTCGAATCATTACGACGCATGCGAGGGATGGGTTCGGACGGATCGATCCGGTGAGTCTGTACAGACCACCGGATCGATCCGCTGGTGCCGATTCCAGCGGATAGATTTGTAAGCATGTCTACAAATTTTTATCTGCTGGAATTCGGAAATATCCGCGGATAAATATCCGCTGGAACGTACACACCAGGGGATCTATCCGCTGAAACCGATCCGCTGAGATTTTTCAGCGGATGGATCCTCTCGTGTGTACGGGGCCTTACAGATAAAGATTGTTTTCAAGGGTTCGTTTAACGAGAAGAAGAAAGTGTTCATTGCTCAAGGAACCCCTGGATGAACCCTGGCTGATAAAAGCTGCTATAGGACAACATTCATTTCAATAATAATAAAAGGAAAATATTCATTTTAACAAAAATCTTCCCAAGTAAAATGTGCATTTAAAGCAGTTACCCCCAAAAAGGAAATTGTTGTATCTGGCTCCAGTATGCTTCCTCTCTTACAACTGGATTCTTTTTATTTTGATGATTTTTACTTTTTCTTTTGTGTTGCAGGGGCAGAACTTTCTCCTTTCTTGCCTAGGTGAGAATAATGTTGCTCTCGATGCATACATGCGCAGATGTGTTGAAGGACTTCCTTCAGTACATGGCAGAGACCCTTGTCAGAGATATGCATGCACAAGTTTTCATGTGCCCATGAGCGAAGATGGCACAATTAAGGTGACCCAAGACCTCTGTTCGGTTTGTGCACTCATCAAAATATACTTCGTTGTGTGCACAGATGTACCTCAAGGCTGTGGCAGGTCCCAAAAGACCAGACAAAGCCCTTTGGCTTATTAGCACATGTACTGGACCATCAAAAACGGCAGCGCTGATTAGGGGGCGGGGGTGGCAGTAAAGGGACTGAAGTTCCTATTAAATGTGTTTTATGTATGTTTTTTACCTGTAAAAGCATCCCTGTACAAGCATCAAAAAGCTATGAGATTTCTGTTGGGCACTGCCTTGGGTGTGCTGTTAGCAGCCCCAGCAGACTCAGAGCTATCATTCAAGTAACACACTTTAGTATTCCCTTTTACTCCTCCTCTGGGGGCCATGATTAAGAGGGACGGCTGGGGGGCATTCGTATTTTGCGATTTGGCCTGAGGCTATCTAGAGTCCTGCACAAAGGTTATGTAGGGAAGTTGAGGAGCATTGCCAGCACAGAGTTATTAGACAAATCAACTCATAGGGGCTAGTTGCATTTTCTAGCACGTTTCAGAGCCATTGCATTGCACATTCAGAGTTAAAATTACTGTGCAAATGGAACTCCACCCTTTTGCAATCTCAGTTCCTCTGTTCTGGAGATTAGAGGATGATATTATGCAGACCCATGTTAGTAGTTGCTGTAAAAAAAAAAACACTTAAAGGAAACCTAATTTCAGATAAACATGGGGACTGCCACTGCTGAACCCTCCAACTGAAAGTCAACATAACATCCAGGTAAGAGGCTTTTTCAGGACAGCAGTGGCAGCCCTGTGGTTTTCTAATGACAAGTGCACTTTGTTAATCTTTACTAATTGCATACCTGGAATAAATTGTGATCTTTTTATCCAACCAGAGCTCAGTCTATATACAGAAAGTATTGTTAAATGCAAACTAAACATACCTTAACAAAAACAAAATGAATAGATCCTTGTGGAAATGTCAGGATAAGAGTTGCTGTGGATTCATTACAAGTGCCGTTTGCTGTAGTGGTTTCCGGGTTCACATTAAAATACCATTTGACCTATGAAAAAGCAGTATGAGAGCTTCCGTTAAGGACGGAAATGTTAGAACATTTGTTCTCATAAAGTTAATAAAGACGGTAAAGGTTTTCAATGAAGACAAGAATGAGAACGCCATTTACCGACACAATACAAGATGATTAAAGTCCATCTATTGCTTTGAATCATGCGGAAAACAAACAAGAAGCCTACCAAAACAGGAACCTTCTTCAAAATGTAAAGCAAGTTATATGCATGTAATAGAAGTTACATAGTTCTAGTTCTTTTATTAGGATCTCTCCACTTTTGACATAGATGACAGCTTCTCAGCACAGGCATCATCCACTCTGTACACCAGCTCAGAGTTGAACATGGTTGTAATGTGTAAACCTCAAGCCCTGTACACACGGCCGGGATTCCCGTCAGGAAAAAAACATTGTTTTTCCCGACGAGATTCCTGGCAAGATTTTCTTGCCGGCCGAGTGTAAACATGTACGATTCAAAAGAACCGCAGTTCTTTTGAATGGCACGAACGCGGTGACATCATCGACTATGAAGAGCATGCGCTCGTCACATTCGACGCCGTCGCCCCCATCTTGCTTCACCCTGCCTATGCTTTGGAAGCTACTGCACATGCGTCAAAGTCATTTCGAGCATGCATGGGTTTCCATGGAGACAGGTAAGTATACACACGCTCGGGTTTCTCAGCAGGTTCTCAATTTTTCTCGTCTATATTCTAGGCAGTTTTCTCTACGAGAAACCTCAAAGCCTTGTACACACGCACAGTGTACTCGGCAAGAAAGCTCTGCCAGCAGTTTTCTTGCCGTTTCTGGCAGAGAAAACCATGCGTGTGTACGAGGCTTCAGACATGAAATATGAACACATATCCCTCTATAGTGTGTACTTGTCTCAATTAAGAGCACTTAGTGTAATTTCCGTCTATTGCGTCATTCTTCTGCTATCAGCATGAATTTCTTCTGACAAGTTTTCCTGAGCTGGAGAGCTGCGTTTACAGGCCAGGAGGGCTGAAAACCATTTACTTTGGTAGCAGGACTGAAATACTGAATACCCCTGCGAGGGAATCTTCTGTGTTTGTTTTAAACTTTATTTTAAATAAAAGTCTGCAAAACCAGCCCTGAAACGGAGAAAAGCGAGTGGTGGTGTCCTTAAAGCGCTACACTTGGAGTGAACCAAGTTTACAACTACTTTAATTACCACCAGTTTCCTTATCTGAGAAATCTGAGAAATGGCGGTAACTAATTTGATGCTGACATAGCGAGAGATGCTTAAAGTGGTGGTAGTAAGACTTGGTTCTTAAAAGAACTACCGACAGAAAACTGCTATTAGGACTTTTTTAAATTCCCCTGATAGGATTACATGAAGATTATTTATGCTAACAATCTATGCTTATAAATTACAAACCTTGGCCCAGATTCACAAAGCACTTACGCCGACGTATAACAAGTTACGCCGACGTAAGTGCAAATGTGCGCCGTCGTATCTGTGCGCCAGACCCACAAACAGATATGCGCCTAAAACCAGGCTACACCCCGCCGACGTAGCTTGCTTACGCCGGCGTAGGGTGAGCTCACATTTAGGCTGGGTGCATGGTGCCGCTCCCATTGATTAGCCATTCAAACATGCAAATGAGGGAAATACGGCAATTCACGAACCTGCGTGCGCCCGGCGCAGGCTACGCGAGGTGCGCGTAAGTTGTACATCCAGCGTAAAGTTATTCCTCATAAAGGAGGTGCAACCCAGCAGCAGACATGCAAAGGTCTGCACCAGGGAACACAAGCCGGTGTATTTTACGTTGGACGTGTGTCTGGCTGGGCGTAGGTTACGTTCACACCGTACGCAGTGATCCGGCGTAGTTTAGGCAGTTGTTCCGACGTGGTTGTGAGCAGGCGCAGGGGGATGCGTCCACGTCACGGCACATGCACAGTTTGTGATACGTATCTGTCTGGTGCTCGGTCCATCATTTGCATGGGGTCACGCCTCATTTGCATGGGTCACGCCCACTTCCACATACGCCGGTGTACGCCTTCGAATCCCACACCACGCTGGCGCAGCGTTGGGAGCACTGGCTTGCTGAATGCATTGCTTGCCTCTCTGCGCTACATTGGCGTAGCGTACATTGGTTACTCTACGGCGGCGTAATGTGCGCCTTGCTCTCTGTGAATCTGGGCCCTTGTATCTGTGTGTAGCTCCCTCATAGTTAGGTTTCTGGAAGATTTAGTTATGGCTTCTGCAGTAATCACAAGAGCAGTGATTGTTTGGTTAGGTCTGCTCCTAGCTTCACAGGCTGACAGTTTGATTACTTCCCCCTGCCTCTAGAAGAAGTTTCTAGAGCTTAGGGCAGGAGAATTCAACTATTCAGTCTGAATATTCAGCAGGGCCTAGCCAATCCCTGGGGAGTTATGTCCAGATGGAGCTAGATTGCTGTTAAATAGTCTGGAGCCCTGAGGAGTTGGTCTTTTTTCGCTTGTGGGATTGGATTGGTGAGTTGAGAGGAGAGGGGCTGCTTGCCCCTGGATCCCTATGGACTGAATACTGAACTACTTTGCAAGAGGCTGCACCTATGTGCTGTCTATGTACCAGGATCCAGTGAGTAAAGCCTCTACTTATGTTCATACTGCTTCATGGTCCCCAACTCTACTAGTAATACCTTTAATTTTAGGAGTATTCTGCATCACCCTAAATACCCTCCCAAGTTTTTACTAGCAAATAAACTTCCAAAAGACAACCCCTAGACTGATTAATGAGCCAAAGGAAACAAAGGGGGCGCTAGACTAAGTGCAGCGATAAAAACACTTAGATTTATTATAGGCACTATGAATAGGCAACTCACATTTGGTGAATAAAAAGTGGGCATGTGAATAAGTCCACAGCCAGGCTCAGATGTTCCCAGGGGTGGAGGCAGGTCAGTGTCCCATCGTGAGTGGCGTTAGCTGCGGTAGCTGGAGCTGTGGGAAGCAACCAGCTGGTGGAAACCAGCGTGGAACGCAGATTACATCAGGTCGGAAATGACGTCAGCGGGAGAGCGTTGTGCTGTGGAAAGTGGGCAGTAACGTTTGTCGAGGTCTCATAACGCGATTCGAAACGTGTTACTGCCCACTGTCAACGGCACCATGCTCCCCCAATGTCGTCTGTTCCGGTGTCTTGTCACAATCTGCTCCCCATCACAGATTGCTCCGGAAGTGATCTTGCTACACCCCACACCATTGTACAGTAATGATTGAGTGTGAAGGGGGCAAGCGGACATCTTGTTACACCCATCGGAGTTTTAGATTTCACAGTTATTTTCAACACAAAACTGAGTTTATACAGTGCCTTGCGAAAGTAATCGGCGCCCTTGAACTTTGCGACCTTTTGCCACATTTCAGGCTTCAAACATAAAGATATAAAACTGTAATTTTTTTTGAAGAATCAACAACAAGTGGGACACAATCATGAAGTGGAACGAAATTTATTGGATATTTCAAACTTTTTTAACAAATAAAAGACTGAAAAATTGGGCGTGCAAAATTATTCAGCCCCCTTAAGATAATACTTTGTAGCGCCACCTTTTGCTGTGATTACAGCTGTAAGTCGCTTGGGGTATGTCTCTATCAGTTTTCCACAATCGAGAGAATGACATTTTTGCCCATTCCTCCTTGCAAAACCGCTCGAGCACAGTGAGGTTGGATGGAGAGCGTTTGTGAACAGCAGTTTTCAGTTCTTTCCACAGATTCTCGATTGGATTCAGGTCTGGACTTTGACTTGGCCATTCTAACACCTGGATATGTTTATTTGTGAACCATTCCATTGTAGATTTTGCTTTATGTTTTGGATCATTGTCTTGTTGGAAGACAAATCTCCATCCCAGTCTCAGGTCTTTTGCAGACTCCATCAGGTTTTCTTCCAGAATGGTCCTGTATTTGGCTCCATCCATCTTCCTATCAATTTTAACCATCTTCCCTGTCCCTGCTGAAGAAAATCAGGCCCAAACCATGATGCTGCCACCACCATGTTTGACAGTGGGGATGGTGTGTTCAGGGTGATGAGCTGTGTTGCTTTTACGCCAAACATAACGTTTTGCATTGTTGCCAAAAAGTTCGATTTTGGTTTCATCTGACCAGAGCACCTTCTTCCACATGTTTGGTGTGTCTCCCAGGTGGCCTGTGGCAAACTTTAAACAACACTTTTTATGGATATCTTTAACCACTTGCCGACCGCCGCATGTATATGTACGTCCACAGAATGGCACGTACAGGCAGATGGGCGTACATGTACGTCCCCGCCTTTCCGCGGGTCGGGGGTCCGATCAGGACCCCCCCGCTACATGTGGCGGTCGGATACCCGCGGGGAGCGATCCGGGACAACGGCGCGGCTATTCGTTTATAGCCGCTCCGTCGCGATCGCTCCCCGGAGCTGAAGAACAAGGAAGAGCCGTATGTAAACACGGCTTCCCCGTGCTTCACTGTGGCGGCTGCATCGATCGAGTGATCCCTTTTATAGGGAGACTCGATCGATGACATCAGTCCTACAGCCACACCCCCCTACAGCTGTAAACACACACTAGGTGAACACTAACTCCTACAGCGCCACCTGTGGTTAACTCCCAAACTGCAACTGTCATTTTCACAATAAACAATGCAATTTAAATGCATGTTTTGCTGTGAAAATGACAATGGTCCCAAAAATGTGTCAAAATTGTCCGAAGGGTCCGCCATAATGTCGCAGTCACGAAAAAAATCGCTGATCGCCGCCATTAGTAGTAAAAAAAAAAAAAAATTATAAAAATGCAATAAAACTATCCCCTATTTTGTAAATGTAAACGCTATAAATTTTGCGCAAACCAATCGATAAACGCTTATTGCGATTTTTTTTACCAAAAATAGGTAGAAGAATACGTATCGGCCTAAACTGAGGAAAAAAAAATGTATATATGTTTTTGGGGGATATTTATTATAGCAAAAAGTAAAAAATATTGAATTTTTTTCAAAATTGTCGCTCTATTTTTGTTTATAGCGCAAAAAATAAAAACTGCAGAGGTGATCAAATACCACCAAAAGAAAGCTCAATTTGTGGGGAAAAAAGGACACCAATTTTGTTTGGGAGCCATGTCGCACGACCGCGCAATTGTCTGTTAAAGCGACGCAGTGCCGAATCGCAAAACCTGGCCTGGGCATTTAGCTGCCTAAAGGTCCGGGCTTAAGTGGTTAAGAAATGGCTTTCTGCTTGCCACTCTTCCATAAAGGCCAGATTTGTGCAGTATACGACTGATTGTTGTCCCATGGACAGAGTCTCCCACCTCAGCTGTAGATCTCTGCAGTTCATCCAGAGTGATCATGGGCCTCTTGGCTGCATCTCTGATCAGTCTTCTCCTTGTATGAGCTGAAAGTTTAGAGGGACGGCCAGGTCTTCGTAGATTTGCAGTGGTCTGATACTCCTTCCATTTCAATATTATCGCTTGCACAGTGCTCCTTGGGATGTTTTTTTTTTTTTTTTTTTTTTTTTATTGAAGATTTTAAAAACATAACAAAATATACATTTCTTGGCACAACACCAAGCATACCTAACGGCAGGGGCAGACCGACCATTGAGGCTCTCGGGCACTGCCCGAGGGCCCCATGCCACTAGGGGGCCCCATCAGGGTTGCCAGGCTCAGTAAAACCAGGGACAGTATGTAAAAATCTGTGGGCCAGATTCACATACATTTCCGCTACGCAGCGGCGGCGTAACGTAATCCATTTACGTTACACCGCCACAAGTTTGCAGCGTAAGTGCCTGATTCACAAAGCACTTACCTGTAAACTTGCGGCAGTGTAACGTAAATGCGCTCGGCACAAGCCCGCCCAATTCAAATGGGGCGGGCACCATTTAAATTAGGCGCGTTCCCGCGCCGAGCGTACTGCGCATGCTCCGTCGGGTAAATTACCCGACGTGCATTGCGCTAAATGACGTCGCAAGGACGTCATTGGTTTCGGCGTTAATGTAAATGGCGTCCAGCGCCATTCACGGACTACTTACGCAAACGACGTGATGTTTTAAATTTTGACGCGGCAACGACAGCCATACTTAACATGGCTTAGAACACCTAGGGCTCAGCCCTAATTTTACGATGCGTATCTCGACGGAAACGACGTAAAGTTAGAGCGACGGGTAACGCGGACGTTCGGGGATCGCCGTAACTAGTCATTTGCATATTCTACGCCGACCGCAATGGCCTCGCCACCTAGCGGCCGGCATAGAATTGCATCCTAAGATCCGACAGTGTAAGTCAATTACACCTGTCGGATCTTAGGGCTAGCTATGCGTAACTGATTCTATGAATCAGTCGCATAGTTAGGACGGGCGGATCACAGAGATACGACGGCGTATCAGGAGATACGCCGTCGTATCTCTTTTGTGAATCTGGCCCTGTGTTTTTTTTACATCTGTCCCTGATATGTACGAAACCGACATGCTTTTGATGTGAAAATCCCGAGATATTAGCTGCCACGTCTCTGCACTACCTCCTGGCATGGTGGCCATCTGTAAGCCCGGGGGCCCTATAATCTTCTTTTGCCCGGGGGCCCCATGAGTTGTCAGACCACCCCTGCCTAACGGTCAACATGACCGGTTACATACTAGCATAGAACCCTTGCCATCGCAGATAGCAGTCATAACAACTTAAACCCCATCCCTCCTCCCCCCCTCCTTGGGATGTTTAAAGCTTGGGAAATCTTTTTGTATCCAAATCCGGCTTTAAACTTCTCCACAACAGTATCTCGGACCTGCCTGGTGTGTTCCTTGTTCTTCATGATGCTCTCTGCGCTTTAAACGGACCTCTGAGACTATCACAGTGCAGGTGCATTTATATGGAGACTTGATTACACACAGGTGGATTCTATTTATCATCATTAGTCATTTAGGTCAACATTGGATCATTCAGAGATCCTCACTGAACTTCTGGAGAGAGTTTGCTGCACTGAAAGTAAAGGGGCTGAATAATTTTGCTCGCCCAATTTTTCAGTTTTTTATTTCTTAAAAAAGTTTGAAATATCCAATAAATTTCGTTCCACTTCATGATTGTGTCCCACTTGTTGATTCTTCAAAAAAAATTACAGTTTTATATCTTTATGTTTGAAGCTTGAAATGTGGCAAAAGGTCGCAAAGTTCAAGGGGGCCGAATACTTTCGCAAGGCACTGTATGCTTAAATACAATATTTTGAAATCCGACGGACTGTTTACATGTTACATGTGAAAATCAGACGTGTTCTGTCACATCAGCAACCATGTAAGGTCAGCAGGTTTTCTGCTGCTTTTAAAATTTAACATGTAAACAGTCCGTCGGATTTCCAAATACTGTATTTGGGCAAATAAGCTCAGTTTTGTGTTGAAAATAACTGTGAAATCTAAAACTCCGGTGGGTGTAACAAGATGTCCACTTGCCCCCTTCTCACTCTATCATTACTGTGCATTAGTGTGGGGTGTAGCTAGATGGCGGCGACAGAACGTCACTTCCGGTGATAGGGAGCGGAATGTGACACTACAGGTGTTTGGTCAGATATGACGACCTGTCAAAATTGGTAAGGGAAGTGACGTTCTGTCGTCACCATCTTGCTACACCCTGCACTCCTCCATAGTATGAATACTCTGAGAAGGGGAAAGCGGACATCTTGTTACACCAATTCTGACGGGTCGCCAAATCTGACGAATGACCGGCTACCGTGGCTAACAGAATCCACAGAGTTGCTTCACTCCAAGGGTTCTGCCGCAGGTGCTCAGATCCACTTACCGTATTCTGATCTCATATGGACTTTTATGAACTTATACAGAGACTTTGGTTCTAATGCCCCTCCAGCGCCATTTGATTGCTTGGTGATTAATGAGCCACAGTGAATGTACTAATGTTGCTGTGTTCCTGGCCACCTCTGCACTAATCGGGAAAGAACCTGTCTAAACTCTGCACCTCCTACGGGGGTAGTGCTGCGTTTATACTATGTGTATAGTTTTTATTTATTAAGTGTGTACCTAGGCAAAGCCATATTTGCTTATTACATAGGCAGGTTTTGCTTCCTGTTTCACTTCTTGCCTGGCAATGCTACACAATTGCTTTGCTCAACTGAACAGACTTTGTGGATGACATCTTGACTTAAAGGGGTTGTAAAGACAAAAACATTTTCCTCTTAAATTAAAGTCTGACAGTAGCTGATAAAGTAAAAAGTAATGTTTTGCATTATAACTAGTTTGATACCTGTTGAAATCTAGCTGTTTTATTCACCTCCATCACTCCTGAATCATTATTCTCACTGACTTCCTGGTTTGCGGTGCGCATTCATTCTTGCTACATCACGGCCTAATGGGAACTACAGTTCCCATTAGGCTTAGCCTCCATGCCTGTGAGGGATAAGAGAGCATCTTCACACAGGGCTGTAGTCATAGGGAGGGGGTGAGCACATTCTGCTTTCCACCATGCAAAACGGCTCAGATGCTGGTGGAAAGCAAGAAGAGGAGAGACAGGAAATGGCATTTTCAAACCTGAATTACTGTATTTTGGAGGTCAAAAGGAAAAACGAGGTAAGTGATATGTAAGTGCTCTAGCTTACAGCAATCAATTGATCTAATAAAAAACGAACCTTTAGTGTTCCTTTAACTGCATAGATCTACAAAGGTAAACACAGTAATGTAAACAATTGCTACATAAGCATCTGCTATTATTTTCCCTACTCTGCATAATGAAATGGAAGCAAGTGTGTAGATTCTCTTACATAAGGGAAACCAAAATGATCAGTGGAAAAAGCCAATAAAACCAGTTGGCAGAGTCCTGAGAATGAGAGTTAAGACTATCTGCTGCTAGCCATCAATATGATTATTCCCTGCTGTATCCAACATCAGTGATAAGCCATTATCCCATTTATTGTAACTCTAGAACTCATGGCATATTAAAATATTAAGGAACTAAATTCCACCCTTTATCGTTGTATAGCTGGAAGGATAAGGCTAATGACCACAGTTGTATATAAGAGGTCAGAAATGCCTTTAGGTGCCAAAAATTTAGACAGCATATCAATAACAGATTACAAGGAAATCAGTAACCTGAATGGCTTCTGGGGTTCCAGAATAGCTACTTAGGCTCTCTTTTGCTCCTCCATATTGGTTCTTTAAAGTCCAACTCTGGACAATATTCTTTGTTTTTTTTATTTAATTGGGCCTTCATGCAGGCTACAAAAAAAAGAAACTCAAGCTGCAGTTCTCAATCTGAAGCAATCCCCTATGTATTTCACCACAACATATCCTCATTCTTCACAGGGCATCATTTAACCTAGAAGACTGATGATATGCTATGGAAGAATGGACTTCATGGCCCTACTCAGCCAGGGGAATCACCACAAAGCAGCACTGATATCATCATGTAAGGCAAATAATGTTCTGTATTAGAGTATTCCCTAAACAAAATAAGCGTTATAGTCTGCTTATGTTGAGCATTGGAACACATTTTTTTATTTTGTTTTACTTCTAAATATAATATCTTTTAACATAAGCTGGATTTTGCTAGAGATAAAGGAAAACTGATCAGGTAGTGCAGCTTTATAAAGAAAGACATGGACTCCCACAATCCCAAGAGGCATACCTTTGCATCTTTGTCTTGCATTACTGTTGTTGAATTATCCAGTTCAAGTGCCAGACCCATGTCTGCAATTATACATGTCACGTTATTAGCATCTTTCACTTTGTACTCTCTCCTTATTGGTGGTGAAGGCTTTGTTGGTAGAATTGGCGACGTAGTATGTGCTGTTGTTGGATGTGTTGTGGTATTGGTGGGTGCATGCGAGGTCGTATTTGAAGGTGTGTGTGTTGTGTTTGAGGTTGTATGTGGTGTTGAGTGTGTTGTGGTGTTTGAGGTTACATGTGGTGTTGAGTGTGTTGTACTGGAAGACATGTGAGATGTAGAAGACATATTTATTGTGCTGCTGGACGATTCTGATGCCTTAGAAGTTGTTGACTGAACTGTTCCTAAAAAAAAAAGGCAAGAAAAATAATGTTAAATATTAAACATGTAGATACAAATAATATCATATAAAAAGTCAGTCAAAATGAAAAAAATATATATATACATATAGAGGAAAAATATGATGTAAAGCCAGGCCTCATGTACTTAAATGATACCCAACTCTTATGGGCCCACCAACAGTTCTGTACAATATGAATACATATAACTAGTTTGTTTGTTTTCAAATGAAAGGAGGTGGAAAATATGTTTTTTTGTATTCTTTCTTAGCACTTCTAGTTCCTGTGTTGCAGGCTGAGCTCATAAAGTTTCAGCATCATATATATTATTTTAAGTAACAAATGATGCATTATTACAATGAACTTTGGGACCCCTCTGCCCCACCCCTATTATGTTTTAGATGTGATATAGCCTTCAAATTATGCATTATTACAACGTTATGGGGCCCTTCTGCCCCACCCCTTATTATGTTTTAGATGTGATATAGCCTTCAAATGATGCATTATTACAAGGAATTATGGGACCCCTCTGCCCCACCCCTTGTTATGTTTTAGATGTGATATAGCCTTCAAATGATGCATTATTACAAGAAACTGTGGGGCCCCTCTGCCTCATCCTTTATTACGTTTTAGATGTGATATAGCCTTCAAATGGTGCATTATTACAAGGAACTATGGGGCCCCTCGACCCCACCGCTTATTACGTTGTAGGTGTGATATAGCCTTTTTTTGTTTATTAACTGTTTATGCAAATTTTAAAATGTTATTTCCAGTTAATTCATGCACCAGTGCATCTAAGTAACCAATTGTCAGGGTCATTAGAAATAAAAACTTGAGCGTTAAAAACAAAACAAATACCGTATATAATAAGGGAGAGCAAAAAAAAAGATGTGCAAATGAAAGGTCAGAAAGAAATTACGATACGAAGGGTGGAGAGTAAGGGAATAGGAATCCCAGTTTAAAATTATAGTAAAACCTTGGATTGCGAGCCTAATTTGTTCCGGAAACATGCTCGGCGTATAGTTACCCCTGCTATATGAGGCGTATCTATGTTAAGTATGGCCGTCGTTCCCGCGTTGAGTTTTGAAAATTTTACGTCGTTTGCGTAAGTCGCTCGCGAATAGGGCTGGACGTAATTTACGTTCACGTCGAAAGCAATGACGATTTGCGTCGGAATTTCGAGCATGCGCACTGGGATTTTTTCACGAACGGCGCATGCGCCGCTCGTAAAAAACGTCAAATATGCGGGGTCACAGTTAATATACATAAAACACGCCCACATCATCCACATTTGAATTAGGCGGGCTTACGCTGACACAGATACTTTACGCCGCCGTAACTAAGGGCGCAAGTTCTTTCTAAATACAGAACTTGCGCCCTAAACTACGGCGGCGTAACGTATCTGAGATACGTTACGCCGGGCGGACAGATAGACGATTCTATCTGAATCTACCCCACTGTTTTTTTCTGATTGAACTATGTTCTTAGAATTGTTGCCCGCAAGATCTTGGCAAAATTCTTCCCGCCCAGAAACCCCATTGGTAGAATGTCTGAAAGTTGGTGGCAACACGAGTCTGAAAGTGCAGACAAAAATAAAAAGTGACAGTGACAAAAAAATATATGTATATAAAAGCTCTGTACATATCAAATCATTACTTTTTAGTAATCTTTAGCCCATTTGATGGAGTAACCAGTGATTGATTTTTTTTAGGATGTAATTGTGTCTCATATTGTGAAAGAGAACATGCTGAGTCCTACTTCTACTTCCATTAAAAGTGAAGAAAGATTCCAAAATAAGGAAGTATCCATATGAGGAAATATAGTTTAGCAAGTTCCCCTGTCACATGTGGATGAGACAATGTCACTTATACTGGCAGATCACAGTATAAAATAGGCTACACAAAGAGAATGGTATACCAGATAATGACACACAGAATAGTACTCTACTGATCATATGACCAGCGCAATAACAATTATCTAGTTTGAAGACATGTGATACAGCCAACCTTTGTAATTACAGCATTGTAAATATAAATGCAACATGAAGCAAGCACGTGCTAAAATATCTTTAGACTCCAGAATAATATTTGTTATCATTATTATGAATTTATATTGTACACATTTAACAATAAGTGTAACCATACCTCCTAACAGTCTCAAGAATTTAACACAATCCCTGAAAGCCTCACTGACACCAATGTCTCCGTACTCCCCCACAAAGCACTGGTGCCACACACTAAACACAGTGCCCCCCTCCTTCGCTATCAAAAACCATTGCCCCCTTTTTCCCCACCACTAAACATCATTGTGCTCTTCTCCTCTCAGTGAGCACCAATGGCTACCACTACTGAGCATCAATGACACCCCCCCCCCCACCCCCAAGCGTATTTTTCTTTCTGTTGGCCACTGATGCCAGGCATTGTTTTTCATCCCACTGACCACCAACGTGGGCCATTTATTCCTCTTGCTGACCACAAATGTTTTCTCCCTCTGACCCTCCCTCCCTCTTCACATCTATGCGTTTGCAATCGATGCGTTTTTCAGCCACGTTTTGCATTGAGTTTTTAAACCCATGTTATTTTATGTGTTTTTGCATGCATTTTTCATGCATTTTTTTGGTGTTCCCTTTAAAAACACTGTATATAGCTGGTTGCTAAGGAGCAGGCTGGTACTGACAGCTGAGTTAAAAAACAAAAATTACCAGCATAAATAAAAAAAATTCATGCAAGAATGTAAAAAAACGTGGGGTTCCCCCAAAATCCATACCAGACCCTTATCGGAGCATGCAGCCTGGCGGGTCAGGAAAGGGAGGGGACAAGTGAGCACCCCCCCAGCTGAACCACATGCCCTCAACATAGGGGGGTGCTTTGGTGCAGGGGGGCTCTGCATAATACCCCATTTTTACCGCCCCATGTTGAGGGCATGTGGCCTGGTATGGTTCAGGCACTCATCCTCTCCCTTTTCTGACCTGTCAGGCTGCATGCTAAGATAAGGATCTGGTATGGATTTGGGGGGGGGGCACGAGCCATCTTTTTAAAATATTATGATGTGGGGTTCTGCTACAAATCCATACCAGACCCAAGGGGCCTGGTATGGATTTGGGGGGGACCCCACACCGTTTCTTTTCACAAATTTTTTAACTGGCAATTCTTTTATTTACATTCAGCTGCCAGTGGGAAAAAACGGTGAGGAAAAAACCCTGCTCCCCATGAAGGTCTTAAATAGCTATCGACCAATGCATGCCAGGCCGCCAACGTCATAGGGGGGTAGTGTCACCAGGTGACTTTGCCGGGGGGGCTCCACCCCATAGCTATTTAGGAAATTTCTCACGGTAAGACAGGCAGACCATGGTAGTGTTCGTGGTGAGCAGAGCTTTTTTGTTCTTTGTTTTTCGGGTCCGGAGGTGGCGTCTCACCGTGATTGACGACGGATCTACATCGGGAGACATTGGGAGGCATTTTGCCTCCCACTGACCACCAATGCTGATCATTTTTTACTGCAGACCGCTGACGTAGAGCGTTTTGCCTTCTCCCCATCACCAATGATTACATTTTTTTCCTTCCCCTGATCATCAACACTGGGCAGTGTCTATTCCCTCTGACCACTGATACCAGACATATTTCCTCCCTGTTACCATCAATGCTGGGCATTTTTATCTCCTTCTGACCACTGACACCAGTCATTTTTTCCTCCCACTGACCACAGATTTTGCTGAGCAATATAAGAGCACTATGACACACATTGTCATAGTTGCACTGTGTACATAGTGCTATACATTACATACTCTTGGCCAAAGTGTTTATGGCTGCTAAGTAGTTTCTGGCTATTTTATGACCATATTCTGTTTGATCTTTCAAAGTAGATACTTTAAGTTTATGTGTGTCTGTGAACTTCTTGCTTAATATATTAACATTTTTGGGTACAAGGACTGTGGAATATGTGGGCATTGTATACTGCAATATGTCTCAGACCATATTTAACCATGTCCCTTTAAGTCACCCAATATTTAGAAGAATGTAGCCACGGCTATCTTTCACTGTGGCATGCTGCATGTTTTTTCCTTTGCAGGGTGTCCAAGCTTCTGATGTATGAAGGTGTAATATAAAAGTCTATATCCAGGTTACACGAATAGCAGTAGATAAAAATTAATTATCTAATTTATCTGCAGAAAAAATACATTGCAACTCATACATTGCCGCAACAGGTTCCTTTAAATCAGAGAGGCTATGGAGCACTTAGCTACCTTCCATGTGCTGTCCCATCACCCCTGCAGGCTGAGGGGAAAAAAATCGAACAGATTCCTCCATCCATGCTAAACAGCGCAGATGGATAAGTCTCTTGTTGCGGCTATTGTATTTTGACAGCCAGCTGTTAAAATACCTGAACAGAGGCTGCATCTGATTGTTCAGCTGATAACTTTTTGCCTGCTGGGCGGGAGGAGGAGGAGAGCACCACTTTGAGAGCAAATTTTGACTAGTTCATCAGGAACTAGCTAAGATTTGTTCTATGTATGGCCAGCATAAAGTGGATGTAAAGCCTCAAGGTTTTTCACCTTAAGGCAGTGCTTTAACTGGGCCGGAAAGCGGCGGTACTCAGTACCGCCACTTCCAAAAATGGCCCTGGAGAGTACCAGCACCTCTCCGTGCGCCCAGTACGTGGGTTTCCCGTACCGGAACGCAGCCCCAGGCACGGGCGTAGGAACCGGGGGGGACGCATCCCCCCCCAGGAAATAATGCGGGGGGGACGGGTATGGTAAAATCCCCCCCAGATGTGACAGCGCAGTCACTAAACTGTATGCCCGCTGGCGCCGGCTCACTGGCTGCCACGTGCGCTCCTGGCTGGCTCCCGTTCCTCCTGTGCGTCTCCTCTCCCCCCCATGGAGGATTGATTTGGTTCAATCCACCGACGTGCGCCGCGTGACGTCACGCCGGCGGCCGGAGGTGAGAGGGGAGGAGGGAGCGAGAGTGACTGTCGGCGCCAGTCAGAGAACAAGTCGTGACTCACGAGGAGCCTGCTGCTGCGCCTGGGCCTGGCCTGCCTTACTGTATACAGTAAAAACTCTGCAAAAAGTAAGAAAGTATTGTGTATTGGGGAGGGGGGGGGGGGGTGTTGGACTGAGCTGAGGACCTCAATGTTTTTTTTTTTTTTCTTTAGTCAGAGAAGGCAAGCTCAAAATAACAAACATTTTCAGGGATGTAGTCTCATGTTCAGTATTGGGGGGGCACCGGCGCCTAATAGAGTACCGGCACCTCTTTTGGCCCACTTAAAGCACTTCCTTAAGGCATTCTGTACATTAAAGGAGCTGTAAAACCATTGGCTCATGCTTCTGGCAATCAAAGTCAGTTAGCCATTTAGGAGAATGAGAGGGGGTGGGGCAAAATCACAGCTCAGTATCTGAATGGACACACAGAAATGCAACTCGGCTCAGATTCCCCCATAGCAAGCTGCTTGCTGTGGGGGCCTGTGACAGGAGGGAGGGACTAGGAGAAGCGAGAGACCCAAGAGGGGGATACGGGCTGCTCTGTGCATATCTACTGCACAGAGCAGGTATGTATAACATGATTGTTATTTTTATGGGAAAAAAAAGAGTGGGCTCGGAGCACTGCGCCCTGAGCCTACCCAGTTGTGTGACAGTAGCGAATTAATATATGCTATTGTCTTCCTGATTCTCCTCCCGGACAATCAGGAAGCGTGTCTCAAGACACACTTCCTGTTCAGCCGGGAGGCGAAGCAATGGCACTGGCTCTTCCTTCCCCCTGTCTCCTAAAGTAAGGTCCATCTCACACAGCCTTCTCATTCGGGGAGGGGGGGGTTCTATTTTCCCAAAATATTTAGCACCGGCCGCCACTGTATTGGGCCAATGGATAGGCCCAATATCTTCCAGGAAGTCATGGCTTTTTCTCCACTGGAGAAAAGGATGAAGATGAGGAATGAGTGAAAGGTATATACTCCCTACATTTTCTCCTTTTAAGTGAAATTACTACTTTGTCCTGAATGGGCGAGTTAAAGGGTTGCGTTAATATACTGTTGTCACATGGAAGCAAATTTTATTGTTAGTTTGATTTTACATCATTTCACATTTAGTGCAAATTTACCCATGTATTGCAGAGCAGCCAGAGCGATTCAATGCTCTAACCACTGCGTTGCTGGCTGGCTAGGAGGCAATGTGGTGCACGATTCAGCACACCATTCCTTTTTTTTGTTTTGTACCAGCCTTATTTGAAGTGTACAAAATGTATACCGTATTTATCGCGGCATAACGCTCTCCCGCGTATACCGCGCACCCCTAAAGTGACCCCCAATCCTGTGAAAAAAAATATATTTTTGTACACAGTTTTGGTGTCTTGTGCGGCGTCCATCGGCGGCCTCGTCGGGTCCGGCGTCCTTCTGCGGCTTCGGGTGTCCTTCTGCGGCTTCGGTGTCCTTCTGCGGCGGGTCCGGTGTCCTCTTCGGCGGGTCCGGTGTCTTCTTCGGAGGGTCCGGCGTCCTTCTGCGGCGTCCTCGCGTCCTCCCCGCTCGTTTCCCGCGCCGAGTTTTGAATACTGCGCCAGCATATACCGAGCGCAGTACACTCGGGCAGGCTCGGCAACTGTCGCGCTCACGTCCTGTATGTCCAGGACGTGACCGCGGAAGAAGCCGAGACTGGCCGACTATACCCGAGTGTACTGCGCTCGGTATATGTCGGCGCAGTATTCAAAACTCGGCGCGGGAAAGCGGGTATCGGCGTATATCGCGCACCCACGATTTTGCCCTGATTTTCAGGGCAAAAAAGTGCGCGATATACGCCGATAAATACGGTACTTCATTTATTGCAACGTCGGGCGGCATGATGCACTGTCTCACATTTATCGCAGCACGCTGCAGTGCAGTGCTAGGCAGTGTGAATGGGACACATAGGAAACAATTGTTTCCTGTGTGTCCCTGCGGTGAATGACATTCTACCGTGCGGTAAAATGTCTATCACCACACATAGTGTGAATTGGCCCTAAGTCGGCAGTTTTCTTTGCGCGTTTAATGAGAAAATAACACTATCAGTTCAATCTCATATTTAGTTAGAACTTAACATAAGCATTACATTCCTTTGGCAATGAGTAAACACTTCAGCAGCTACTTTCTAAAGAAAGCAGAATCCACAATGCACTGAATCTAAAAAGCCAACTGTACAATAGTCAATAAAAAAATTATACATTCAATTACAAACTTACGGCAAAGCCAGTAGTAGAGGAATTGGAATAAATGTGTACTCACCTGCCAGGAGCAGGACCCCCCAGATCATTATCAGACGATTCATGGCTCAGTATCAGCAGCTTCTCACACTGGAGACAGATCTGTGTTCTGCAAGTAGAAGGAAGTTGGAGAGTCTGTGCTGCTGCACGTGACTTCAAGGAAATGAAGTTTTTACTGTTGGTTTCATTTTACATTGTTCCCTTGCGTCTCTATATTTTTTTTCTTTCAGCCTTATTTTGAACAGAAAATAAAAACTAAAACAATTTAAAATTTAAATTCACCCTTAAAGGGTTAGTTCATCTTTACAGAAAGGATGTAAAGGTGAACTAACACCAGACACTTTTCCCTACTGCCCCCGATCCCCACTGTATTTACCTCTGGGGTTGTCAAGCTGTCAACACCCCTGCAGCCAGTCCAGCGCTCAGGGGATTAGAAATACCAGCTCCTCTTCCTCTTTTCAATCAGAACTTTCATCATGGACCAGATTGATTTTGATTGGTCAGCGTCAGTTACAGTGACAGCACCAATCAGATGCGATACGGTCCTTCCTGAAAGCGCTGCTTTTACATTCTTTCTGTAAAGGTGATCTAATGCCGCATACACACGATCGGATTTTCCGTTGGAATTCCGCTCAAGCTTGGCTTGCATACACACGGCCACACAAACGTTCTCTGAACTTTCGACTGTCAAGAACACGGTGACGTACAACACTACGACGAGCCGAGAAAATTAGGTTCAATGCTTCCGAGCATGCGTCGAATTGTTTCTGAGCATGCGTTGGAATTTTGCACGTCGGAATTGCTACAGACTATTTTTTTCCGTCCGAAATTTTGAGAACCAGCTCTCAATCTTTTGTTGGCGGAAATTCCGACAGCAAAAGTCAGATGGAGCATACACACGGTTGGAATTTCCATTCAAAAGATCACATCGGACTTTTGCTGTCGGAATTTCCGATCGTGTATACGGGCATAACACTTTAAGCTGGCTCTACACTTGTAGAATTTTCTTTAAAATGTATCATTTTAAAAATGTTTGTTCAAGTTTATAATCATTAGTGCAATGTTTCTCAACTCTAGTCCTCAAGGCCCCCCAACAGGTCATGTTTTCAGGATTTCTCTCAGATGAAACGGCTGTAGTAATTACTAAGGCAGCAAAACGGATCAAATCACCTGTGCAAAATAATAGACATGCCTAAAAACATGACCTGTTGAGGCGCCTGTGGAGTGGAGTACAGGGTGGGAGCAGACAGGTGGTGGGGAGTACAGGGTGGGAGCAGCCAGGTGGAGGGGAGGACAGGGTGGGAGCAGCCAGGTGGAGGGGAGTGGAAGGTGGGAGCAGCCAGGTGGAGGGGAAGTTCTTACCTTGGAGGGTAATAATAGAATCTATGGCTCACTCCACTAGACAGCCTCATGGTATTTCTTCTCCTCTCTTCCTATTCCCCCTCCCACTTGGCATGCTGGGGGCTGCAGTTCTCTCAGGGAATCATCATGGGGTCTGCTGGTATCCCTGACTACATGTCCCATACTGCTCTAGTTTCTAGTTTCTTAGCCATTGGCTTCGAACTTAGCCAATAGGAGCAGGCATTGCCAGGTAAATGCTCGGCTCAAAAAGGAGAAGGAGGGGTGGAATTTCCTCCCCCTCCCGCAGCTGCGGCTTTGCCTGTGTCTCTTCACAGAGCCTGTCTGTTTTGGCGCCGATTCCATGTCCTGATGGGGGATCGGTATCACCACAGGCTGCTCACTAGTTTGTCGGGGGGTGGGGGCAATTGACCCATTGCCCGCCCCCTGGATCCGCCCCTGGTTTGGGGTCATTATGTTGGAATACTGCCCTGCGGCCCAGTCTCCGAGGGGAGGGGATCATGCTCTGTTTCAGTATATCACAGTACATGTTGGCATTCATGGTTCCCTCAATGAACTGTAGCTCCCCAGTGCTGGCAGCTCTCATGCAGCCCCAGACCATGACACTCCCACCACCGTGCTTGACTGTAGGCAAGACACACTTGTCTTTGTCCTCTTCCCCTGGTTGCCGCCGTGCATGTTTAACACTATCTGAACCAAATAAGTTTACCTTGGTCTCATCAGACTGCAGGAGATGGTTCCAGTAATCCATGTCCTTAGTGTGCTTGTCTTCAGCAAACTGAAGCAAACAGGCTTTCTTGTGCATCATCTATAGAAGAGGCTTCCTTCTGGGACAACAGCCCTGCAGACCAATTTGATGCAGTGTGTGACATATGGTCTGAGCACTGACAGGCTGGCCCCCCCAACCCTTCAACCTCTGCAGCAATGCTGGCAGCACTCATACGTCTATTTCCAAAAGACAACCTCTGGATATGATGCTGAGCATGTGCACTCAACTTTTAGTCTTACCTTTAGTCGACCAAGGCAAGGCCTGTTCTAAATGGAACCTCTCCTGTTAAACCACTGTATGGTCTTGGTCACCATGTTGCAACTCAGTTTTAGGGTCTTGGCAATCTTCTTATAGCCTAGGCCAGTGTTTCTCAACTCCAGTCCTCGGGGCGCACCAACAGGTCATGTTTTCAGGCTTTCCATTATTGTGCACAGGTGATTTTATCAGTTTCACTGCCTTAGTAATTACCACAGCAGTTTGATCTGAGGGAAATCCTGAAAACATGACCTGTTGGTGCGCCCCGAGGACTGGAGTTGAGAAACACTGGCCTAGGCCATCTTTATGTAGTGCAACAATCATTTTATTTCAGATCCTTAGCGAGTTCTTTGCCATGAGGTGCCATGTTGAACTTCCAGTGACCAGTATGAAAGAGTGAGTCATGATCACACCAAATTTAAAACACCTGCTGCCCATTTACACCTGAGATCTTATAACACTAACGAGTCACATGACACCGGGGAGGGAAAAATTACTAATGTGTCCCAATCTGAACATTTCCACTTAGGGGTGTACTTAATTTTGTTGGCAGTGGTTTAGACATTAAAGCGGAGGTTCACCATAAAAAACATCTATATACCATTACATACAGCGTACTAACGACATTTACAGTATGCTGGTATTTTTTTTTCCGCTGTACATACCGTTTGGGACTCCGCTCTATACGGCGCTATACGGCGCCTGTGCACAGACTAGGAGCTGTGTAGAGCTGACTGCGCAGGCGCCATATATAGCCGAGTCCCAGTTTGGCTATTTTCAGAACGCGTGACGCGCCTTATCCACACGTCAATCATCTACGCCTCTTCATAGGAACGCCTATTCCCAGCGGGAGTAAGAAAAGAAAAAGAACTATAAAACGGTATGTACAGCGAAAAAAAAAAAATACCAGCATACTGTACATGTCGTTAGTATGCCAGATGTAATGGTATATAATTGTTTTAGGGTGAACCTTCGCTTTAACGGCTGTGTGTTGAGTTATTTTGAGGGGACAACAAATTTACACTGCTTTGCTGTTTTTTTTTTTGCCTTCCTCTGGATCAACTGTGGGTATAGAATTGGGTATGTGGGATTGTATGATATTATTATTAAATTTTTTTATGGTTGAACTGGATGGACTTGTGTCTTTTTTCAACCTGACGAACTATGTAACGATGTAACTGTTATACAAGCTGTACACTCACTACTTTACATTGTTTCAAAGTGTCATTTCTTCAGTGTTGTCACATTAAAAGGTACTGGCCTAGATTCACGTAGGGCGGCATAACGTTGTGTGGGTGTAGCGTATCTTATTTACGCTACGCAACTTAGAGAGGCAAGTGCTGCATCCGAAGTTACGGCGGCGTATCGTAAATCGGCCGGCGTAAGCGCGCGTAATTCAAAGTAGGCAGGTCGTGGGCGTGTTGTATTTAAATTAAGAGTGACCCCATGTAGATGCATGGCCGAACGAACGGCGTATGCGCACGCATGCTCAGTATCACGTCGTATTTACGCCCATAGATACGCCGGCTCAATGCCTGTGACGTGAACGTAACCTACGCACAGCCCCATTCATGTACGACTTACGTAAACGACGTAAAAAGATACGCTTGTTCCGACGTCCATGCCTTGCATGGGCTGCGCCACCTAGAGACCAGCTTTATCTTTACGCCGGCGTATTTCTTACGTAAACGGCATAACTAATTGCGATGGGCGTACGTACGTTCGTGAATCGGCGTATCTTGCTCATTTACATATTCGACGCGGAAATCAACGGAAGCGCCACCTAGCGCCCAGCGTAAATATGCACCCCAAGATACGACGGCGTAGGAGACTTACGCCGCTCGTATCTTGGCCAAATCTATGCGTAACTGATTCTAGGAATCAGGCGCATAGATACGACGGCGGCCATTCGGACTTACGATGGTGTATCTGGAGATAAGTCTTTGAGAATCTGGGCCACTGTATGTATGTGTATATGTATATGTGTATATATATATATATATATATATCTTGGTAATGGGGTGAGTTACTTCTCCCGTGTCTATTGTTCTCCTGGAGCAGTGTCATGGTGGGCTCCCAATGATCCACCAATTTTGATTGGGAATACCCCAGACAGTATACAATACTCGTACATGGGAGAAACTGCAAAAGAAACATACATTTTTGGACCCGCACGGACTTACCCTTGCTGAGTATCATTAGGTACAACAGATTTTGAGAGGTCTGCGGGTAAGATTAACCCCTACACTATTTAGTAAAAATGAGGAGTAAAAAAGAACCTTTATGCAAATTTTGAATAAAGCCTTGTACACACGATCAGTCTAAACCGATGAAAACAGATTGAAGGACCGTTTCATCGGTCCAAACCGACCGTGTGTGGGCCCCATCGGTCAGTTATCCTTCGGTCCAAAAAAAATAGAACTTGCTTTCAAATTGAACCGATGGACGCCTAACCGATAAGTCAAAACTGACGGTTAGTATGCAAAGCATTGGTTAAAAACCTGCGCATGCTCAGAATCAAGTCGACGCATGCTTGGAAGCATTGAACTTAATTTTTCTCAGCACGTCGTGTTTTACGTCACCACGTTGGACTCGATCGTTTTTTTAACTGATGGTGTGTAGGCACATGAGACCATCAGTCAGCTTCATGGGTTAACCGATGAAACGGTCCTTCAGTCCGTTCTCATCGGATGGACTGATCATGTGTACAGGGCTTTAGTGTTCGCTTGATCTCATGACTAACAATCTCATACATACATAAGGAACTTGCTTCTTTATCTGAACAACTGGTAAAGGTGGAACAGGCTCTTAAAACTTCTGTGACATCCGAAGAGTTTATTAAACTCAAAGCAATGGTGGATGAAAACATCAATAAATATCGGTCTAATTTGGAAATTAGGAAAGGAACAAGTATGACTGTGACATTGAGGATTATGAGAGAAATCAAGTATAATGATGGCCCCGGCTTTATACCTGGCGAGGTTGCTCAGACTATGGTGAAACAAGAAGAGAGATATCAGATAATTCCTCAGCTAATACAGACACGGATTGCACATCTAATTGTTTACGAGTCTGGCGAGGAGGTTACCCCTGTATGCAAACAAGATCTCGGCAGAACAGGGAAGAGACAACTGGTCCGGAGCGCTATCGCAATACACGAGGCAATCAAGGTCGGTCACAGAAGACTTGATTCATAATATGTCAAGACGAGTCCTGTCGCCAGAGGATGTAGGACTTATAAAATCGTGGCCTTTCCTTTTGTCCTAAGAGCTATTTAGACAAATTTCAATTAGATCAAGATCTGTATAGATTGTTCCATAGTATAAGGTGGAAAGTTAATTTTATACATAAACCATGTTTATATGGGGTCCCAGTAGAAAATTCTCTGGATTGTAAATCATTAGGTCTAAAAGTAAAATCCAAATCAGTACCACCAACCACCTATGTCCCAGTTGAGACATTTGTGAAAGACGTAACAAGAGAGGTAAAACAGTTTGTCTCTCAAGTCAATTATCGGGACCATACACCGAACAATTTAACACACAAAGAGATTAGCCCTACAGGAACTTAGCAGATGGGAGGACATAGTATTGAAGCCCCACAGATAAGGGGGGATTGGTTGCCATTATGGATCCACAGGCGTATGAAGATGAAATTGTTCGTCAGTTAAGTGATCAAACAGTGTATAAGAAAGTGCCAAGTGATCCCACTTGGAACGTAAGAAAATTACTTGAGAGTATTTTGAAACCTGCATTTAGGCCGCATTCACACCTGAGCGTAGCGTTTTCGGTCGATTCGCGCGTTTGCATACAGCGTTGTCCGACGTTTTTGAACTTCGTCGTTTTTTATTTTCGCCAATAGGAAAAATGATCATCTCTTTCATCACTTGTTGCTATGTTTGTAGATTTTTTTATCTTCTTCCTGGGTGAATGTCCTATTTCACAGAACAGATTAAAGCGACAAAACACCCGTAGAATTGCTCGTTGTCGCGCTAGACGCTTGGATCGAACGTTTTCATTCGTTTCTATGGGAATACAAACGTTCAAAATGCCCAAATCAGCCCAATCCGGCTTTATGCTACAAAACGCTCAGGTGTGAATGCAGCCTTAAAGGATCACTGAAGGAATTTTTTTTTTTAGCTAAATAGCTTCATATATAAATTTTGGCTCTAAGGTCCCCAAACCAAAGAGCCAAATAAGGGAATTGGGGCCAAGGTTGGACTGTCACGGTACTAATAACATAGGTGTAGAGTATGAAAAAGAACAGGTAGATAGTAAAAAACATATTTTATTGAATACAATATCAGTAAGGATACAGAATTAAAAAACAACAAGACCAACATGACACCAGTGTAATAATCCCCGGATGGGGGGAAAAAACAGTGGATTGAAAGTCAAGGCAGGCATCTTAACTAGTTTCGCGGCTTCTGCCGCTTCATCAGAAGAGGGTCTACAATAAAAATGACAAGGCGTCAAACAATTGAATATTACATAAAATCATACATAGGGGAACAAAGGACTCGACTGCTCACCTAAAAAAAAAAAAACACACACACAGGAGGCGGGGAGGGTGGCTGCCATCGCATGGGGTACCAGATGGCTACAGAGGGGTGCGTGTATAGACGAATGGACCTACTTGTCGGGTATATGGAATAAAATTAGTATATATATTAAGCCCTGAGCACGTGGGGGGAAGAAAAGGTGCAGCCAGCGTAGGTAAGCCGGTGATGAAGATGCAAGTCAAAAGTGGTGTGCAAACTGAGCAGTGAAGTAAAGTGATGGTAGGAACACAACTAAGAGCTGGGAGGATGAAAGAGGGAGGGGTAGGTGAAGGAAGAAAAGGGGGGAGTGATGGGAGAAAGAAGGGAAAAATGAGGGGGAGGGGGTGAGGGGGAAGAAAGAGAGTGGGGTCAACAGCAAAGGGGAAAGGGGGGGGGGAATAAAAAAGAAGGGGGGAAAAAAGGGGGGAAAAGTGAAAAAATTACCTTATGTACAAGGAGATGTGTGACATGTAAGGGGCCCCAATAAGGAGAGCCCAGGTTAGGATTCCTAGGTGGAGCCACGTTAGACCTCCGCTGAGGGGTGACCATGGTAATGGTATGCCCACATGGACACGAGAAGTGGACCTATCCCTCCGGTCCTTAGCCTGAGTTACCACCAGGCAGGTCCGGATAATCTCTCTATGTCCACGATTTTATACTTATTTATGCCCCATGCAACTACCAGTGCTGGGGCACTTTCATTATTATTTACCATCATCTACATATGCTTTTTGCTCCATCTGGGTACTGTGATCCCCTGGCATACTAGTTATCCCAGTGGGACCCCCGACCTTTCCACTCTGGGTTACCTGCCCCAACCTTGCATATGCCTCTAGCGTTGCCAAGCAGCTGTTTTAAACACACCTCATGCCCATTACCTATTGGGCATTTATTTTTACAATCCAATATAGCATTATTGTACTTACATTTTGTTTACTCGCATTGTATGTTTATATTGTTTTTATCTCTGTGTTTCTACATTATGTATCCACTTTATGGACTCGATTGCTCACCATTCTCACTTCCTATGAAGTGTATTGCTCCGGGTGCTTCTTTTTCCTCCCTTGGTGACCAAGCCTCCGTCTCCATAGGAGCACCAGCCCCGCCCCCGGGGCGGTGCTCCGCCAGGGAGACACCTCAGTGTCAATTTCCGCCCCTCGATCGCGGGACAGCGTTGCACGGCGCTTGCGCATTATCGTGCGCTGACGTCATGCAACGCGCCCTGCACCCGGCGGCGCTTTCCACCAGCGTCGGCCCCCAGGTCACCAGCTGTGTTGGCGGGGGCTATATAAGCAGGTACCTCCTGCTTGGCTTGTAGCGGACGACCGACCTCGGGCTCTCTGTGGCCCCACCCGGCCGAAAGTAAGCTTCCCTCTTCCTAATGTCCAGACCAATTTTAGCCCTCCATTTCACCATCTTCACCAACACCATCCCAGTCAAACCTCGCCCCCTCTCCTTTTCCTCCCCACCACCCCCCCCCCTCCCCCTCCCCGCATATCGTCCATCATGTTTTTCCCTATCACTTATCACTTCCCATGCTTATTTTTCATTTTCTTTGTTTAGGTGCCACTGGTTGGCGTCATCACCCTGATGCCACCATGGGACCCTTTGTGGTCCCCCTCCTCCCGGGGTCCATTACCATGGTCACCCCTCAGCGGAGGTCTAACGTGGCTCCACCTAGGAATCCTAACCTGGGCTCTCCTTATTGGGGCCCCTTACATGTCACACATCTCCTTGTACATAAGGTAATTTTTTCACTTTTCCCCCCTTTTTTCCCCCCTTCTTTTTTATTCCCTCCCCCCCCTTTCCCCTTTGCTGTTGACCCCACTCTCTTTCTTCCCCCTCACCCCCTCCCCCTCATTTTTCCCTTCTTTCTCCCATCACTCCCCCCTTTTCTTCCTTCACCTACCCCTCCCTCTTTCATCCTCCCAGCTCTTAGTTGTGTTCCTACCATCACTTTACTTCACTGCTCAGTTTGCACACCACTTTTGACTTGCATCTTCATCACCGGCTTACCTACGCTGGCTGCACCTTTTCTTCCCCCCACGTGCTCAGGGCTTAATATATATACTAATTTTATTCCATATACCCGACAAGTAGGTCCATTCGTCTATACACGCACCCCTCTGTAGCCATCTGGTACCCCATGCGATGGCAGCCACCCTCCCCGCCTCCTGTGTGTGTGTTTTTTTTTTTTAGGTGAGCAGTCGAGTCCTTTGTTCCCCTATGTATGATTTTATGTAATATTCAATTGTTTGACGCCTTGTCATTTTTATTGTAGACCCTCTTCTGATGAAGCGGCAGAAGCCGCGAAACTAGTTAAGATGCCTGCCTTGACTTTCAATCCACTGTTTTTTCCCCCCATCCGGGGATTATTACACTGGTGTCATGTTGGTCTTGTTGTTTTTTAATTCTGTATCCTTACTGATATTGTATTCAATAAAATATGTTTTTTTACTATCTACCTGTTCTTTTTCATACTCTACACCTATGTTATTAGTACCGTGACAGTCCAACCTTGGCCCCAATTCCCTTATTTGGCTCTTTGGTTTGAGGACCTTAGAGCCAAAAACATACACAAGGACAGCAAATCTCCCCCTGGGAGTCCCATTGTCTCAGGGAGAGATTCAATTTTTGTACCCACGGCACAGCTTTTGGATAAAATCCTGTCCCCCCCTGGTGAAACATACAAGGTCTTTTATCATAGACACTAATGATTCTTTGCAGAAATTGAAAAGAATACCGCAATGACAGGGAAATGAAATATTAGTGACCTGGGATGTTAATAGCTTATACACATCCATCCCGCAACGAGAAGGAATTGATGCAGCAATAGGATTAATCAAAGAAAGCAACAGCTACTCAGTCGCAATTATTACTGCTTGAGAAATTGTTTCAACTTATTTTGTCTAATAACTATTTTTTATTTCAGGATCAGTTTTTTGTACATGTCAATTGGTTTAAACATTGCACCGCCATTTGCTTGTGCATTTATGAATGAATTTTCACAGAAGTACATTTATCAAAATTATTTATTTAAAACACATTGCGCCACCTGGTGGTGCTTTATTGATGATATATTTGCTATATGGCGGGGCAACATGGAGTCTCTAAAAAGATTTGATGAAATGCTTAATGAATATTGTCCTGAGATTCAATTTATTGATGATGTATTTTCTATATGGCGGGGCAACATGGAGTCTCTAAAAAGATTTGATGAAATGCTTAATGAATATTGTCCTGAGATTCAATTTATTGATGATGTATTTTCTATATGGCGGGGCAACATGGAGTCTCTAAAAAGATTTGATGAAATGATAAATGATCATTGTCCTGAGATTCAGTTTAAGATGCACGTGGGAGGTATGTCGGTTCCATTTCTAGATTCCAGGATTTACATCAGTCACAATATAATATAATCTTATTTATTTACCAAGCCCACCGACAGGAATCAATTTCTTTTATTTGATAGTTTTCATCCACCCCATGTATTCAAAACCATTGTACAGAGCCAACTCTGTGGGGTTAAACGCATTGTAAGTGACAAAGCCATGAAAGAAAAAAGGTTTGAAAAGATGTGTGAAAATTTTAGGGAGCGGGGACATCCTGAGAATATAATTTCATAGGAAAATATATCAGGAAGAGAAAAAGATATCTGTGGGGAGATACAAACAAGAGGTGAGGAGATTGCCCCTTTCCATTCAATTCCGCAGTTCTAGTAAAGACATCTTTAGAATCATTAAACTACATTGGCCCTTACTAAAACATGCTTACCCTCAGATAGAAGATTTATTCTGATGGACCGTTTTCATCGGACCAAACCGATCATGTGTGGGCCCCATCGGTTATTTATCCATAGGTTAAAAAAAGCAATCTTGTTTCAAAATTAACCGATGGATACCTAACCTATAGAAAAAAAACAATCGTTTGTAGGCACGTCCATCGGTTAAAAATCCACGCATGCTCAGAATCAAGTCGAAGCATGCTTGGAAGCATTGAACTTCGTTTTTTTCAGCACGTCGTTGTGTTTTACGTCACCGCGTTCTGACACGATCGTTTTTTTTTACCGATGGTGTGTGGGCGCGACGGACCTTCAGTCAGCTTCATCGGTTAACCGATGAAAACGGTCCATCAGACCGTTTTCATCGGATGGACCGATCGTGTGTACAGGGCTTTACAGCAGATACCTTTAAAAGCGTACCGTAGGAACAAGACATTAAGAGATGCATTGGTACGGTCAGATTTTAGGGCAAACAAACATGAAATGAAAACGTCATTTTTGGGCAAGAAAAGGAAAGGTTGCTTTCCCTGCCTTAAATGCACACAATGAAATTTGATGATGAAAGGCGTCAATTACACACATCCCAGTAATGGTCAGAAATTTGCGGTAAAAGGTTTCCACACGTTTCAGTCAACATATGTCATTTACATCCTAACTTGCCCATGCAAGTTGATCTGCGTGGGGGAAACCACACAAAAGATTAAAGACATTTAAGAATTGCCCAACATCACAGTACTATTAGGAATACACAACCTGGACTGTCATTAACAAAGCATTTCCTAGAACAGGGACATAAAGATTCAGATTTAAGATTTATGATTCTGTAAGAGAGATAAAAGAGAGGGGGGGGGGGGTAGAATTTTAAAACTGAAACAAAGAGAGGTATGGTGGATTCATATATTATAATCCTTTCATCCTAATGAATTGAACAGGGATTATGTTTTTATAAAAGATATGAGGATTGATTTTTATACCCTTTTGTAGGTGTGAACAGAGACACACAGGATAAGAGACATTGAATAATGCTTGGAGATGAGCGATGGAAAGAAATAATGTTTAAAGGAATCATGTATTAAGATGTGATGAATTTTGATACTATGGAAATATATTTGTTAGGTTGACTAGTAAGTTTAGAGAGGAGATGAGTAGTAGAATCAATAAACTCTTTGCATTGGAGATCGTGTTCCGTAATTTTTATATATATATATATATATATATTTATATATATATTTATATATATTTTTAGCAAACACTCTAGGGAATAAATTGGTGGTTGTTGCAACTTTTTATGTTACACGGTAACATAACATGTCATGCTTTAAAATTTCTCACACTTTTTAAATGGCGCCAAACTTTAGTACTTAAAAATCTCCATAGGCGACGCTTTACATTTTTTTTTTTTAAAGGTTACGGCCCGGATTCACAAAGCACCGCGTAAGTGTAAGTATGCGCCGTCGTATATCTATGCGCCGTGCCCATAAACTGAGATACGCCTGAAAATAGGCTTCATCCGACCGATGTAACTTTCCTACGTCGGCGTATCGTGGGCACATATTTACGCTGGGTGCATTTGCCGCTCCCATTGATTTTCTATGCACATATGCAAATGAGGGAGATACGCCGGTTCACAAACGTACTTGCGCCCGGCGCCTAATATACATGGTTTGCGTAAGTCGTACGTCCGGCGTAAAGTTATTCCCCATATAGGAGGCGCAACCCATGCAAAGGTATGGACCAGGGAACACAAGCCGTCATATCTTTTGTCGTTTAAGTTGTACGTGAATATGACTAGGCGTAGGTTACGTTCACGTCGTGGGCAGTGATCCGGCGTATCTTAGGGAGTAGTTCCGACGTGATTCTGCGCATGCGCACTGGGATGCGGCCACGGGACGGCGAATGCACCATTCATTTTAAGTACTTCTATGGCGCTTTTCCCATCATTTGCATGGGGTCACGCCTCATTAGCATGGCTCACGCCCACTTCCACCTACGCTGGCTTACGCCGAGGAAACCCAGCGTATCTTTAGGAGCGAGTGGGACCAAGTGCTTTGTGAATCCAGTGCTTGCCTCTGTGCGCTGCGTCGGCGATGCGTATATTAGACCCGGGCCTACATGTTTAGAGTTAGAGGAGGTCTAGTTCTAAAAGTATTGCTCTCGCTCTAACAATCACGGCATATGTAACCTGTGTGTATCTGGCTCTGATACTAGCCAGTGCCTCACCAGCCACTGACCTCAGCGCACATCCCTGCTCCAGACCTTGGTACCTTTGTTACATTTTTAGGCTGCTACCCGTCTACATATAGTTTTACCCTTTGTTGTTGCTTTAAGTGATGTTGTTTTTAAGCAGATGTAACAAAAATAAATAAAAAAAAGCAGCTGGGGCAATCACAACATCATTACTCAGTCTCTGAAACAAAAAGATAAAAATAAACATTGTTATTTTGTATCTTTTGTTTATTTAACTACAAATCAAAGGAATGAACTTCAATCTGCAGATGAAGTCAGTTTCAAAGTAACCTGTCAAGTAAAAAAAAAAGGTTTTGTTTTTTTATTAAATGTTCCTCTGTTTAATCCCTTATTAACCCTTAATTTACTTGAATCAGCCTAAATTAACTCCTTGTTCTCTTTCTCCATTAATTAATATTTCCCTGCTGTTTTTTTTTTTGTTCTCTTCTATTTTATAAGCTATTGATAATTAAAACTTTTTCTGTTTGCCTTGTTTGTTAATATTTTTAGACACCTTTTAACATATATTTACACATTTCACATTGAAAAACGCAATAAAAAAAAGGCATTTAATTTGTAAATAACTTTTCAATGCTTTGTACCATTGCTGACAGCTGAAGTCTAAACAAAACAGTAGTGGCAGGTATCAGTAACTGGTATCGGCGAATACTAAAAAGAAAATTGTTGGTGCATCCCTAGAGGTAAGTTTAACCCTTTGGGGTCCAGAGTCCCTGTAATCAAGGGTGGAGGTTCTTTCACACCAAAATATATCTATGAACCTCCAAAATAGGCAATTATTAATGGAGGGAGATTAATGGAAGTCAATCCTCTCCTTTATGCCCAACTGTCCCGAAACCTCTCACACTGCACGGATGAGAACCCCTGACTACACTGACTGCACCAACCATTTCCCTTAAAGGGACCATAACCCCAATATGGGCAAAACATAACACCCATCTAGAACCCATCTATGGCTTCCTGTACAATACATATACTTTAAGATCTTCTATCAGGGACAATGTGATCAATGACTCATCACTGGTCATAAGACCTGTACTGGAGGGATGTGGATCTTTTTTTACCTATAGCAATAAGGCTGAGTGATAAAATAAAGATATACTACTGTAAGTTTCTGTAAAAAAAAGGAAATTCCCTTCTTTGGTGGGGCACGTTTTTCCACTTTATTTCTGCAGCCCTCAAGGCTCTTGCAGACATGGCTCTGTGTTTCCCCATTGCCCATAGCATTGATTTTCAATATCTCATGTAATATGTGTCTAATCTATGACTGAAACATGCCTACAATCTCTAGCCATTTCTTGTATCTTGCTTGCAGTCTCTGACCATCTTTTGTATCATGTCTGCAGTCACTGAATATTTCCTGTACCATGTCGACAGTTTCAAACCATGTCTTGTATCATGTCTGTACCCTTTGATTATTTCCTGTACCATGTGCCCAGTCTCTGACCATCTCCTGTACTATGTCTGCAGTGTTTGACCATCTCCTTTACAATGTCCACAGTTTCTGATCATCTCTTGTATTCTATCAACAGAGTCTGACCATCTCTTGTTTTTTTTATTCACAGTCTCTGATCATCTCTTGTATAATGCCTATAGTTTTGACTATATCCTGTTATGTATCTACTATCTCTGACACTGAATATTCACTGAATTTTATGTGTGGCCCTTTCCATTGACTTCCACTAGCTGGAAACCAGACCTGACTTGAAGCCCTCCACAAGAAAGTTGGCAGCCACTGTCCTAGACCATGCTGATCTCTAGAACTCACTAAAGCAATTAAGAGTGCTAGGAGATATCTTTAACTGAGAGGGGAAGAAAAGCAGATGCATCTTCTTGTCTACAAACCCACTAAAGTGGTTGTAAACCTCCAGCATGAAATATAAAGAAAGCATATCCCTTTATAGGTTGTACTTGTTTCAATTTAGGGCACTAAGTGTAATTTATGTCTTCTGCCTATTCCTCTGCTATCAGCTTGAGTCACTTCTGACAGGCTTTCCTGACACCAAGATATAAAAAGGTAACTGGGGTGGGAGCTCCAGCACACAGCCTGCAAATGACAGCTTTAGCTTTGTTCCTGCCTGCTGTGTGAAGTGGGGGCTGTCCCTTCCCTTCAATCAGTGCTCAGAACTCTCTTCACTGAACTCTGGGGAGTATAACTTCAGCTCCCCACCCCCTGGAGATCAGCTTTAAGTGTAAGGCCTGGTTCACAAGGGGCGTATGAATTCGCACCCTGAGTGCGTTTGGGGCCATGCACCCCCACCCACACAGGTGTCACTTTGGGAGCAGCTGCTGTGTCTATAACAGCAATAGGATTAGCTGCACAGGGACGGCCCTCACACGTGGTATGGATTCATACACCCTGTGTGAACAATGCCTTAGTCCAGTCCAATTTATTTATTTTGTGTTGGCGAGTAGGGAAGAATTAGAACTCCCCTCATATTTTTACTGCTAACTGGGATTCCCTAACTTCTGGTCATGAAAACAGCTTTACCAGACAGGAAGTGCAGAAAATCTGCAAAAGGGAAACTGACAGTAATAAAAAGCTGGTAAGGGGTTCTAGGTTCCCCTATTCCCCTACTGGTGAAATAATTTTCATGTTGACAATATATAGTAGCCCCTAGCAATGAGGTGTTTAGTCAGTTTTCATGCCAAGGGGTTATGGTGAAGAATTATGGTAAGAAAGGTTTGAAACAAATTCCTTTGTTCAGACTGACACTCAACAGCCAAACAGGACCTTGTCATTGAACTTACATTTTGCATCACAATTAAGTTGTAGGTGGCCTTAATGCTGTGGTTGCAGGTTGGGTCCATCAAGGCCAGATGACCAGTACAGCACTTTGGAAGGCAGCGTTGCCACCAGTTCTATCTCCAGCCATAAAGCAAACTAAACCCACATTTACATGCGGATAATCTTCAATGAACTCGATATCAAGACATTTACTCATTTTGTGCTTTTTACTGAACAATTGGACAGGTTTCAAGATAATCAGCATGGTAAAATCTGTAACATGAACATTTTAATCTTACAGTATGTTTAGTTTATCACTGTCAGGTGTATTTGGAGGAGTGCTGCTGTGCATAATAATATAATGCATACTAATGCAGGCTATACATGGGTTGAATTTCAAACGACGTGTTGATCAAAAAATTTGCACGTTTTGTAATCTGATAGTGCCACCATTGATTTTAAAAAAACAGTCACCCAGTCTTTCAATTTCACCTCATGTTAATTTGGAAAAGAAAATTTGTGACCGGGAAATCTTCTTTTCTTTCCAGGTCACAGCTCATGAGCATTCATTTTTCGTTTCAATTCCTCGTATGATTCTCCCATCATTGATTCGAAATTTGTTTGTTTTTCGAAAAATTTCCATCATGCCCGATCACTCAAATTTGATGGCTGGATGAAAATCGGCCTTTGCTGAGGCCCCACTAATGGGCAAAAATCTAACAATTATTCAAAGCTGCGATTTTCAAATGAAAAATCTTTCAGAATTCCACAAGGGTATGGCCGATAAAACTGTACTCTTCCATCTCACACTGCACACCTGAAGCCTATCCGTTGGTCCTGAAGGGAATCATGTCTCTTTATACATTGCTTCTCTTGCTTACAAATTAGTTCAGCCTGATCAGTAACCAGAGAAATTGCTTGATAAATGAAAAGGAATGCAGCGCTCTCACCAGGGGAGTCTCCTTAGTATAGAAGTAGAGTCCACAATAGGGTGCTCAGGCTGTTGTGCTCTCCGGAAAACACTTAGCAACAGTCAAAATAGGAAAAGCCTGCAACTCAATGTCCATATCCAACTGTAAACGTTTATTGGTACATGTAAAAAGATACAAGGGCTGGCGTGTTTCGGCAAACCACCTTGGTCACAGCACTAACCAGAGAACCAGAGAAACCAGAGAAATTGCTTGCTCTTCCAGGGAAGAAGCTCACAAGGGGTCTTTTAAATAGCACTGACCCTGCCCACTCCCCCAGGAAAGGAAAATTGTACCCGAGTGCAACGGCGCTCCCTGGAAGTGACCATCATGCGGGCCTTTTCACCGCTTACATAGTATTGATGAGTGGTACCTTGTTTTTGCTTGTTCCTGATTGGTGGATGTCTATTTAAATATTTTGCACAATTGCTATATATTTATCACATGCCTAAAAAAAGCTGTCCTGTGGGGCTCTGAAATGTTGCACTCTCTTGTTTGTGATGTAATCATACTTCAATAAAAAGTTTGGACTCTTGGACACTTGGCTTGAAGTGGTGTGCTGGAAAATATCTACACTGTGCCTTACATAGCCCTGCCCCACCCAAAAAAGCTCTTATTGTGGCAACGCTCCCTGGAAGAGACAGTCATGTTGGCCTTTTTACCGCCTAAATAATAGAGTTGTCCTTCCTGCTCTCCATACAGGACTCTCTGACTCATATGGTACATATATCTGGTATATCTGGTACATATATCTCCTCATGTAGAGCCTGGTTGTCATAAACCCCTGTACAGGACTACCCATAAACTGAAGCTAACTTTCCCAAGGGAAAAAAGCAGTTAGAACAAGAACATATAGTGGTGCCTGCAGAAACACTGTGTCACGATCAGTGTTCAGGCTCAGAGACCAGTAACTATAGCAGTAGAGGGACTCCCACCGATCTGCAGGATTGGTATACAATAGGGATGAGCCGAACATACCCGGGTTCGGTTCGCACCAGAACGTTCGAACAGACTGCGGGTTCGCGCGAACATTTAGAACCCCATTGAAGTCTATGGGACTCGAACGTTCGAATTAAAAAACGCTAATTTTAAAGACCAATATTCAATTTAATGTTGGAAAACGTTGAAAGTGAAAGTGAAAAAAAAAAAATGAAAAATTCCTTTAAATATCACACCTGCTGTGTGTCTATAGTAGTGGCACGTGTTTAGAAATGTCCATGCACAACATGATATTATTATAAAATTGTCTGAACGCATCGGTCAGACGGCCACCTTCTCCACCGCTCCTTCTCTGACTCGCCGAAGCCTCAGCAAGACGTTGTCCAGGGCCAGGTTTTGGTAATCCCCCCCGATTCTGGGAACGCATTGCACAGACCCTTCTACAAGGCCTCCCGCAGAAGTTTCATCTTCTGCTTCCTCTGCGATGGCAACATAAGGTCCGCTACCTTACTCTTGTAACGTGGATCAAGGAGAGTTCCCAGCCAGTAATGATCCCTCTCCTTGATAGCACGTACACAAGGATCCTTACGCAGGCTTTGCAGGATCAGGGAGGCCATGCAGCGTAGGTTTGCAGAGGCATTCGGGGCACAGTCCTCTGGGTCACTGAGGACGACAGGATCCGCAGCCACCTCATCCCAGCCACGTAAAAGTCCACGTGTTCCTTGGGACTGTAAATGATCCCTTGAAGACTGCTGCTGTTGATGCTGAGTGCTAGGCTCCACCTCCATGCTGCTGATACAATCATCCTCCTCCTCCTCTTCCTGTGTGCTAGGTGGGCAAGCAGGAACAGTGTCTGGATAAAGGGGGCCTTGAGAGGTAAGAAAGTCCTCCTCTTCCTCCCTCTGTTCTGCCTCAAGGGCCCTGTCCATTATTCCACATAGGGTGTGCTCCAACATGTGAATAAGCGGGACAGTCTCACTGATGCATGCACTGTCACTGCTCACCATACTCGTGGCCTCCTCAAATGGTGGCAGGACAGTGCATGCATCCCTGATCAAGGCCCACTGGCGTGGTGAAAAAAAAACAAGCTCCCCTGACCCAGTTCTGCTGCCATATTGGCACAGGTACTCATTGATGGCCCTCTGCTGCGTGTGCAGCCGCTGCAGCATGGCCAACATAGAGTTCCATCTGGTGGGCATGTCACAGATTAGGCGGTTCTTGGGCAGGTTGTATTCCCTCTGGAGGTCTGTCAGCCGAGCAGTGGCATTATATGACCTTCGGAAATGCACACAGACTTTACTGACCTGCTTCAGGACATCCTGTAAGCCCGGGAACCTGCCCAAGAACCGCTGCACCACCAAATTGAGAACATGCGCAAAACAGCCTCTGAGACTGCCCCTGCAGAGCTGAAAGAACCTCTTCCTCAGTGTGGCTCCTGTCTCCCAAGCACACCAGCTCTAGCACCGCATGGCATCTCTTGGCCTGCATTCCTGCGTAGCCCCTCGTACGCCTACGGAGCACGGCTGGTTCTGAGGAAACATCACCACAGGAAGAGGCCACGGAGGAAAAAGAAGAGGAGGGGGTGGAGGAGAGAGGTGTGTCACAAGCAGTAGTAGTGTTTTGGAGGCGTGGTGGTGGAACAACCTCCAAAACTACTGTACCTTGCCCTGCGTCCTTCCCAGCTGCCAGCAGAGTCACCCAATGGGCCGTAAAAGACAGGTAACGTCCCTGTCCATGCCTGCTGGACCATGAGTCAGCGGTAAGATGCACCTTACCACTGACCGCCCTGTCCAGCGAGGCATGGACATTGCCTTCCACATGCCGGTAGAGAGCCAGAATCGCCTTCCGTGAGAAAAAGTGGCGTTTGGGTACTTGCCACTGAGGTACTGCACATTCCACAAACTCACGGAAGGGGGCAGAATCTACCAACTGAAAAGGTAGCAGTTGAAGTGCTAGCAATTTTGCTAAGCTAGCATTCAACCGCTGGGCATGAGGATGGCTGGGAGTGCACTTCTTTCGGCGCTGCAGCAGCTGGGGCAGGGAAATTTGTCTGGTACTATCAGTAGATTGCCCGCATGTACTACCACTACTAGGTTGTGACACACCTATTTCTACAACTTCAGTGCAGGCTTCAGAGAGGACTGGGGGTCTAGTGGGGTTGGAGGTCACAGAAGGGCAAGGGGAGGTCCGCTTTGGTGTGGGTCTTTCTGGAATGCTTGCCAACGAGCTGCATGGCAGGTCGACATATGTCTGGACAAGCATGTGGTGCCCAAGCGGGTGATGTTTTGGCCACGCGAGATACGCTTGAGACATATGTTGCAAACAGCAAAGGTACGATCTGATGGACATGTTTCAAAAAAGGCCCACACCAAAGAACTTTTGCTGTACCGTTGAGACACAGCAGTGCCACGTAATGCAGTTGGTGTGCTGCCCTTAAGCTGACCCCTGGAGGGCATCCTGCCTCTTTGGAGATGTGCCTGTGCCTCCTCCTCCTCCTCCTCCTCTTCCTCCTCCTCTCTCCTATCAGGCACCCAGGTAGAGTCAGTGACCTTATCATCCCCTCCCTCCTCATCATCACTGTCGACAACCTGGCAGTATGCTCCAGCTGGGGGAACATCACTCCCAGATTGTTGTCCCTCTCGGCCACCCCCTCTCCCTGGGCTCACATCAATGCCTTCCTCTATCTGTGTTCCGTCATCGGAGTCTTCAAAATGCTGCGCATCTTCATGCAGCATGTACCCAACACTGTGTTGAAACAGTTCGGGGGACTCCTCAGGAGGACATGGTGGGACTATGGAAGGATTGTGTGAAGCCATTGTGCAGAGGGAAGAGGACGCCTTGGCAGCTGCTTTGCCAGACAAACTATGATCAGTCTGTGTGAGAGAGGATGAGGAGGATGAGGACAGCTTGGTCATCCACTCCACTAATTTCTCTGCATGTTGAGGCTCAACGCGGCCAGCTCCCGAAAAGAAGGACGACCGGCCACAGCCACGGCCACGTGCTGAAGAGGATGCACCACATCCACCACCAGCGTTACCTCTAGATGCAGAGCCTGTTTGCCCTCGTGACTCTCTGACTCTCTTTGTCCTTCCAGACATATTTATGCGTTCAGGTGCTATGTAACAGCACACGCTTAGTGACACCAACTGCGTTCAGGTGGTATGTAACAGCACACACGCAGCGAAAACAACTGCGTTCAGGTAGTGTGTAACAGCACACGCACAGTGACACGAACTGCGTTCAGGTGCTATGTAACAGCACACACGCAGTGACACCAACTGCGTTTAGGTGGTATTAAACTGCACACGCGCAGTAAGAGCGACTGCGTTCAGGTGCTATGTAACAGCACACACGCAGTCACACCAACTGCGTTTAGGTGGTATTAAAATGCACACGCGCAGTAAGAGCGACTGCGTTCAGGTGCTATGTAACAGCACACACGCAGTGACACCAACTGCGTTTAGGTGGTATTAAACTGCACACGCGCAGTAAGAGCGACTGCGTTCAGGTGCTATGTAACAGCACACACGCAGTCACACCAACTGCGTTTAGGTGGTATTAAACTGCACACGCGCAGTAAAAGCGACTGCGTTCAGGTGCTATGTAACAGCACACACGCAGTGACACCAACTGCGTTTAGGTGGTATTAAACTGCACACGCGCAGTAAGAGCGACTGCGTTCAGGTGCTATGTAACAGCACACACGCAGTGACACCAACTGCGTTTAGGTGGTATTAAACTGCACACGCGCAGTAAGAGCGACTGCGTTCAGGTGCTATGTAACAGCACACACGCAGTGACACCAACTGCGTTTAGGTGGTATTAAACTGCACGCGTGCAGTAAGAGCGACTGCGTTCAGGTGCTATGTAACAGCACACACGCAGTCACACCAACTGCGTTTAGGTGGTATTAAAATGCACACGCGCCGTAAGAGCGACTGCGTTTAGGTGCTATGTAACAGCACACACGCAGTGACACCAACTGCGTTTAGGTGGTATTAAACTGCACACGTGCAGTAAGAGCGACTGCGTTCAGGTGCTATGTAACAGCACACACGCAGTCACACCAACTGCGTTTAGGTGGTATTAAACTGCACACGCGCAGTAAGAGCGACTGCGTTCAGGTGCTATGTAACAGCACACACGCAGTGACACCAACTGCGTTTAGGTGGTATTAAACTGCACACGCGCAGTAAGAGCGACTGCGTTCAGGTGCTATGTAACAGCACACACGCAGTGACACCAACGGCGTTTAGGTGGTATTAAACTGCACACTGCAGTAAGAGCGACTGCGTTCAGGTGCTATGTAACAGCACACACGCAGTCACACCAACTGCGTTTAGGTGGTATTAAACTGCACACGCGCAGTAAGAGCGACTGCGTTCAGGTGCTATGTAACAGCACACACGCAGTGACACCAACTGCGTTTAGGTGGTATTAAACTGCACACGTGCAGTAAGAGCGACTGCGTTCAGGTGCTATGTAACAGCACACACGCAGTCACACCAACTGCGTTTAGGTGGTATTAAACTGCACACGCGCAGTAAGAGCGACTGCGTTCAGGTGCTATGTAACAGCACACACGCAGTGACACCAACTGCGTTTAGGTGGTATTAAACTGCACACGCGCAGTAAGAGCGACTGCGTTCAGGTGCTATGTAACAGCACACACGCAGTGACACCAACGGCGTTTAGGTGGTATTAAACTGCACGCGCGCAGTAAGAGCGACTGCGTTCAGGTGCTATGTAACAGCACACACGCAGTCACACCAACTGCGTTTAGGTGGTATTAAAATGCACACGCGCCGTAAGAGCGACTGCGTTCAGGTGCTATGTAACAGCACACACGCAGTCACACCAACTGCGTTTAGGTGGTATTAAACTGCACACGCGCAGTAAGAGCGACTGCGTTCAGGTGCTATGTAACAGCACACACGCAGTCACACCAACTGCGTTTAGGGGGTATTAAACTGCACACGCGCAGTAAGAGCGACTGCGTTCAGGTGCTATGTAACAGCACACACGCAGTGACACCAACTGCGTTTAGGTGGTATTAAACTGCACACGCGCAGTAAGAGCGACTGCGTTCAGGTGCTATGTAACAGCACACACGCAGTGACACCAACTGCGTTTAGGTGGTATTAAACTGCACACGCGCAGTAAGAGCGACTGCGTTCAGGTGCTATGTAACAGCACACACGCAGTCACATCAACTGCGTTTAGGTGGTATTAAACTGCACACGCGCAGTAAGAGCGACTGCGTTCAGGTGCTATGTAACAGCACACACGCAGTGACACCAACTGCGTTTAGGTGGTATTAAACTGCACACGCGCAGTAAGAGCGACTGCGTTCAGGTGCTATGTAACAGCACACACGCAGTGACACCAACTGCGTTTAGGTGGTATTAAACTGCACACGCGCAGTAAGAGCGACTGCGTTCAGGTGCTATGTAACAGCACAGACGCAGTCACACCAACTGCGTTTAGGTGGCATTAAACTGCACATGCGCAGTAAGAGCGACTGCGTTCAGGTGCTATGTAACAGCACACACGCAGTGACACCAACTGCGTTTAGGTGGTATTAAACTCCACACGCGCAGTAAGAGCGACTGCGTTCAGGTGCTATGTAACAGCACACACGCAGTGACACCAACTGCGTTTAGGTGGTATTAAACTGCACACGCGCAGTAAGAGCGACTGCGTTCAGGTGCTATGTAACAGCACACACGCAGTCACACCAACTGCGTTTAGGTGGTATTAAACTGCACACGCGCCGTAAGAGCGACTGCGTTCAGGTGCTATGTAACAGCACACACGCAGTCACACCAACTGCGTTTAGGTGGTATTAAACTGCACACGCGCAGTAAGAGCGACTGTGTTCAGGTGCTATGTAACAGCACACACGCAGTCACACCAACTGCGTTTAGGTGGTATTAAACTGCACACGCGCAGTAAGAGCGACTGCGTTCAGGTGCTATGTAACAGCACACACGCAGTGACACCAACTGCGTTTAGGTGGTATTAAACTGCACACGCGCAGTAAGAGCGACTGCGTTCAGGTGCTATGTAACAGCACAGACGCAGTCACACCAACTGCGTTTAGGTGGCATTAAACTGCACATGCGCAGTAAGAGCGACTGCGTTCAGGTGCTATGTAACAGCACACACGCAGTGACACCAACTGCGTTTAGGTGGTATTAAACTGCACACGCGCAGTAAGAGCGACTGCGTTCAGGTGCTATGTAACAGCACACACGCAGTGACACCAACTGCGTTTAGGTGGTATTAAACTGCACACGCGCAGTAAGAGCGACTGCGTTCAGGTGCTATGTAACAGCACACACGCAGTGACACCAACTGCGTTTAGGTGGTATTAAACTGCACACGCGCAGTAAGAGCGACTGCGTTCAGGTGCTATGTAACAGCACACACGCAGTCACATCAACTGCGTTTAGGTGGTATTAAACTGCACACGCGCAGTAAGAGCGACTGCGTTCAGGTGCTATGTAACAGCACACACGCAGTGACACCAACTGCGTTTAGGTGGTATTAAACTGCACACGCGCAGTAAGAGCGACTGCGTTCAGGTGCTATGTAACAGCACACACGCAGTCACACCAACTGCGTTTAGGTGGTATTAAAATGCACACGCGCCGTAAGAGCGACTGCGTTCAGGTGCTATGTAACAGCACACACGCAGTCACATCAACTGCGTTTAGGTGGTATTAAACTGCACACGCGCAGTAAGAGCGACTGCGTTCAGGTGCTATGTAACAGCACACACGCAGTGACACCAACTGCGTTTAGGTGGTATTAAACTGCACACGCGCAGTAAGAGCGACTGCGTTCATGTGCTATGTAACAGCACACACGCAGTCACACCAACTGCGTTTAGGTGGTATTAAACTGCACACGCGCAGTAAGAGCGACTGCGTTCAGGTGCTATGTAACAGCACACACGCAGTGACACCAACTGCGTTTAGGTGGTATTAAACTGCACACGCGCAGTAAGAGCGACTGCGTTCAGGTGCTATGTAACAGCACACACGCAGTCACACCAACTGCGTTTAGGTGGTATTAAACTGCACATGCGCAGTAAGAGCGACTGCGTTCAGGTGCTATGTAACAGCACACACGCAGTGACACCAACTGCGTTTAGGTGGTATTAAACTGCACACGCGCAGTAAGAGCGACTGCGTTCAGGTGCTATGTAACAGCACACACGCAGTGACACCAACTGCGTTTAGGTGGTATTAAACTGCACACGCGCAGTAAGAGCGACTGCGTTCAGGTGCTATGTAACAGCACACACGCAGTGACACCAACTGCGTTTAGGTGGTATTAAACTGCACACGCGCAGTAAGAGCGACTGCGTTCAGGTGCTATGTAACAGCACACATGCAGTCACACCAACTGCGTTTAGGTGGTATTAAACTGCACACGCGCAGTAAGAGCGACTGCGTTTCTGTGCAATTCAATAGCCCACTTGCATTACCAGCGACTGCGTTTCTGTGCAAATAAATAGCACACGTGCAGTAACAGGTAAAATGCGGGGCAGAAAAATTAGGCCTAAGGCACTGGTGGCGGAGCCCAGAAAAACTAAATTTCTTACTACCTATCAGCAAGAAAAGTGAGGAGGAGAAGGATATTCCATCAGCAGCATAACAGGACAGTCACTCAGCATCAGCATACGCAGTCTCAAAGGGATCTGACATTTCAACAAAAAAATCTTATTCAGTAACATCAGCATCAGGTGATTGGTAGCTGGTGTTGATCCAAGCCTGATTCATTTTGATGAAGGTCAGTCGATCAACAGAGTCGGTGGACAGGCACACCCTGTGATCGGTCACAAAGCCTCCAGCAGCACTGAATGTGCGTTCTGAAAGAACACTGGATGCAGGGCAAGCCAGTAGCTCAATTGCGTACTGTGCAAGCTCTGGCCAGTGATCCATCCTCAAGCCTGGCTTTGGCCAATTATGGCTCTTCGTTTTTTGCGCGCTGTGATTGGCCAAGCATGCGGGACATACAGCATGCTTGGCCAATCATCAGCGCTCAACGCCGCAGTGAATTATGGGATGTTTCGCGTCACTCGAATTTGGCGCCAACGACCCGTTTTGTTTGAGTTTCGACGAACGATCGAACGACCGATGTTCGAGTCAAACATACGTTCGTATCGAACGCGAAGCTCATCCCTAGTATACAAGCAGGTTACCTTGACAAATAAAGCAGACTCATCTGAAGTATAGAGTTTAAGTACTAACCGGCGTTCATCAGAGCTCCTGATGATGGAGATGGATTTATCTGCATGTTAGTTAGGTCCTCAGGATCGCCCCACCAGGAGGTGAGCAAGCCAGGGTCCAGTAGCAAACATAGCAGGTAAGGTTCAAACAGAAGCATAGCCAGTAAACAAGCCAAAGATCGGTAACGAGTAGTTGCAGGTTGGGATCAATCTGAAGCATAGTCGAGGAACAAGCCAAGGGTCGGTAACGAATGGTTGTAAAGATACAGACAGCAGCAGGAAAGACAAAAGCGAGGTACTGACTGGAGAGAACACAATAATCTGACAAACAGGAAGTGCAGAGACATGGCCTAAATCAGAAAATTCATGAGAAGAGCAAAGAGTTCAAGGTTCTGGACAAACAAGATTCAAGGCAGTATCATTCAAGGACTTGTGCAGGGATCAGATGTAAAATACCAGGATCCTACTACTCTGTTACAATTAAGTCTAATGCCCTGTACACACAATCGAAATTTCCAATGGGATAAAATTCAATGAAATTTTCTGTCGGAATTCCATTCAAGCGGTCTTGCATACACACTGTCAGACCAAATTCCGTTGTCCAAAACGTGGTGATGTAAAACACTATGATGACCTGAGAAAAATTAAGTTCAATGCTTCCAAGCATGCGTCGATTTGATTCTGAGCATGCATGTTTTTTTCTCTGTTGGAGTTCCACACAGACAATCGGAATTTCCGATAGAACATGTTTTATTTTTTTTCGATGGAAAAAAATCCTATTTCTAAACTCTGACGGAAAAACGTCAGATGGGGCTCACACACGGTCGGAATATCCAATTAAAAATTTCCGTCTGACTTTTTAAATTGGAAATTCCGATCGTGTGTACGAGGCATTAGTTAATCTCTCTGACAGAACCTGAATAGCAATAAAAAGCAGACAAGGATTTCAAACCTTCCCCACTTCATCCAAATCAGAAAGCGGTCTTGCCTGGACATACACTTTAACAAGCTCTCCTTATCCTTTCCAAGTACTGTGCTGTATGCCCTATAACATAGCTCAGATCAGCCTGTGTTCCTTTACCATGGTCTGCTCTGGGCTAGATGGTGTTTCAGCTCTTCTATGAGCCATCTAACTCTGCCATAGAGTATGATGGTGAGACCATATCCCTGCAAGTCCACAAAGATATGGACTTTCTAATATACTCAGTGGCAGAGAAAGACAAACAAGTATAAAGTACTGGCTAGCTGGCTTTCACTGTTCTGTCTGGGTCGGGATAAATCACAGCAATGTATTGAATCAGTTTTCCTTGGAATTCCATTTCAACAATCTGTTTGTATGTAAGAAATATGAGACCTAAAAGAGAGTCCCCACTGGCCCCCACCTGTGACACTGTCTCCCACCTGTCCCACTGCCCCCACCTGTGTCACTGCCTCCCACCTGTCCCGCTCCCCGCAACCTGTGACACTGTCTCCCACCTGTCCCACTGCACCCCACCTGTGACACTGTCTCCCACCTGTCCCACTGCCCCCCCACCTGTGTCACTGCCTCCCAACTGTCCCACTGCCCCCAACCTGTGACACCGTCTCCCACCTGTTCCCTGCCCCCATCTGTGACACTGCCTCCCACCTTTACCCCTCCCCGCAACCTGGGACACTGCCTCCCACCTGTCCCACTTCCCCCACCTGTGAGACTGCCTCCCACCTGTCCTGCTGCCCCCCACCTGTGACACTGCCCTTACCTGTGACATTGCCCCCCACCTGTGACACTGCCTCCCACTTTTCCCGCTGCCCCACCTATAAAAATAACTAAAAGTTACTCCCCATCTATTTACCATCACCTCTGTATATATAGTTGGAGGAGCAGTCTGCAGTAGGGTTGCACCGATACCAATATTGGCATCGATATTGGTGCTGATACTAAGCATTTGCACGAGGATCAGCACACCGTGTCCTTAAAGAGGTGTTTAAGGCATTTTTAATGTTTATTAAAAGTCAGCAGCTACAAAATGTGTAGCTACTGGCTTTTAATAAACATGCACTCACCTGCTCCACGTTCCAGCGAAGCGCCGGCCGGAGCTCCACTCCTCTCTCCCCCCTCTCCGGCCGGCGTCCTCATTGTTACTGTGGGCACCTGGCCGTGACAGCTTTCGGCTTCATGGCCGGCCACTCACTGCGCATGCGTGAGCGGCGCTGCGCTATATGATTGGACAGGCGATCGCCTGGGACCTCTCACGTGTCCCAGGTGATCGCCTACAGGGAGGGGCTGCCAAAAGGCGATATGATGTATCGCCTTAGCAGCCCCTCGGCGGAAGGAGGAAGTGGGACAGGATGTCCCACTCCTCCTGAAGCCCCCACTCCCCCCCAAAAAAATTACATGCCAAATGTGGCATGTAAGGGGGAGAGGAGTGGATTAGGCGGAAGTTCCACTTTTGGGTGGAACTCCGCTTTAACAATCAATGACGTTTCAGCTGTCTCCCTCCTGCTTTTCTCCCTCTGCTTTCTATTGGCTGTAATTGCTTTTACCCCTCCCCTCACCACTTTCCCCGCCCATCCGTAGGCTGACGCAGGGCCACCCTCAGTGGGGTACAGCCAATACACAAGTAAGTGGGGCGTCCGAGGGGCCCATATCACGGGTCACAACCCAGGCCATCTTTAACACATGGCAGCTGCCATCAGAGCAGACCAGCTGCCTGGATGCAGAGGAGGGTGGAGAGGTGGGCGGATCCCACGTGTGTGCAGGTCAGGGCATGCTGTCAGGCAGGCTCCGGTCAGGGCACGCTGTCAGGCAGGCTCCGGTCAGGTACTGTGCGGGGTCAGTGAGACCAGTGGGTGCCAGCGGTGGGCCCCATGGAGAAAAAGATTAGAGTGGAGGAGCCCCCCCCGCTCTTTTGTGTGTGCAGGTCGGGGCCCACAGTCAGGCTGGCTTTGCTCCGGTCAGGTACCACAGTGTGTGCCGTGCTGTTTGGGGTGGGTGAGGCCAGTTGGTGCCAGCAGTGGGACCCATAGAGGAGGAGGTCAGGAGGGGGTCAGGAGGAGGTTCTTTCTTGCAGCTGCCGCAGGAGGGCCTGGTGGAGATGGGACATCGGCTCAGCTACCCATCCTGGCACTGCTGGACAGGTGTGAGCTGGGAGGACTGCTGCTTCTCAAGGTGTGTGTGACACTGCCCCCAGGGGCAGACTGACAACTCATGGGACCCCCGGGTAATAGGAGATTATGGGGCCCCCGGGCAATGGGAGATTATGGGACCCCCTGGGCAATTGGAGATTTTGGGGCCCCCAGGCAATAGGAGATTATGGGGCCCCCAGGCAATAGATTACGGGGGCCACACAGTATATACACACACACATACAATATACATACACACACAGACACACAATATACACACACAGTATACATACACACAGAATACACACACTGAAAAGGTACTGGAGAGGCGGGGCAGCTTTAATCTTGGGATTTTTTTTTTTTTAAAAACACAGATTTTTTACATACTGTCCCTGGTTTTACTGAGGCTGGCAACCCTGATGGGGCCCCCCTGTGACACTGCCCCCCACCTGTGACACTGCCTCCCACTTGTCCTGCTCCCCCCACCTGTGACACTGTCTCCCCCTGTCCCGCTCCCACCATCTGTGACACTGCCTCCCACCTGTGACACTGCCTCCCACCTGTCCCACTGCCCGCCACCTGTGACACTGCCCGCCACCTGTTCTGCTGTCCCCACACGTGACACTCCCACCTGTCCCGCTTCCCCCACCTGCGACACTGCCTCCCACCTGTCCCGCTGCCCCCACCTGTCCCGCTCCCCCCCACCTGTGACACTGCCTCCCACCTGTCCTGCTGCCCCCCACCTGTGGCTTTGCCCCCCACCTGTCCCGCTTTCCCCACCTATAAAAATAACTAAAGAAAAAACAAAGTGTAGCGCTTGAACCATGTAAATTATAAGAATATACTTGGATAATAGGTGATGTGTAACAAAAGAACTCAATAACGGTTCATGCGTGCAACTCAGTAGCAATAGCTATATTAACACTATAGTTAAACCATAATAAGTAAATAAACAATGTAGTATGGTGATCAATACAAAAAAATAGAACAAATAGTGATTAAAGTCCATATATGGTATATTCCACCATGTGAGATTGAATGAGATACAAGGGATATGATATCGTCCTTGAAGTGATCAGAACACCACCGCCAGTGTAGTAATCTGCTTACCGGAAATGGTGGACTTAAGGGGACATATGTCGCCAGAAGTCAAAAAAGGCTTTTGTCTATATATCCAGGGTCATGAAAGCAGGCAGATGGATGCAATATTCATCAGATGTTTCTGATGAAAACCGGCTTCAAGGGGAACTTTGTGTTGAAAAAAAAGGTTCCTGAGCCAAACCACTCAAAGTGGTGTCAATGATGTTTTTAGGAGATAAAAGAGAAGGGTGGCCACAAAGCGTAAAATTGTAAAGTAAAACATTTATTTGTAAAAACAGCAATTACACTCACATGTAGGCTGAAAATTCATGCGTGTATACACAAATGAGGCGGCAGTGGGTCGCTGGAGCGATACGCATATCCTTCATCTAATTCACCGGCTAAAAGTCAACTACCTACAGCCACAGCTCAAAAACGTGAGTACTAAAGGGTCGGGGGGTGAGGCATCTGGGACTGTAAATATACCGATAACTACCCCATCTTCTGGTGAACCAGACCCCCCATAGTTGGCCTGATAACAGAAGGGGAACCCACACTAAGAGAGGTACTTTGTGCGGTTAACTCATGCAAGGACTATATGGTCAATTTTGACACCCAGCTAATGAGTTTAAAGGAAGAATTGTTATCCATGAGTCAGGAGCTACAAAGGACTGTTGCAAGAACGAATGCTCTGGAAGAGAGACTAAGTGCAGTTGAAGATATGCCGTTTCCATTACAGGGGGAACTTAAAGGGTTACAAGAGTTAACAGACCTCCAAGCGGCCAAGTTAGACGCAATGGAAAACAGACTTCAGAGAAATAATGTGAGAGTGGTAGACCTTCCAGAGCAATGCGAAGCCACAAATCCTATTTCTTTTATAGAGAATTGGTGTAGCGAAATATTGGGCTCTGATAGTTTCTCACCCTTTTTTTCCATAGAAAGGGCCCACAGGGTCCCCTTTAAAGTACCCCTGCAAGGGAAGTATCCAAGGCCTATGCTACTAAAGCTGCTTAATTACACCGATAAGATGACCATGCTGCAAAAAGCTAGAGAGATGGGGGACATCACATATAATGGAGCAAGAGTTTCAATATACCCCGACTTTTCACCAGATTTACAGAAAAGGAGAGCTGAGTTTATACCAATCAAAAAGTCCCTTCAGAAAAATAGAATCACATATGCTCTTTTGTACCTGGCTTGTCTTAGAGTAGTAGCTTTGGGCAGGACTATCTTTTTCAATGACCCAATGGAAGTCTCCAACTGACTGGAGGCAAATAAATCAGCTCTATAGCTCCCCAGTGACAGGGGGGGGCTAGGTTTAATGAGGAATGAGGAAGATGAAAACAAGCAAAGCCCACTCAATTAGATAAAAAGGGAAAGAAATGTTATTTTTTTTTATTCCTGACACCATGGACTGTTCAGATAGGAGGGAGGAAAAGGGATAAGAAAACCACCCCGACAAACCAACGTTCAAAGGTCCAAACAAGGTTTCCTTAGGGGAAAAAAAAATAAAGAGAACACACGACATTGGAGGACAGTCCTGTAGAGGGACCAGGCCACGGACGGTTCAATAAAAAAATGAGCGGACTGGATGACCTGTTTTTGAGATCTTTACTGCTCCCCCTCATTTTTTGTGACTTTTTTTGGGGGGGGGGGGGGTGGGGTTCCCCCCCCTTTTTTTTTTTTTTTTTAGCACTTTGCACTTTAGAGATACTTAATGACACTTGGTGACACCCATGCTAAAGTCTTTTTTTTATATATATATTTTTACATGTTTTATTAGGTTGACACGGTGTATAGCGATTTATGAAGCTCGGTATTAGGGCCTTAATGACAATATTATTATTAAGAGTTTAATTAAAAAGGGGGCGAGGTAACTATTTTTTGTATTAAGCATAGTAAGTATACTTGTATACCCCACCTTACCATTATGGAGGTGAGGAAGTGAAGTATCATCAAGGGGTGGGGGAGGGGGGTTTATCTCCTTTCCCCTCCCCCTTTTTTTTTTAGAGGGGGGAATACTTGACATATAAATAGAAATATTCACATTAAAACTCAAAACTCAAACTAAAGGGAGGGGTCAGGGAGCGTACATTACCCGTAATAAGAGTTGTGTTGTTACGGGGGGTGGAAACGTGTTACGACCCTGATTCTGAGAACACTCTGTCTCAAGTTTAGACTCCAGCTGTAGAGGCCTATCAGAATTAACCACCAGCTCACTCTCACTGAACTATAAGAGTATGGGGTCTATATCATCATATCCTCTGATTGGAGCAAAACATGTAGTAATAGTTTAATACTTGTTAAACTATGTAGTAACCTTTGTCTAGAGAAATGACAAGGATAAGTCTTTAGTAAGTGCTTTCTGAATATATAGGTAGTGGACTTCAGTCATTTAGGAAATTAGTACTCCTGGTATAACATATAGAAGCAAACCTCAATATATTTAGAGCAAGTATCTCAACAGTTAATATGTATTTCTGAAAGAGTGAGATGAAGGTAGTCCAGACTATGGGTAGCAACACTAACTGTATGACAAAATAGTCTTTAAACACAAGCAGTTAAAGAGGTAGTGTGGACCAGGTCAGTTTGCATAGGAGAAGATGGTAATCCCAATGTGCAGTAATATGCTCTATATAATTATGCAGTTTAAGAAGTAGTATAGACCAGGTCTGTTTGCACAGGAGAAGATGGTAATCCCAATATGCAGTAATATGCTCTATATACTTATGCAGTTTAAGAAGTAGTGTGGAGCAGGTCTGTTTGCACAGGAGAAGATGGTAATCCCAAAATGCAGTAATATGCTCTATATGCTTATGCAGTTTAAGAAGTAGTGTGGACCAGGTCTGTTTGCACAGGAGTAGATGGTAATCCCAATATGCAGTAATATGCTCTATATACTTATGCAGATTTAAGAAGTAGTGTGGACCAGGTATGTTTGCACAGGAGTAGATGGTAATCCCAATATGCAGTAATATACTCTATATACTTGCGGTTAGGAGGTAGTCAAGACTGGGAAAATAAGCACAGGTGTATAGCTGGTGGTCCTTCTATCTAGTATAGCAAATAAGATCTGGATCCAAGTATCCCACAAGTGAACTTCAAGGTTGGTGTGAGTTGGTGGAGGGTCTCCAGGTGGCGACAGGGTCCAACAGGAATATTCCAACAACCTGTCGCCAGTGCTGGAGGTTTAAATAGCCCGGTCTCCCATGCACGCCGAGCGCCGCACACTGGAACGCACTTCCGCGTTCCAGCGTGGAGCGCAGACGTCCGCGTACCGGAAGTGACGCGGATGTCTATGTGAATGGAGCGCAGCTGTCATAGTAGGTAAAGCTGCGCTCCTAGTACCCAAATTAACGCTAATAGCGTTACATACTCCCCTCCTCAAGGGGGCCCATCCGGGGCGCCTAATAGGAGAAGGTTTATCAGGATATTTGTGATGGAACTGCTTAATAAGTCTAGGGGCATGAATATCTGATGAGCATTCCCAGGAATCATCTGTGGGAGAATAGCCTTTCCAACGAATCAAGTATTGAATGGAAGAACCTCTCCTCCTAGAATCCAAAATTTTCTCTACTTGATATTCAGTTTCACCAAAAACTTGAACTGGTGGAGGAGGTTGTGGATCTCTGTTTGGAAAAGGGTTTGGTTTAAAAGGTTTAATTAATGAAACATGGAAGGATGGATGAATCTTCCAGTCAGAGGGTAAAATTAATCTGACAGCATTATTGTTAATGATGTGGGAAATTGGAAAAGGTCCCGTGTACTGACGGCCAAGTTTCTTAGAAGGAATCTTGAGTCGTAAATTCCTAGTAGATAACCATACCAAATCTCCAATCTTATAAGATGGGGGTTTTGTTCTATGAGAATCGTAGTACTTCTTTTGTCTAATCTGCGCATCTTCAAGATTAGAACGGAGAATATCTAGAGTATCCTTTATGGTTGATAAAAGATTCTGAACAGCAGGGACATTAGTTGAAGGAAAAGTAGACGGTAAATTATTAGGATGAAAACCATAATTTGCGTAAAAAGGTGAAAACTGGGAGGATGAACTGGAGGCGTTGTTGTAAGCAAATTCTGCATGTGGAAGTAAATGAAACCAGTCGTCTTGGAGATGAGTGCAGTAACAGCGTAGATATTGTTCCAGTGTTTGATTTACCCGCTCTGTTTGCCCATTAGTTTGGGGGTGATAGGCGGTAGACATGCGATGATCTATTTGTAGCGTTTGACAGAGAGCTTTCCAGAATCTAGAAATAAATTGTGAGCCTCTATCTGAAATGATCTGAGATGGTAAGCCATGAAGTTTAAGAATATTGGATATGAAAGCCTTTGCAGTCTCTTGAGAGGTTGGTAACCTCTTCAAAGGTACAAAATGGGCCATCTTTGTTAAAACATCAACGGTGACCATGATGGTGTTTGTTCCATTTGACCTTGGGAGGTCAACTATGAAATCCATAGAAATAACGTCCCAAGGTCTATTTGGTACTGGGATAGAAGTTAATAGACCATAGGGAGGTTTTCTAGAATGTTTGTTGGTGGCACAGGTCTGACAAGAATTAACATAGTCCTGAACTGTCTTTGTGAGATTTGGCCACCAATAATTTCTCTTGACTAGATGAAGGGTCTTAGTAATGCCAGGATGTCCTGCAAGTGGAGCATCATGAAGTTGTTTTAGTAACATAAGTTGCAATTTTGGTGGAACATATATCTTGTTGTTGAAAGTTAATAGTCCGTTAGACTCTTGTTGTAAACCCATAGGTAAATGAGATCTCTCTTTAGTGAGGGTTTGAATAAGCAACTTATTGAAGGTCATAGTAGTACCCAGAATCCTATTGGATGGAATAATTGAAAATGGTGGAATCTCCAATGTTTGTTCTTCATGCATACGAGACAAAGAGTCTGCTTTAGTATTTTGGGTACCAGGAAGGTAGGAAATAACAAAATTGAATCTATCAAAAAATAGACTCCATCTGACTTGACGGGCAGAGAGAGTTTTGCAAGATTTTAAGTGTTGTAAATTTCGATGATCAGTAAGGATGGTGATAGTATGTGTTGAACCCTCCAGCAAATGTCTCCAGTTAGAGAGAGCATCTCTTATTGCTAGTAATTCTTTCTCACCAATAGGATAATTTTTTTCCGCTGAGGAGAGTGTCCTGGAAAAAAAAGCAACTGGATGTAGTGGGTCCGATAATGTAGGTTGTTGGGAGAGTACAGCGCCAAGAGCAAAATGCGAAGCATCAACTTCTAATGTAAAATGGTATGATGGATTTGGCAATTGAAGAATAGGAGCAGAAGTGTAACTATTCTTGAGTGTGTCAAAAGATTTCTGTGCATCATCATTCCAAACAAAAGGTATCTTTGAACTGGTTAAGCTGGTTAATGGTCTCACAATAGCTGAAAAGTTCTTTATGAATTTTCTGTAGTAATTTGAAAACCCGAGAAATCTCTGAAGAGCTTTCCTAGTTTGCGGTGAAGGCCAGGACAGAATACAATCTACCTTAGATCGATCCATCTGAACTCCACTAGGAGTAATTTGATAACCCAAGAAGGAAATAGTAGTTTGATTGAATACACACTTTTCAAGTTTTGCATACAACGAGTGTGTCCTAAGTCTAGCCAGAACCCAGCGCACATGTTTGTGATGTTCATCCTGATTCTCAGAATAAATTAAGATGTCGTCCAAATAAATTACAACGCAAATATCAAGTAGATCATGAAAAATATCATTAATGAACCACTGAAAAGTCGCTGGGGCGTTACACAAACCAAAGGGCATTACACAATACTCAAAAAGGCCATATCGGGTTTTGAAGGCAGTTTTCCATTCGTCACCCGAACGGATTCTGATCAGATTATATGCACCTCTGAGGTCCAGTTTTGTATAGATCTTGGCGTTCTGTAGACGCTCAATGAGTTCCGGAATGAGTGGTAATGGGTATCTATCTTTTACAGTGATATTATTGAGAGAACGATAATCAATGATTGGTCGGAGTGAACCATCTTTATTTTTTACAAAAAAGAGAGCTGCACTTGCTGAAGAGGTGGAGTTCCTAATAAACCCCTTTTTTAGATTCTCATCGAGGTACTCTTTTAAATGTACAAGCTCTGGTTGAGAGAGGGGGTAGATTCGAGCAGTAGGAATAGGACTGTCAGGAATGAGGTCTATGGGACAGTCGTAAATTCTATGTGGAGGAAGTTTATCTGCATTAGTCTTACTGAATACATCAAGGAAATCATGTAAATATTCAGGTAGGTCATGTGGAATGGCGTCAGAGAAAGAGATGATGCATGGGGAATAACAGAACTGTTTACAATAATCAGACTGCAAAGAAATTGATTTGGTGGACCATAAGAAAATAGGCTGATGGAGAAGCAACCATGGAAGGCCTAGAACAATGGGAAAGACAGGTGAGGAAATAATATCAAATTTGAGGGTCTCAGAATGACCAGTGGCACATGTAACCTTTAGGGGAGATGTGTGAGATATAACAGGACCATGAGTTGAACTGGACCCATCAATAAAAGTGAGTGACACTGGATTTTGCTTAAACACACAGGGAATTTTATTTGATTCTACAATACTTGAATCTATAAAGTTGCCGCAGGCTCCGCTGTCGACCATTGCTTCAATGGAAATCTCTTCTTGATCCCACTGTAGAGTAAGAAGGATAAAGATATATCGATTAGATGTGGAAAGGGATGAGTCTAATTTATTAATGTGGGAAAATTTACCTTCAGAGTTTTTCTTAAGTAGAGGACAGGTAGAGACAATGTGGTCTGGAGCTGAACAATAAAGACATAGATTATTGGCTCTACGGCGTTGCTTTTCTGCTGGAGTCAAAGGTCCTCTTATAGTTCCAAGTTCCATTGGAGACTCTTTTGAAGGCGATCTGAATCTCCTGAAGGAAGTGACTGGGTATGTATTTGCACGTTCCGCCTTTCTCTCACGCAGACGGCGATCGATAGTCACTGATAGGTGCATGAGGTCTTCTAGAGTATCAGGGAGCACAACGCGAGCAAGCTCATCCTTCATAGCCTCTGATAATCCCAAACGAAATTGATTTCTAAGAGCAATCTCTGACCATTGGGTCTCCCTGCTCCAGCATTTAAATTCTGAAATAAAGTCCTCCACAGGCCTCTTACCCTGTTTGAGAGTTCTGATTGAATTTTCAGCTGTTAGCTGTTTGTTAGGATCTTCATATAAGAGAGACATCTCATTAATGAAAGTATCAAAAGCTCCCAAAAGATCTCCATGTTCTTCTATGTATGTATCAGCCCATACTCTGGGTTCACCTCTGAGATAGGTAATTAAAGTGAGGATCTTTATTCTATCAGAGTAATAAGTGCGCGGACGTAATTCGTACATCAAACGACATGAACTAATGAATTGTCTATAATTCTTCCTTTCACCAGAAAATAGTTCTGGTGGGCAGACCTTAGCTTCAGGTCTGTCTCTAGCTTGTGCATGATTGAGATTGCGTAAGGTATCATTCTGAACACGCAATTCATTCATGTTAGCAGTCAGGTTATCCACTTTTTGGGAGAGTGTAACTAAATGATTTGCAAGTTCAGCTGGATCCATGTTGAATGTTTTCTTTTTTTTTTTTTTTTTAATTGGGTTGGAATATTATGTTACGACCCTGATTCTGAGAACACTCTGTCTCAAGTTTAGACTCCAGCTGTAGAGGCCTATCAGAATTAACCACCAGCTCACTCTCACTGAACTATAAGAGTATGGGGTCTATATCATCATATCCTCTGATTGGAGCAAAACATGTAGTAATAGTTTAATACTTGTTAAACTATGTAGTAACCTTTGTCTAGAGAAATGACAAGGATAAGTCTTTAGTAAGTGCTTTCTGAATATATAGGTAGTGGACTTCAGTCATGTAGGAAATTAGTACTCCTGGTATAACATATAGAAGCAAACCTCAATATATTTAGAGCAAGTATCTCAACAGTTAATATGTATTTCTGAAAGAGTGAGATGAAGGTAGTCCAGACTATGGGTAGCAACACTAACTGTATGACAAAATAGTCTTTAAACACAAGCAGTTAAAGAGGTAGTGTGGACCAGGTCAGTTTGCATAGGAGAAGATGGTAATCCCAATGTGCAGTAATATGCTCTATATAATTATGCAGTTTAAGAAGTAGTATAGACCAGGTCTGTTTGCACAGGAGAAGATGGTAATCCCAATATGCAGTAATATGCTCTATATACTTATGCAGTTTAAGAAGTAGTGTGGAGCAGGTCTGTTTGCACAGGAGAAGATGGTAATCCCAAAATGCAGTAATATGCTCTATATGCTTATGCAGTTTAAGAAGTAGTGTGGACCAGGTCTGTTTGCACAGGAGTAGATGGTAATCCCAATATGCAGTAATATGCTCTATATACTTATGCAGATTTAAGAAGTAGTGTGGACCAGGTATGTTTGCACAGGAGTAGATGGTAATCCCAATATGCAGTAATATACTCTATATACTTGCGGTTAGGAGGTAGTCAAGACTGGGAAAATAAGCACAGGTGTATAGCTGGTGGTCCTTCTATCTAGTATAGCAAATAAGATCTGGATCCAAGTATCCCACAAGTGAACTTCAAGGTTGGTGTGAGTTGGTGGAGGGTCTCCAGGTGGCGACAGGGTCCAACAGGAATATTCCAACAACCTGTCGCCAGTGCTGGAGGTTTAAATAGCCCGGTCTCCCATGCACGCCGAGCGCCGCACACTGGAACGCACTTCCGCGTTCCAGCGTGGAGCGCAGACGTCCGCGTACCGGAAGTGACGCGGATGTCTATGTGAATGGAGCGCAGCTGTCATAGTAGGTAAAGCTGCGCTCCTAGTACCCAAATTAACGCTAATAGCGTTACAAAACGGGAGGGGCGAGAGGCCATTGGGCGAATGGATTCACATAGAAAAGGGAGGGATGGCCATATACCTATGCTGCTGGACTAGAGTTGAGTACCCTACTATTATGTCAATCTGTTTAGATGCAGGATATGTTACTGGCCATCACTTCGTGGAACGTACGAGGAATGGGGGACCCAATCAAGAGAACATCAGTTATGTCACTCCTGGAAGACGGTATGCCGGGACTAATATGCTTACAAGAGACACATTTGACCAAGGACTTAGTTTCATTACTGAATAGTCGTAAATTTCAAGCCCAGTTCCACTCGGTGCATTCCTCCTACTCAAGGGGGGTGAGCATAATGGTGGGGAGGGGTGTGACGTTTTCCTGTACCGAGTCTCAGATAGACGACCAAGGTCGAAAAAATATATTTCTTTCCTGCCTAATTGAGAACAGCCCATATATTCTGGCCAATATGTATATCCCCCCGCCATTTAGGCTAGATGTTCTATATAAGCTCCTTGAGTTTATACTTGATAAAACAGCTCTTCCTGTGATAGCTGTAGGGGATTACAATGAGGTTTTGGATAGAAGTTTGGATAGATTTCCTCCCCGAAAAAAATCTAGTGAGGGGCGACTAGCTTGATTCCTGGAGGAAATAGGGATGAGAGATATATGGAGAACTTATTTTCCACAGGACCGCCAATACTCGTGCTATTCCAACTCCCATCATACGCTTTCCAGAATAGATTTGGCTGTGGGTAGTGAGGATGTAATGCCCCTGGTAAGGAGAATATGTTATGGCCCCAGAGGGGTCTCGGATCATTCCCCTCTGGTGCTAATAATAAAGATTGGAGTTAAAGTCTCACGCAATGAATGGAAGTTTAACCCAGGTTGGCTGGAGTTGATTGGTGACCCAGGAACCTTGGAGTCTAAATTAAAATAGTTTGTATATATTAATACAGGATCCGCACCGACGGGAATAGTTTGGGACTCTCTGAAAGCCTTTATGCGAGGCCTGCTAATTCAGCAGGTTGCCAGGGTAAAAAAAGAAGGGAGAGAGCAGGAGGGCAAGTTGGCCCGTGAGACCACTCAAGCAGAACTGAGGTTTATCGAGCAGCCCACTCCAGCCATGCGGGAAGCATGGTTGACAAAACAGCTAGAGTATAGAACAGCCACTCTGAGAAGTGCGGAGAATAAGCAAACTCTACAAAGGCAGTGTCAGTTTGACAAGGGAGAGAAGGTAGGGCGGATGTTATCTCTCTTGAGTAGAACTAACTCCCCCCCGTCAAACATCCTAGCAATAAGGACAATAGCGGGAGAAACTTCTATGGATGGCCAAGTGATTCTACAAACGTTTTGCGAATATTATAAAGAATTGTATAAATCTAAAGGGGGGGTTGGGAGAGGAGCTATGGAAACGTTTTTTCAGAAAATAGTAGTCCCTATCCTGCCTGATGAGGACAGACAGTCCCTGGAAGCACCAATCAAGTGAGATCCAGCAAGCAGTAACCGAGATGCCAAACCAGAAATCTCCTGGCCCGGATGGGTTACCTATCGAGGTATACAAGAAATTCGGCAAGATTTTGCTTCCAGAGTTGTTGAAGGCTCTGGAGGGGGCTGAAAGTGGAGGTACACTCCCCCGTTCAATGTTGGAAGCAACTATCATAGTAATTCACAAGGAGGGGAAAGAAAAATCGACGCCCTCATCCTACCGCCCAATTTCTTTGTTACCTACCGATGTTAAGATCCTAGCTAAGATCCTAGCTAAAATGTTAATATAGCTATCGCTACTGAGTTGCACGCATGAACCGTTATTGAGTTCTTTTGTTACACATCACCTATTATCCAAGTATATTCTTATAATTTACATGGTTCAAGTGCTACACTTTGTTTTTTCTTTTGTTATTGCTTTTTTATTCAAAATTAGCTGTGTTAGCAGCTGTGCTTTTTAGGCAGCGCAGTGTACACCATATTTTATAAAAATAACTAAAAGACACTCACCATCTATATACCATCAACCCCGGTATATATACCTCCCCATTTATATACCATCACCTCTGTATATATAACTCTTCATCTATATTTGAGAAAGGTTTGTGTGGTTGGTTTCCAACACAGACAGTACTGCACCAGTCCTTGAAAATTAAAAATATGAAAACTAGGAAAAACTGAGTAGGTGTTAAGACTATGATATAGGACTGTGATTATAGGACTTTGTGGTGTGTCGTGTCAGGGATAGGTGAGCTAATAATTCAAGATAGAACGTTGTATAGAAAAATATCACAATTTATTTTAAATACATAAAAAAATAGAATACAATGAATAAAATCATTGGTTGCCCTGTTACAGACGAAATGCAAATAATAATTAGATGAATTTGATGTTAGTCGCCGACATGTTTCGCAAGAAGGAGCGTCTTCTGGGCGCCGCATTCATCTACAATACATTCTCATCTAATGATATGTGAAAAAAAAGCAAATTAGTCACATATAATATTTAACGGGTATAGGATGTAAAATTTTGTAGTTCATTCTTGTATTAATACAACACAGTAAATATGGATACATGCTCACCAGCAACTGTAGAATAGCAAACCCCGTCAGCAAAGACACATGAGGCACAACAAAAGGGAGATGGACATGACCATAGGGTGGAAGCTTGCCCGAGCTGCAACTAGAACCCCCTGCGGGAGTCAGATCCGCAGAGTTTAGAGTGAAGCCGTGCCCCTGGTGAATTTCACATAGCGATAGGTAGAACAATGAAATCTATAAGGATAATGATAATGGCAACTAGTAAGGGTTGTATATGTGTGTATGTGAATATTAATACATATTAATGCGTATATAACGACAGTTCGCTGATATTAAACAGCGTGCCTATCGATAATATTCAAAGTCAATGTATATATGATTAATCCCATTGCTGATACATAGCAAGAGATAGCCGCATAGAGAAATAAGGTTAATATACAATGAATATTAGCATCCAATGTCGAAAAGCACTTTACCCTGAAGGACTGGTAAGTTATGCAACAGGGAAACAGAGAGAGAAGATCAGGCTTCTAACAACACTTCAAAGGGTCCATCACCAAAGCGCCACATAAAGAGGATTTGAGAGGGGGAACAAATAACCTATTTGTCCATACCTCAGCTTGTATTGGCTCTAAGTGTCCTCCCACTGGATGTCTGTATGTCTCCGTTGCCCCGGCGTGTGTCTGTTCTTACCACACGCCGGCGGTTAAATATCCAGGGCGACCCGGAAGTGAAGGGTCAGATTGACCCCTGACATCACTTCCATCGGATCCAGACTGGCCGCGCATGTGCAGATGGGCCAAAACACGGATGTACTGCGCATGCACCGCAATCTGTGTGGATGGGAACAAACCCATCCTCAGCAGCAGGATCAGCAACTTCACTTCCTGGATAGCTGACGCTCAGGCAGCGCCACCCAGTGGTTCCCAATACCTATTGTTGAATACACAAATGCCTGCTGACAGAGAGTGAAAGTCCACACTTGGTATTAAACATAAAAGAAAAAGAGCAAATAATAACATAATACATAACAATGTGCATAGTCAAACAGACACTTGTTTGATATATAGATTGAATAGATAGATCAATCTAGTCTCTTGTCCTTCCGACAGGAGGATTAGTAATTTAAACTAAAAAACATATATACTGACTATTTGTCAATTTACCAGTTGATAGACCGGCTATACCCAAATATGTCCACTAGATGGCACGTGTGGGCTTAAACCATTACTATTTTTATGTATAAATAAAATTCAGTGATTAACCCTGCAAGGGATCATACTCCTTATTTATAAGAATGGTTTGAAGGATAAGGCTGAATTCAAGCCTGGCGCATAAGTGGCTCTTTGATTGAAAATCCAGCGGGTTTCCTGCTGTAATATTTTTTTTATCAAAGTTACCCCCTCTTTCTGAAGGGGAGATAACTTCTAGAACAAAAAATGAAACAACAGCAGGGTCAAAACTATGTTGTAACCCTACGTGATTACAAATCGGTGTGTATAATAGACCTGCTTCCAAATAATACAGATGGTCCTGAATACGCTTAGCGAATGGTCTCTTTGTTTTCCCTATGTAGAATGCACCACAGGTACAGGTGGCTAAATAAACACCCCCCACCGTGGTGCAGTCTGCATAAGTTTTAGATTTATGGTAGCCTCCCCTTGGCAGGGGGCATCCCGTTCCCTCCCTCACCCAGGGGCATCGAATCGATCACAATGACCGCATCTAAAGGTCCCTTTCTGCTCCGCTGCATTGGCAGCTAATGTGTTTAAACTTAGATGGCTATGTACTAAATTGTCTCTAATGGATCTCGGTCGTCTATAGACAATTTCAGGTTGTGTTGCCACATATTTGGAGACAACCGGGTCTTCCGCAAGGAAATACCAGTTATTGGCTATAATCCGGCGGAAGACATCTTGATTGTCACTGAACGTAGTGATATATTTGGTTGTGGAGTTAGTTTCCTTTTTTTGGGGTTCAAAGATCAGAGCTTCTCTGGTTTTAAGTTTAGCCCTCTGGTAGGCTTCCCTCAATACCTTTTTGCTATAACCTCTCAGCAGTAATCTCGTATACAAAGCCTTAGATTCGATTTCGAAGTCTACCTCTTTGGTACAGTTTCTTCTGATCCTCAGATATTGTCCGAAGGGAATGCTTCTTACTAGAGGGCGGGGATGGGCACTTGAATAATGTAAAATTGTATTCCCTGCCGTTTCTTTACGATAAAGATTACTATGTATAAGGCCATTCGGATCGATGATCAATTTCAAATCCAAAAAAGGAATGCTGGTAGTATTTGATTGGATCGTGAATTTTAAATTGAAACTGTTGAAACTGTTATGCGCCGCGATGTACCTCTGCCACATTTTATTGTGGCGGAGGTACATCGATGATGTCCTGGTCGTCTGGGCTGGATCAGTCGATCAACTAGCAGATTTCATGAAGTACATCTCTCATAACAGTTTCAATTTAAAATTCACGATCCAATCCAGTGGGAGGACGCTTAGAGCCAATACAAGCTGAGGTATGGACAAATAGGTTATTCGTTCCCCCTCTCAAATCCTCTTTATGTGGCGCTTTGGTGATGGACCCTCTGAAGTGTTGTTAGAAGCCTGATCTTCTCTCTCTGTTTCCCTGTTGCATAACTTACCAGTCCTTCAGGGTAAAGTGCTTTTCGACATTGGATGCTAATATTCATTGTATCTGCACATGTTTACTTACTAAGAGGCATCTGGCACATTATAGTGATCCTTATCTGTGATTCAACACTTCTGTCCCACCCAGCCCCACATATCCAGGCTTACCAAGTTTACCTTCATCTTTTATGTATTGAATTTAAAGTAGTAATGATAAATATTAATTATACAGGTTTTGGGATTACCATCAATATACCGACCTGTTTATTACGGCTCCTCAGGGGATCGGTCACCCCAGGATCTCGCCTCCACTATTTGCCCCTATGAGAATTTAGGCGGTTTAAATTGCAATAGTAGGTATGTAACATTTGTATATTAACCTTATTTCTCTATGCGGCTATCTCTTGCTATGTATGAGCAATGGGATTAATCATATATACATTGACTTTGAATATTATCGATAGGCACGCTGTTTAATATCAGCGAACTGTCGTTATATACGCATTAATATGTATTAATATTCACATACACACATATACAACCCTTACTAGTTGCCATTATCATTATCCTTATAGATTTCATTGTTCTACCTATCGCTATGTGAAATTCACCAGGGGCACGGCTTCACTCTAAACTCTGCGGATCTGACTCCCGCAGGGGGTTCTAGTTGCAGCTCGGGCAAGCTTCCGCCCTATGGTCATGTCCATCTCCCTTTTGTTGTGCCTCATGTGTCTTTGCTGACGGGGTTTGCTATTCTACAGTTGCTGGTGAGCATGTATCCATATTTACTGTGTTGTATTAATACAAGAATGAACTACAAGATTTTACATCCTATGCCCGTTAAATATTATATGTGACTAATTTGCTTTTTTTTCACATATCATTAGATGAGAATGTATTGTAGATGAATGCGGCGCCCAGAAGACGCTCCTTTTTGCGAAACATGTCGGCGACTAGCATCAAATTCATCTAATTATTATTTGCATCTCGTCTGTAACAGGGCAACCAATGATTTTATTCATTGTATTCTATTTTTTTATGTATTTAAAATAAATTGTGATATTTTTCTTGAATTATTAGCTCACCTATCCCTGACACGACACACCACAAAGTCCTATATCACTGACGCGGTCTTAACACCTACTCAGTTTTTCCTAGTTTTCATATTTATAACTCTTCATCTATATACCATCACCTCTGTGTATATACCTCCCCATCTATATACCATCACCTCTGTATATAATGGCTAGCGAAGCGACTGATCTGTGTATGATCAGCTGCATTGGAGGTGAGAGGAGAGATTTGGGGTCTAAAAGACCCCAGATTTCTCCATAAAGAGGACCTGTCATGGCCCATGCTATTACAAGGGATGCTGTTCATCCCTTGTAATAGTAATAACATTGATCATAAAAAAAGGTAAAGGGACAGTGTTAAAAAAAAAAAAAAAAGTAAATAAAAAAATATAAAATAGGTATCAGTAATTAGTATCGGCGAGTACTTGAGAAAAAGTATCGGTACTTGTGCTCGGTCTAAAGAGCATAGAGCAAGAGCATAGCACCTGCAATCCACTGATTGCAGTTAAAAAGGCTTTGCAGGCTCCAATAAAAATTAAAAAAAATAGTAGGATAGGTGCATTTTCTTTTTTCAAAAGGGGTCAGGCTCCTCTAAACCTATATGTAATAAAAGTATTAATAATTATTATTAATGTGACAAATTACCTCTGCATTTACAGTTGCATTGAAAATATTCCTTTACTTTACTGATTACATATAACTAGAATATGACTTTTGTCCTAAGGTTTTTGCGTAGAAATTTCTGCCAATGTTGTTACAAAAAGTACTCTAAAGACCTCTGGTGGCTGAAAAATTTACTACTTAAAGTGAACTTGGGAGAAAAGCAATATGGGAGCTACTATTGCTTACATACAGACTGTGCGGCTGTCATCATTCACTTCCCAACAAATCAGTGACCCGAAACAAAAATACTGCTACGTTACAGTTCAAATTATTTTAAAACGACATGCTTTGTATTGACTACTTGTTTGAGCAGTAGCTTTACAGTCTACTTTAAACAATGGTGACAATGATATAATTCTTCTGTCCAGAGCTTTTTTTCTCAGAAAATAGGTGCAGGAACTCAACCACTCCCCCCGTCAGATTTCACAAACAGTAGAAGGGTCCTAAAGGGGCATTAAATACCAGGATTGCATTACATACAGAGTGCAGAGTTCAGGGGGGGGTTACATACAGAGTGCAGAGCTGTCACTTGTAAACACAGAAACCAGACTTCTGTGGTTACAAGTGATTGCAGTGAGCAGGCACCAAAGGGTCTGAGCCAAAGGTGGTAGAACTGAGTTCCCCCAAGTTCCCCCTGAAAAAAAGCCCTGCTTCTGTCGCTTCAGTAGCTAGTGAAGTCTGAACATTCATTCTGAATGTATGTTCTATGCTTGTGATTCACAAGATAGTGAATCTAGGATCAGGATAAAAGCTCTGGAGATTGTATCTTAACCACTTCAGCCCCAGAAAAATTTACCCCCTTCCTTACCAGAGCACTTTTTGCGATTTGGCACTGCGTCTCTTTAACCGACAATTGCGCGGTCGTGCGACTTGGCTCCCAAACAAAATTGACGTCCTTTTTTTTATAAACAAGAATAGAGCGACAATTTCGAAAAAAATGCTATATTTTTTACTTTTTGCTATAATAAATATACTCAAAAAATCTACATATTTTTGGTAAAAAAATCACAATAAGCCTATATTGATTGGTTTGCGCAAAAGTTATAGCGTCTACAAAATAGGGGATAGATTTATTGCATTTTTTTTTTGAATAGCCGATCGCTGCACTTTCCAAAGTCATACACTATACCAGTGTAAAAAGAAACCTATAAAAACCTCCAATAGTGCGATCTGCACACGACTTCAGAGCCAACTTGCAAAATGACTTCTGTATTGAATGCAAGTCGCCCTGAAGTCGTCCCAAAGTCGTACAGGAACCTTTTTCTAAGTCGGAGCAACCAATTAGAACAGTTTCATAGTACAGAACGGAGCGCGACTTGTCAGGCGGCTAAGTCGCCTGACAAGTCGCCCCTGTGTGAACTGGCTCTTACAGTGGAAAGTGACAATAGTGCAATTGATAAACTATATAATACTGGATGCTATGCACATGCACAGGAGCACTTTTTTATGCATCAGTGGATCACTGATAATCTATACAGGATCATAAAAGTGGGAATTGTGCTTCTTTGCACAGCAGCACTTTTATATTAATTATCATCGTTGTTTATGCTTTTATATTACACGTCTTTTATATGTTTATTTTTATATTTAATATATGTGTTCATTTATTGCACTATTGTCACTATTGGAGGTTTTTATATGTTTCTTCTTACACTCGTATAGTGTATGACTTTGGAAAGCGCAGCGTATATATTTAACTACATTTAATAACAGTGACAGTTATTGAAACTAAAGCAACTCTATTACACGTTTTCCTTTCTCTTGGGCAAACTATATTCACCTACCTAGATTTTTTTGATCTTGATTTATTTTATTTTGATTGTTTCTTTTTATTTCATTGATATTATTTTCTTGTGGCTCTTATGAGCATCTTGCTATATATGCCTTACTAAAGCAATCTTAATACTACGGTGCATTACTTTAATACACTATTCCTCCATGCTTCGAGACTAAACATAGTAATTCAAAATCAGATAATATTTTGGCATCCAAATCTTTTGAAACATTATAAAGAACTTATATTGATACTTGTATCATTTGATTGCTTATTATCATAGATTTTACCTCTTTGTAACTTTATTATATTTGTTTACTTTAGTTTCTCTTTGATTATATTATTTAGAAATTTCTAGGAAAACTATAAAAAAAAAAGATTATTTGATTTATTGCGATACAGATACACCTTGTATATTTACATGTGTGTTGTTACAGTACCTTTATACTGAGATCCCAGGTCCTGATGAAGCGGGGTCCCCCGCGAAACACGTCAACCTCATAATTTGATCTCAGGACTGTGCACATACAACATTTTGGATGGCCGATTTGTATACCTGTTTTTTAGATATTGATTTTTAATGGATATGTCCAAAATAAAATGCTTGGAATTTAGATCTGCACTGTTTGAATGTATGCTACAGCCTGCGATGATACCCCCAAGGGTAATAATTGATTACAAATCCTGTCCCCACATATAATAGGACTTTTTGGTGAGAAATGTTTAGAGCAGACACTCATATTGTGCTAATAATTCTCAGAAACTATTTTGGTATCCTCATATTAGCAATGATTGTACAGAATAACACAGCATGCAGCATATATTTAGGGTTCCAGGATGGCACAGTGGTTTAATAGCTAGCACTGTGGCTTTTCTGTGTTCAAATACCAGCAGAGACACTGCACACATTGAATTAGTATGTCATACATCTCCCCACTTTTCCCTGCCACGTCTCCCCCCTTACCTGTTATGCTGGGTTGAATTCAAAATGTTTACTCACCAGCACAGTGGATCCAGAGTTGTTTGGAAACAATGTGCTGTTCAGATGTCTGTACCTCTGTCTCGTGCCACCATCTTGGTCCTCTTGAAAGCCCCACTCTCCAGCCGTTCTGTGAATAGGTTTCTGTAGCCTCTTGGAAACGGGATCTCCCAGGGTAAGGGGTGCACCAAAAAAACAAACAAAAAAACAAACAAAAAGGAAAGCCCCACCCAACAAACAAAAGTTGCACAAAAACAAGGACAAACTTTATTTCCACAACCCAAACAGGCTGTAAATAATTTTTATTTTGGTGCATATATTTTCCTGTCAACTCTCCTAGTGCAATTACTTGTAAAATGATAAAACAAGCAGAAAACAGGCAGAGCAGCTTTCAGACTGAGCTGTCTGTGACTGCTTGGTGTTTTTGCTGTCAGCACATAAACAGTCACATAGAAACTCATGTATAGCATGTAGGTATTAGAGTGTTACTAAACCCAGGACCCTACATTCACTATATCTGGTCTCCCACAGAACGTGGAAATGCAATTATTGTGGTAAATATAAACTGCTTAATACCTTTTTATTATACTCTGGGACTTTTTGTTCTACTCTGACTTGCCTGTGAGGCTTCAGGACCCCTGACCCTCTGTCTGGACAGTGATGATCACATGCATCCTCCCCAAAAGAAAAAAAAACTTTCCAGCAAGACACACCAAATTAAGCATGTGCAGAGTGCCCCCAAGGCTCTATCAGCAGATGGATTGGGGACTGTAGAAGAAGGGGAGGAACCGAGAAGACAGGATCAAACATGCTTTTTAGACAATGCAGAGGATCAATCCTTTAGTTCTCACACTCTATAACAAGCATGCTTTACTGCATATACACATGGATTTGACTGTTGTGGGTTTAGCAACACTTTAAAGTTTAAATTGACCTTTTCAGGCAGAATTTCACTTTCCATAATAAATGGAAGCATTTTCTATTGTCATTTCTGGCCCAGAAATCCCAATGTGCTTATTTCTCACTTACCTCATTTATAGAAAAGTTGAACTTTTGTTGAACATACAGTACCGTATATACTCGAGTATAAGCCGAGTTTTTCAGCCCATTTTTTAGCCTGAAAAACTACCCCCTCGGCTTATACTCGAGTCAGCAGTAAAACAGCGGGTCTGCCGCTGTGTAATCCATATGCAGCCGTACCTTTTCATTAGTAAAACAGCGTGTATCTGCCGCTGTATAATCCAGTCTGTTTGGCCGTCCATTGTAAGACAGCCCCGCCTCCTCATCCGTCCGTGATAGAGGAACACTGATACGATGCTGGGAAACTGTATCAGTGTTCCCCCTATCACAGAGGAGGAGAACACTGATACAGTTTCCCAGCATCATATAAGTGTTCCTCTATCACGGACGGACGAGGAGGAGGAGGCAGGGCTTTCTTACAATGGACGGGAACAGATGGGCGGCAGACACACGCTGTTTTACTAATGAAAAGGTACAGCTGCATATGGATTACACAGCGACAGACACGCTGTTTTACTGCCGACTGTTGGCACAATTAGACTGCATATCTGGGTACAATTAGACTGCAAATGGGCATTGTTTACCCAGTAGCTGCTGCATTTTCCCACCCTAGACTTATACTCGAGTGTATATATATATATATATATATATATATATATATATATAATCTGTTCAGAAAAAATGCTTTTTGATTTAATCACTTACTGTAGATCATATACCACCATGCATTTCCTTGCTGAATCATAAAAGAGAGCATGATAGGGCATGTTCACCTATCCTCCCTCATTACTATGCCACCTCTTTTATTTTCCACCCACTATCTGTACTATCTCTTTTAGATATCCCATCAGCTATGTAGTGCAAGGGCCTGCCTGACTTGATACAAATTGAATGGATTGTTCAGGTGGGTCATCCTATTCCATAGTTCTGGAAAATCAAAAGACAATTGTACAGAGATTGTACAATCAGCTTGCATAGTGTATGGCCATCTTTAAACATAGGACAGAGTGGACAGAGTCAGACACTCAGCTATCAGGCCCCGTTCACATCTCCTTGTAGCAGGAACTCGTGCTCCCTCATGTGTTTTGTGAGGGGCGTTTTTACCCCAATAAATTGCCCCAAAGAAGTTTCAGAGCGTTTTTTTGGAGGGGGAGCGTGGTGTGTTTGGTGGGAAAGCAGAGGGAGCCATCAGATTGACAGCAGCTAAGAACACTGACCTGACCTAATTACCATATTTATCAGCGTATAACACACACTTTTCCCCCTTAAAATCAGGGGGAAATCGTGTGTGCGTGTTATACACCGATATAGGGCCTCGGCTCGGCTCGCAGTCACTCCCAGTCATGCCTTTTAGCATTGTCGTCCCACCATTGGACTGGTGTTATGTCCATCATAGGAGCTGGGCCAAGGGGCGGGACTGGGCGTTACTGTGAGCCGAGCTGAGTACACAGAAGATCTGCCTCTGTCTATTTCAGCAATAACAAGGCTGCAGATGTGCTATGATTAGGCTGCGATGGGCACTGATCAGACTGCAATGTTGGGCAAGGCTGCAGATGAGCACTGATCAGGCTGCAATGATGGGCAAGGCTGCAGTTGGGCACTAATCATGCTACAATGATGGGCAAGGCTGCAGATGGGCACTGATCAGGCTGCGATGATGGGCAAGGCTGCAGTTGGGCACTGATCATGCTACAATGACGGCAAGGCTGCAGATGGGCACTGATCAGGCTGCAATGATGGGTAAGGCTGCAGATGGGCACAGATCAGGCTGCAATGATGGGCAAGGCTGCAGATGGGCACTGATCAGGCTACAATGATGGGCAAGGCTGCAGATGGGCACTGATCAGGCTGCAGTGATGGGTGAGGCTGCAGATTTGCACTGATCAGGCTGCAATGATGGGCAATGGCGAGGCTGCAGATGAGAAACCAATACAAAAACAAATCTCCTGCGCTCCGGTATTCTTTGGAAAGATTTTTCAAGAAAAAGGTGATACTCAATAGCAACTCAATTAAAAGGTATCTTCCAAAGTCTTGCAGCCCTCCTCTGAATCGCTGGAATTCACAAAACTAAAGGAAACAAAAGAGGAAAAACGGAGGGCGCACCGACCTAGTGTGATACTGTTTGGTGGATTTTATTAAATCAATAAAAACAAATCATAATACTCACAAAAGGAGTGTTAAAAACAGGCCTTGAATCACAATGCAGCAAAGAACCAACACCATCGGCATAGCACGATATTGTTTTGATCCGTGATCGTGGCTAGGGCTGACGCGTTTCAGGGGAGAACCCCTTTCCTCAGAGCTAAAAGGTCTGCAGTGCTTCCTCACCAAGGGACTTGTCTCAATAAATACTAGCTTTCAGTAAGTGGTAAAGATGCCCCTCCCATGAAGTAGGAGGTGCATGGCCGGACACCCACCCACATGTCAGTCACCTTTTCCTTATTCCTCTCTCCATGTCTATATCAAGCCATTCTTAGTATGAATGCACAGTCCAAATTGCACTATACCCAGCAATGTATACAAAGATGTACATACAAAATAACTAGGCACAATAAGGCATCAATATATATACACACATACATACACACACCACAATATGGAAAGCCTTTTCAATCAAAGCACTTAGCAGATTGCTGCCTCCAAGTGTATAGTTATAACAAATCAAATCAATAAAGTGCCAGAGTGTAATAAGGCCTCTCCTAATCACACTTCCAATAAGGGGCTGTGTAGTTGCTCATATGTGCCACACAAGCCCCACTTGCAGTGCTGTGCCTACCTTCCTTGGATGAGGAGGCTGCTGGAACGCACGCCCAAACGTGGAGGAAGTTGTTTGCGCTCCAGCCGAGTCTACGTTCCACTGCGCATGCGCGTGACGTCATTGACGCCGCGCGCGGCGCATATACAGTGACAATGCGCTCCAGCTTGTAGAACCAGCAGGCTGGAGCGTCTCCTTCCCTACTAGATGGCACGTTCTCAAAGGGGAGAGTTACACCGTTGCCATCTAGTGGTGAAAGATGAATATTGCCTCTCAGTGTCGCCTCTATATAGCAGGGCAACATCACTGAATGACAAAACACCAAAGGGAAGGAAGAATGAAGGGGAGAGGAGGAAATCTTTAGGGGGAAGTGAATTACATGGAGCAAGCCATCAACCTTGTGCAGGTGAAAGATTAATACTAATATTATTACACACCCTTTGTATAAAAGACATATATTATAAATATTTAAAAATCTAACTTTAGAAAACGGACACATATTGCATTTAAAAATAATTAATTAATATTAATAATAATAAATTCCAGATAAAAGTGTCCCACCATTTAATCCAATTAAAAACCACATAATTATTATTATTATTATTATTATTATTATTATTATTATTATTATTATTATTATTATTATTATTGTCATTATTATTTCATTTTATTATATTATTACTACCATTTGTAATTATGTGGTTTTTAATTGGATTAAATGGTGGGACACTTTTATCTGGAATTTATTATTATTAATATTAATTAATTATTTTTAAATGCAATATGTGTCCGTTTTCTAAAGTTAGATTTTTAAATATTTATAATATATGTCTTTTATACAAAGGGTGTGTAATAATATTAGTATTAATCTTTCACCTGCACAAGGTTGATGGCTTGCTCCATGTAATTCACTTCCCCCTAAAGATTTCCTCCTCTCCCCTTCATTCTTCCTTCCCTTTGGTGTTTTGTCATTCAGTGATGTTGCCCTGCTATATAGAGGCGACACTGAGAGGCAATATTCATCTTTCACCACTAGATGGCAACGGTGTAACTCTCCCCTTTGAGAACGTGCCATCTAGTAGGGAAGGAGACGCTCCAGCCTGCTGGTTCTACAAGCTGGAGCGCATTGTCACTGTATATGCGCCGCGCGCGGCGTCAATGACGTCACGCGCATGCGCAGTGGAACGTAGACTCGGCTGGAGCGCAAACAACTTCCTCCACGTTTGGGCGTGCGTTCCAGCAGCCTCCTCGTCCAAGGAAGGTAGGCACAGCACTGCAAGTGGGGCTTGTGTGGCACATATGAGCAACTACACAGCCCCTTATTGGAAGTGTGATTAGGAGAGGCCTTATTACACTCTGGCACTTTATTGATTTGATTTGTTATAACTATACACTTGGAGGCAGCAATCTGCTGAGTGCTTTGATTGAAAAGGCTTTCCATATTGTGGTGTGTGTATGTATGTGTGTATATATATTGATGCCTTATTGTGGTAGTTATTTTGTATGTACATCTTTGTATACATTGCTGGGTATAGTGCAATTTGGACTGTGCATTCATACTAAGAATGGCTTGATATAGACATGGAGAGAGGAATAAGGAAAAGGTGACTGACATGTGGGTGGGTGTCCGGCCATGCACCTCCTACTTCATGGGAGGGGCATCTTTACCACTTACTGAAAGCTAGTATTTATTGAGACAAGTCCCTTGGTGAGGAAGCACTGCAGACCTTTTAGCTCTGAGGAAAGGGGTTCTCCCCTGAAACGCGTCAGCCCTAGCCACGATCACGGATCGAAACAATATCGTGCTATGCCGATGGTGTTGGTTCTTTGCTGCATTGTGATTCAAGGCCTGTTTTTAACACTCCTTTTGTGAGTATTATGATTTGTTTTTATTGATTTAATAAAATCCACCAAACAGTATCACACTAGGTCGGTGCGCCCTCCGTTTTTCCTCTTTTGTTTCCTTGAGGCTGCAGATGGGCACTGATAAGGCTGCATTGATGGGCACTGACCCTTAGACCCCTTTCACACTGGGGCGGTTTACAGGCGCTTTTGCACTAAAAATAGCACCTGCAAACCGACCTGAAACAGCGGCTGCTGTTTCTCCTGTGTGAAAGCCCGAGGGATTTCACACTGGAGCGGTGTGCTAGCAGGACTGCTCCAAAAGTCCTGCTAGCTGTATCTTTGGAACGGTGTGTTTACCGCTCCTCCACCTCTTCTTCCCATTGAAAGCAAGGTGACACCGCGGCTATACTGCCGGCAATGTGCCTCTATGAGGCGCAACTCATGCAAAGGTATGGACCAGGGAACAGCCGTCGTATTTTACGTTGTTTACGTAGTAGTACGTGAATAGGGATGGGCATAGGTTACGTTCATGTCGTAGGCAGTGATTCGACGTATCTTAAGGAGTATTTCCGACGTGATTCTGAGCATGCGCACTGGGATGTGTCCACAGGACGGCACATGCGCCGTTCGTTCGGCCCATCATTTGCATGGGGTCACGCTTAATTTAAATGAATCACGCCCACTTCCACCTACTTTGGCCTTAGGCCGGCTTACGCCTACGAATTTACGCCTACGAATTTACGTTAGGCCGGCGCTACGTTGGGAGCATTTGCTTTGTGAATTCCATGCTTGCCTCTCTGCGTTGCGTCGACGTAGCGTAAAAGAGATACGCTACGGCGGCATATATATGCGCCGATGTCTGTGAATCCGGGCCTGCGTTTTTTTCCTGAAACCTCCCTCTTAAAATAAAGGTGCGTGTTATACGCCGAAAAATACAGTAATCTGCTGCACTGGTTACAGTGAAAACAACTAAATTTACCTAACACAATAATTACAGCCACTCTGGTTACAGTGGGGCAAGCTAAATCTACCTAACAAAAACACACCCGGCTCTACTGAACACTGAGCACTAAATATAACTAATCCTAGCAACTATCTAGGAGGGTGCTACAAAAATTCAATATGTAAAATCATATGTTCATTTCCACTTTGCATTTCAGTTTTTTTCAGCCTACTTCTATTAATCTGAACAATCTTGGAGTTACTTTGGGAAGATCTCCACACATTTACTTTCTTGAAATCTGTACAGATATTCATTACGCCCTGTAGGTAGACAATGCTGTGTCAGACATTTTTAACAGAGCCTGCCTTCTGAACTACAGAGGTGCAAAGAGGAGGAGTTTTAGGAGGTGGTGTCAGTACAGAAATAATTGCTTACAGGCTCAAGGTACCATGGGACATGTAGTCCTTAGTAATGGAAAGTAAACAGAAGAACAGAATCCAGGAAGTTGTGGAAAGAGATAGTCAGCAGACAGGCAGCAATCACAAATTTTTTCAAGTAAGTTACACATCTTTGTTTCCGTTAATGAAGTTTTGACCTCAAGGAAAGTAGAGGCAGCAATACAGCGCACAGCATCTTTATTGATATAGATCAGTCATTTTGCGCCCAACCACACCATCAGTTAATTTTTGGCATAAATTGCTTTTCACCTTTCACCTTTCAACGAATAATTCTGTGAAGCTGTTTATTTTAAGAATGGAAAAACGGGAAAAAGCAAAATGATGCCTCAAATAGAATACATTTCTATGTTTTGTCTGGAGGTCACTTGAAAGGAATGTATAGTGTTTGTGTATTATTTATTTCATTATGGCCTAGACTACAAAAATTAAAAATGTTAAAGTCCAATACTGAGCTGTTTTTTTTTTTTTATGTAACTTGGAAACCCTTGTAATAAATACAGTATGCCCCAGTAATCCGCAGATTCTGCACAATACAAGTCACAGTCAAACACAAGTCATGGCTCATCATCTACAATGAAGCATTTATAATTTATTCAGGTGAAAAAGAAATATTTACATAGTTTCAGTTGTACATTACAGTCGTAACATTATATAACTCAGACAACTGACTTCAGAATGGTACATTGTAAAAACTCGAATGCAATGTTCATTTTCACTTAGAATCTGTTTTGATTTGCCAAGACCATTTACAGAAAAGTCCACAGACCAACCAGTTAGCAGAGAACAACTGAGCTGAAAAGCTATTAATAAAAAATGTAGTAAATTGGGTAAGAAAGTATGCAGTATGGTACTGATCGAGTTTTGTGTCCCTTCAGGTTAAACAAAACAAAAAAATTCTACAATGATGATCATTACTGGCATAGGCGTGCACAGGGGGTGTTCCTGGGCCTAATCACCCTGTGCAGTGCAGATTCGCCCTGCACATATTTCACCAAAGCCCCCAAATAGAGCTTCTAAAAAAAAAAAAATGTAAAAAATAATAAGAAAAAAATAAATAATACAAATTTAAAAACTACTGACACCAACCTCTGCCCTACTAACGCGTCCATGTTTTAATACATTTTAAAATGCTTTTTACATTTATTTATAAGAGTGTGTTTGTGTGTATATTATGCATACATACATACACACACACACATGTTTGAGCTTTGGGGTGCACACCCTAATGCAATAGGCTGCGCACACCTACGGTATGATTACTGGTAATTCATTTCAATGTCAGACACACAGTGCTGGTAGAATAATCCAATCTGTAGCAGCTTTCTAGTCCTCATGTGAGCTCACCATAGTATACCATCATATTATAATTAGAGCATGTTTTTACCCGCTCTCTCACTCACTGGAACATTTGGATGTTACGATTTGCCTATGAATAAGACTCCTGTCACCTGCATTAAAGGGGTTGTAAGGGTAAAAAATGTTTTCCCTAAATAGCCTCCTTCACCTACCTCATCCTTCCATTTTTCTTTTAAATGTCCTTATTTCTTCTGAGAAATCCTCACTTCCTGTTCTTCTGTCTGTAACTCCACACAGTAATGCAAGGCTTTCTCCCTGGTGTGGAGAAAGCCTCTTGAGGGCGGAGGAGGCGAGCATTTTTGGTGTTTTTTTTCATTTTGCAGATTTGCACTACAGTCCATTTAACATGGTTTCCTATAGAGCACATTCTGTAGTGCAAATCTGCAGAATGCAAAAAGCACAAAAAATGCAGAGTGTGAATCCTCAGAGCAATCTAATGCTGCGTACACACGATCAGAAATTTCCGACAACAAATGTTCGATGTGAGCTTTATGTCGGAAATGTAGGCTCCATCGGACATTTGAGAGCTGGTTCTCAAATTTTCCGACAACAAAAGTTCTTGTCGGAAATTCCGATCAACTGTATGCAATTCCGCCGCACAAAAATCCATGCAGGCTCGGAATCAAGCAGAAGAGCCACACTGCCTATTAACCTTTATTTTTCTCGGCTCGTCGTACGTGTTGTACATCACAGCGTTCTTGACGTTTGGAATTTCAGACAACATTTGTGTGACCGTGTGTATGCAACACAAGTTTGAGCCAACATTCCGTCGGAAAAAAATCCACGGTTTTGTTGTGGGAATTTCCGATCGTGTGTACATGGCATAAGGCTCTTTTCATACTAGTGTGATTTCAGATGTGACTTGAGTCACAAAATCACATGTGAAATTCACATTCAAATCAATGCAACTCAGCATGGAGCAATTTTGGAAAAGGTTCCTGCACTAATTTGATGCCATTCCAACGTGATTTTCTCGCCAGAGAATATACAAATGACATCAAAGTTTCACTACATAATCGCACTGAAAATCATATCAAAATCTGATTGCAGCATTATGGACCTGTATGTAATCTATAAACAAAATATGTTTATTTTCTAGACACTTCTCTCTCCTTGTTTTTTCCCCTTTAAAATGTATTCAGCCCACTAGGATTACCATTCTGACATATTTTAACCGCTTACCGACTGCCTCACGCACTTATACGTCGGCAGAATGGCACGGGCAGGCAAAGCAACATATACAGTATATATATATTACTTTGAATCTGCCGCCCAGCGGGCATGCGGCCACCGCGGTCTCCGTGACCGTGCCTGCGGGACTCTCAAAAAAAATGTCGGCTGGTGTCCCGCGATCGGGTCACGGAACAGCATTGACACTTACACTGATTGTCTGCTCCCTCTCATCGGGAGTAGTGAGTGACGTTTCACAGTAAGCCACGCCCCACAGAGTTAGAATCACTCCCTAGGACACGCTTAACCCCCCCTTCTCCGCCCCCTACTGGTTAACCCCTTCACTGCCAGTCACATTTATACAGTAATCAGTGCATTTTTATAGCACTGATCGCTGTATAAATGTGAAGGGTCCCAAAATAGCATCAAAAGTGTCTGATGTGTCCTCCATAATGTCGCAGTCACAAAAAAAAAATTTGCAGATCACCGCCATAAAGCTGTGTTTTTTTTTCATGCTTGCCTATATACCATGAATGTGAAGGAGGAAGTTCCCTTCTATACACCAGGGTAACACACACGTGAGAAGGAGATGGTATGTCGGAATGACTGGATACCACATTGCACCTGTAACTATCTGTGGAGGGGATATAGTAGTAATTACTGCTCTATTTGCTGAACTCAGATGCCAGGAGTCTTATCCCCAGGTGGATGCCAACCTACAGAAATGTTGGAAATGGTGATCCGTGAGTGAGACAGTGGGTGAGAACGTATGTTGATCTTGTGAACTCGGCTATATGATGATAATTCTTTTCAGTGCTGATGATTCAGTTCTGGGTTCAAGTCACTCACTTCCCTAGAAAAGAGACCTTGCCTTCAAAGTTCTAAGCTGGTCCACACATTCCTGCTCTAGTTTGTGACTTGGCCAGGTTTATACCCACCATCCTGCGGGATTCTCCACAGTGTAGAAAAAACAACTGGGGAACACAAATGCAACAGGATGATTGCTCTGTTATGGTAGGAGGCTAGAAGGATCTAGAGAAAGATTATAAACCGGTGGATTGTGCAACCTGCTGCTGTCTATCTGAATCAGAAATATCACTGGAGTGAAGTTGGCCTTAAAATACTATGCACAAAATTATAAAAGAAAATCACCTATCAGGAAAATATGTGCATTCAATGACATGTAAAAATAAATCATGTTTTTAACATTCATATTTAATAAATAACAGTGACAAATGAGTACTTTTGTTTTGGGTAGATGTGTATTTGCTGGCATTGTGTAAAGCTGCACATCTGTTTGTCAGTAGAGGCCCTAATGAGGTCCATAGGACTGGCACACAATACTGATAGACGGAAGCAGCAAAATTAGGCCATAATTAGTGGCCATTTGGGCTAATTATGACAAATTAAGATCTTAGATTACATCTAGATACAGTATAAGAGGAACAAATAGATCAATATTTTCAACAGATCAACTACATTATCTAGAACAATACTGGCAGTAAGTAGCAGAACTCTTCATAGCAGAAGATCTTTGGGCTTATTCAATAGATCAGTGCAGGTAATAAAATGCAAACTGCAGTAACAATAGCAACCAATCAGAATCTTTTATACTTTCTGGCTTCAGTAGGGTAAATTGTGATTGAATGATATAGATTACTGCACTATGCACATTTTACTTTAACTCTAGTGAATACACTTGCTTGACTCTTGGGGATCCCTTTACAAAAAATTAGCAGGATAAAAATTCTTTAGCATTTGCCCAGTTGTTTCAACATCTGTCCGTTTTTGCTTAATCCATTGATTTCCCTATAATTGTCACCCCATCTAGTGGTCATAATGTGGAATTGTTTTGAAATATGGCCTCTAGATGGAGCGGACAATCATAGAAAATCACTGTAAGGCTTCATTTCCACTGGCGTTTTTACAGCCACTTTTCTGAGCGTTTTTTACAGCTTAAAAACGCCTGTCCATGTTATTCTAAATATGGTCAGATTTTGTGACAGCTGGGCAAATGCTTATGATGTTCGTCTAGCAAACGTTTTAATGACTAGACCCCTTACTGTGGTAAGTGATAGTTCTGTAGAGATGCAAGTTATGTGACTTTTATATTAGCAGTACTTTCTTTATCCATACAACATTGTGATATCAAAGTGCAAATCATTCATTCAAGAGAAATGATAAAAGACAAGCACACTACTACAATGTCTTGAATTTAGCGAAGATCCAGTAAAGTTTCCTGGGAAGAGGGGAAAATCACTGTGCGTGTACAAAGACATAAAATAAAGAATTTGTTAAGAGCTAATACATTACACATTGAATATAGCATGATGGTTCAACTGCCCCGGAAATGTTAATTCCTTGTGAACACGAGGTGTGACCCCTTGCAGACAGGCTAAGTTCACACTTGCCTGCAGGCTGATTGTGGGTGCAGGAATCACACCTGTGCCCGCACCCTCAACAAAATCATGCTGCTCTTACGAGACGAGCAGGGCTTACATTCAGTCTGAATGGCACCCCTACACATCTCCTGCAGCACGTTTGTGGGAACCGCATTAAATCGCATGGTCCCCTGCAGCCTGTTTCTGGGAACTGCAGGTAAATCGCATTGGTCACCTGCAATGTAGGCACAGCAGCCCATTCAAGCGAAGGGTCGCTGTGCCTGAGCAAACGTGGGCTGCACGGCCTGCTCACGTGTGAACCTAGGCTTACCTAGTATGCAGTACACTGATTTCAATTTGGGCAGTACCCAACCAGGGGTTAAATCTCATGCTTATAGATGATTAATATGCCTTGTGTAGTTGGGGCCAAACTAGAACCAAGATGTCAACACCTAAAAAACACAATCTCGTTGCACAGACTTATTTGCAAAGTGCTTTTGGAACCAGTAAAGCTTTTATCTGTGCATTCAGCAAGTAAGAAGGATATTAAGTCAATATGAAACAATCTCAAGATGGAAAAGAGTTCTTCAGCCGCAGTGAAACCAGAAGCCGCACAGAGTCAAATGCATAGTTCATTTTCCTCTCTGATGTAGACCTAATGTAGGTCATGGTAGAAAATAATACATACAAGAATTTCATCTTCTTGGAATACCACGCTCTGCAGATCTTCGCACTGCCTTTCCACAGGATCAACCAGAAACCATATGTGTCAGTTGGTAGATACAGGCTGGGTAACACAACCACTGATGACTCAAAGCTGCCACTTCAGGAGTTCAACTTACTGCCTTCTGTTCTGTTACAAGACTCCTTGTGTGTTCGTTCTGCTTCTCTTTCATGGAGGCGGATGCCACTGACATTTGGCACGTGTCACTGTAAGCTTGCAGAGATCAAACAAAATGCTGTTATTATTTTATATTGCCAAGGGTTCTGCATATTGTTATTAGTTTTTAAAGTGTAATTCTCCTTTTGTAGCGAAATTGGGAAAACGCCGACGTATATTATATTTCTTACACATTCTCATTCACATAGCATAACTTAAAATTATTGTAAACCCTTAAAAGAGAAGAATGGAGATTTTTTTTCAGAATCATACTCACCTAAGGTGGATGCAGCACAGTTCCCCCGTCATCTCTAATGCCGCGTACACACGACCGTTTTTCGGGTTCTAAAAAATTACGTTTTTAAGGGTCTAGAAAAAACAAAGTTTTTTTCAACCCGATCATTAAAATGACGTTGCCTACACAGGATCGTGGAAAAAAATGCTCTAGCAAAGCGCGGTGACGTACAACACATACAACGGCACTATAAATGGGAAGTTCCATGCGGATGACGCCACCCTTTGGGCTGCTTTAGCTGATTTTGTGTTAGTAAAAGACGATTCACGCTTTTCTGTCTGTTACAGCGTGATGAATGTGCTTACTCCATTACGAACGCTAGTTTTACCAGAACGAGCGCTCTCGTCTCATAACTTGCTTCTGAGCATGCGCGGATTTTTCATGTCGTTAAAGCCCACACACGACCATTTTTTACAACCTTTAAAACGACAACGTTAAAAACGTCTTGAAAAAATAGAGCATGTTCGAAAAAAAAATGTTGCCATTTTTTAGAACCCGAAAAATGCTCTGAAGCCCACACACCATCGTTTTTAATGACATAAAAAAAAAACTTCATTTTTTAGAACCCGAAAAACGGTCGTGTGTACACGGCATAACACTCTGAGGGCTCAGTGAGCATAGAGCTGTAGACTGTCATTCACCGCTGTCTGCTCTGCCTCCCCCTCACTCACTGCAGCGCTTGGCTGTGGAGGAGGAAGGACCGCCAGCTCAGGCTCTCAACAGCCTGCTGAAAGGCTGAGCTGGGTGCCGGTCCAGGCGTGTGGGCGGATCCCAACTTCATTGCCGTGATCTTGCCCGAGCCTTCAGCCTGCTGTCTGCTGAAAATGGGTCGCAGGAGTGCTGAATGAACTGTGATCCACAGGAAAAGTACAGCCAAACTAACTTTTTCTCTCTCTTTTTTTACATTAATAAATAAATAAATAACAAACATGTACTTATCTGCTCTGTTCAATGTTTTTTGCACTGAGCAGCCCCAATCCTCCTCTGCTCTGAGCTTACTTTACATCGCATCACTTATGCCCTGTACACACGATCGGTTCATCCGATGAAAAAAATTTGGCTCTAAGGCCCCATACACACAAGAGGATTTATCCGCGAATACGGTCCAGCGGACCGTTTCCGCGGATAAATCCTCTCGAGGATTTCAGCGGATTTCCATGCGATGGAGTGTACTCACCATCGCATTGAAATCCGCGTCGAAATCCTCTGGCGATGACGTGTCGCGCCGTCGCCGCGATTATGACGCGGCGACGTGCGCGACGATGTCATATAAGGAATTCCACGCATGCGTCGAATCATTACGACGCATGTGGGGGATCCCTTCGGACCGATGGATCCGGTGAGTCTATACAGACCAAAGGATCCAGCCGTTGGGATGGATTCCAGCAGATGGATTTGTTTAGCATGTCAGCAAATATTCGATCTGCTGGAATCCATCCCAGGGGAGAAATATCCGCGGAAACAGATTCGCTGGAGTGTACACACCATAGGATCTATCCGCTGAAACCCATTCGCTGGGATTTTTCAGCGGATGGATTCTATCGTGTGTATGGGGCCTAAGAAAGAAGGAAATCCTTCAAAATGTGTTAGCCTGCAGGGACCCTGAAGTGGTCCCCCCTCTACTCTGGTGACTAATCGGTCTAGAAACACTAATCCATAGAGGTGTGGCTTGATGAGTGCTTCAAACTCACGTTTGTGAGCAGTACTTATCATACATTTATTACAATTTGTCGGATAATGCACTAGGCCTGTGCACCCTCTCTTGTTTTGTTGTTTCAAAATAAGTACAGTGCCTTGAAAAAGTATTCATACCCCCTGAAATTTTCCACATTTTGTCATGTTATAACAGAAAAACGTAAATGTATTTTATTGAGATTTTATGTGGACCAACACAAAGTGGCACATAATTGTAAAGTGGAAAAGTGTGGTGTGCATTTGTATTCAGCCCCCCTGAGTCAATACTTTGTAGAACCACCTTTCACTGCAATTACAGCTGCAAGTCTTTAGGGTATGTCTCTACCAGCTTTGCACATCTTGGCCCGGATTCAGAAAGAAGATACGACGGCGTATCTCCTGAGACGCCGTCGTATCTCTGAGTCCAGCCGTCGTATCTATGCGCCCGATTCATAGAATAAGTGACTTACACCGTCGGATCTTAGGCTGCAATCTCACGCTGGCCGCTAGGTGGCGCTTCCGTTTGTATACGCGAGGAATATGCAAATGAGGAGTTACGCCGATTCAGAAACGAACGACCGGCTTTTTCCGGCGTATAGTTACCCCTGCTATATGCGGCGTATCCTAATACGCTGATGCTTGGTGCTGCGTGGCCCTAATCAACTGTGTAAATGAGACCCTGTCACATCATTATTTTAGTTGACTTGTTGCTTGGAGGTGCTATTTCCAAATAGAAGCAAAGCTTTGTTCACACAGTTGAAGTGGATTATGGTTGCAGGTTATTTGGCTTGGCAGGTTTAGTACAATTATACTTCTGCTGAAGTGTGACAAGCCATAAACTGCCTGTTAATAGCAACTTCAAATAAAAATTTGTTTTGCTCATCTGTTAGTAGTCCCCAAACAGTCTCTAATTTGAGCATGAAACTGCCCAAAATGTCTTGGTATGCGGACGCCTTAACTGGAACTAAGGGGCTAAGTCCAACCCCTGAAAAACAACCCCACACCATAATGTTTATATGTCTTTATGGACAACTTATTGGGAGCAGTTTAGGGATGGCCCCTTCTTGTTCCAACATGACTGCGCACTTGTGCACAAAGCAAAGTCCATAAAGACATGGATGAGCAAGTTTGGGGTGGAGGAACTTGCCTGGCTGCACAAAGTTCTGACCTCAACCCGATCGAACACCTTTGGGATGAATTAAATTGGAGACTGCGAGTTAGGCATTCTCTTCCTCACAAATGCACTTCTGGAAGAATTGTCAAACATTCTTCCAGAAGAGTATATTGCCAAAGGCCCCTTTCACACATGCATGTTCATTTTCACGGACTCTGTTTGCTCAGCGGGGATCGATCCATTGGTCCTCACTGATACAGCGGATGACAGGTCCGTCTCTGCTCACTGTGGTGAGACGGACCTGTCAGATCTCCGCTCTTCGCTATGGAGGATCGGATGAAAATTGATCCTCCTGTCTGTTTTCATCCAAACCGATCCACCAGATGAATGTGAAATAGGGTTTCCATCCATCTGAATTTAGCACAGGTCTGGGAAGTGGAGTGCCAGGCTGTGTCTGCTCAGGTTAAATTTTATCAGCCGCCCCCTAGTCTGCTGCCCTCAGGCAGCTGCCTGCGCTGCCTTATGGTGGCGCCGGCTCTGAAGTTACAGATCACGTGCTATGTATGTGATCTGGCACAGAAGAGCCGCTCTGCCGCCCGCCATACATCTAATGCCGCGTACACAGGATCTTCTGATGAAAACGGTCTGATGTACCGTTTACTTCAGACGAACCGATCGTGTGTGGGCCCCATCAGTTTTTTCCCATCGGTTAAAAAGGTAGAACCTGTTTTAAAATGATCTGATGGTTAAAAAACTGATAGAAAAAAAAACGATCGTCTGTGGGGAAATCCATCGGTTAAAAAATCAACGCATGCTCAGAATCACTCGACGCATGCTCGGAAGCATTGAACTTAATTTTTCGCAGAACGTCGCTGTGTTTTACGTCACCACTTTTTGACACAATCGTTTTTTTAACTGATGGTGTGTAGGCAAGCCTGATGAAAGTCAGCTTCATCGGATAACTGATGAAAAAATCCATCAAAAAAATGTGCCCTCTAGTGGTCATCCCTATGCCCTGGTGACTATTCTGTCTGGAAACACTAAACCACAGATGTGTGGCTTGATGAGCACTTAAAACTCATATGTTTGTGAATAGTTCTGTAGCGCCTGGTTACTTCCAAGGTAACTGGTGCAATCGAAATTTAGAGTATAATCAGAGTATAAGTGACTCTGATTTCAATTTCAATTCTAAGGGGTCTCTGTTTCAGCTTGGCTGTGCTGTGGGCTCATTCTGTTGTGCTGGGGTGCCTTCCCACCCCGATGCGGTAGGTGGCAGCAGTAGAGTCGAGGCTTGGATGCCTCTTACCAGAAGCCAATCAGGAGAGAGTGTTCTCTCACGGGGAATGCTGGGAGAGGGTACTTCTGGAACAGACACCTGGGAGGTGGGGTCTTCTTCCGGTGTGGCACCCACCTTCAGGATGACCACATTTCACGGTCCCCGGCGAAATGGCCTGCCAGGCTGGGTTCTCCTGGTTCCGGGACCACGTTGGTTTGGAATGTTCAAGTTGTGGCAGGGCCCCAGTGATCGACTGGGTCCCCAATCCTGAGAAGATCCCAAGCGTTGTTCCTTTGAGAGGAAGCTGTTCGGTGGGGAGTTCGCCTGAGGAGAGACAAGAGAGGCTGGCAATCCAATAGGGCCTCAACAATCCTTCGGAGATCGAGGTAGCCGGACACTGAAAGGCTGGACGTTAGTCACCTGTCAGTCGGTACCTAACTACAAACTACCTGAAGGAGATCCAGGCACAAAGTCTACTGAGGAGAATTGTCTCTGTGATCTTAATTCTAGGGAGAGTCTGTGGCAGAGACTTGTTTCCCTTAATGTTCCGAGTGATACTCTGGCTTCCAGGTCCGTATCGTTATGCCTGAATCTGCTGTTTCTTCTCCTATTGCATCTTTACCCTTCACCGAAAGTTTCATTGTTTTACCTCGTTGGGTAAATAAAAGCACAAGAAAAAGACACCTGCTGTTTGGACATTCCATTACTACGGCTCTCATCAACTACCCTAGATGGCGGAGTCACAGAGGTAACATGCCACCCAAATATTAATCAGCAGCTCCTTCGGGGGTACCGCTAAAGTTCTTTTTTTATCATACTTTTATTAAGATTTGTGGGATAATGCACTAGGCCTGTGCACCCTCTCTTGTTTGTTGTTTCAGTGGTCATAGGACATTGCCAGTCCTAGAGAGGAACAAGGTTCCAAGAGATTATCCATGAGATGCGGTAGAATAGAACTTATACCCTACTTTAAGGAAATGCTCCCCCCCCTCCCCATCCAGGAGCATAGGACCCTCCTCCAGTAGAGAAGATCTACAGCTAGGAGGACTGTGGGGAGGTGATAAGAAGGGATCCCTGTCCAGGAGCATAGGACCCCCTTCCAGTGAAGAAGACCTCCAGCTAGGAGGACTGGGGGAAGGTGATACGAGGGGATCCCCATCTGGGGCATAGGACCCCCTTCCTCCCCCACAAGTTAAAAAAGACCCCCAGCTAGGGGTGATAAGGGGGACCCCCATCCGGGAATAGGTGAGGGATAATAAGAGGGGACCTGGATAATCCCCCTCTGGTAGAAAGAGACCACTGGCCAGGAAGAATACAGACATATGCCCCCTCCTACCTCTTAATAAGGTGAATGACCATGTAGTGAGTGAAGACATTCATAGAGTTACACACACAGCAGCCTCGGTCACAGTGCAGAGGGGGTCACTGTAGCAGATAAGGAGGAAGAAATCCCCGTACAGCTCCGATGTCTGTGAAGGAGCTGTCACTGCTATTTCTACTCCTTGTTCTGTCCCCCACGCTGCTGAAACTCTCGCTGTCAGCGGTGGTGGGTGGTGTTATGGAGGGCACAGCACAGTGACAGGCTTCATTCACAAGAGGATTCATAGGCTGGCTGGTGGGGGGAGGAGGTTGGACAGTTGGCACCTCACAGGGGAAAAAGCAAAGTAAGAGACTGAAAGTATACTGCTGTGTCCGGGTGTCAGATGAATGGAAACCCGGGCACAAGTGTCAAAAACTGGACTGTCTGGGTCATTCCCGTACAGCTGGCAACCCTATCCCCCCTCCACATAGGCAGAGACTTACAAAACTGTCCTGTAAGGAAATGCCCCCCCCCCCCCCCCCAGGTGATTGACAGCCTCAGATGTGCATGTTTTCCTATGGGACTGTGTATAGGGGGTTGTTTCCACTCCCTCTACCCAGGTCTCAGATTACACTCAGCTGAGTGCTCTATACTATGCAATATGTGATATCAGATTCCCAGCCCCTGCTCTCTGGAGCTGGGAAAAAGCCTTTGATCTGTGTGTTTGAGAAGGCTGTAGAGAAGAACAGGCTGCAGATGAGCAGGTACAACGTATGCAGGAGAATATTTTTAATCTGTGTATCACCAGAGGTTAGCCACTGCAGTTGGTGAAGTAAAGGGTTTACAACGACTTTAACTGATCTTATGGGAAGGGGGAAGCTATCAGTTTCCCTACTATTGTTCAACATAATGCAAGGTTCTAGGGGTGTGGGTTATGACCAAAGGTACATATGCTATTAAGATGTGAAAATACAAATGTGACAATTGTTTAGGAAAAATATTTTTGCAGCAGATTGTATCTATGTATGTGATTTCCAGGTATCCTATATCATACAAGGTCTTAATTTCATCAGCTGTATTATTAAGTGCATGTTGTTCCTGTCCAGAAATCATACAATCCAGAACAAAATGGCTGCAATTGGCTCTTTGATATTTACATAATTACCTGTGATGTTGTCCTTCTGGCACACATTAGTAGATGCTGCTGGTGTCAATATATTACACGGCACCCAGGCTTTTCTTTTTGATATAGGATCCTTCACTAACCTAAAAACAATAAAAGAAAAACCTCTCAGTAAACAGTCACTGTAAATGTAAATTATGACAAAGAGAAACTAACACGTTCTGTACTGATGTCTTGCATCACCTTCTTAAAGTGGATATAAACCCACTCTCATCCTTTCTAAACTACTGCCATTGTGGTTATCTATAAGGATATACATGCCTCCTGTCAAATGTCTCCCCTCTGTCTGCTATGAGACCCGAAAAACTGCAGATTCTGAGCAGGTCTGTTGTCTGGAGCTCCTTGGGTGGAGTCGTGATGTCAATAGACTCCCTTGCCCACCTCTACACTCCCCTTGTCAACATGCATTTTATCCTGTGTATTTCTTACACTGAACTTTTGCTGGTCTTGTGGTTTATGCCCAATCATCACTAACATCCAGAAGAAAGGAGGGGGGCTTGGGAAGTACACAGAATGCCTCTGTCACACTTGTACATGAGATATGTAAATCACCTGTCACTCACAGCAAGGGGGAGTGACCCACATCTATTTCTCTGTCTGACTGTTTTTATCTCAGTGGAAAACGATAAGAGGACTGCTCAGAGCTCTTTGTGGCAAGACTGGGCACAGAGGACATGAAATCCTATACGGTACAAGGTACAAGCCTTAATTAAAAAAAAAATTGGGTTTAAATCCACTTTAACCACTTGCCGACCGCGCCATAGCAAAAATACTGCTACAGCGCGGTCGAGTTACTGTGACAGGACGTCCCTGGGACGTCCTCGTGCACTTCCGCGTTTGCGCGTCCCCTGGGGCGCGCTCGCGGAAGTGTCCGTGCTCGCCGGGTCTAGAAGACCCGGCGCATCACGGATCACGGTAAATTGCCGCGAATCGCGGCTGTTTACCACGTGATCGCTCCGTCAAATGACGGAGCGATCACTTGTAAACAAACCGGCGTCATTTGATGACGCCGGTTCCTCCCTCTCCTCTCTGTACCGTTCGGTACAGTGCGAGAGGAGAGGAGGGGGGGGAGCGCGGGGTGTCAGCAGTGCTGTGGCTGGATCTGTGACAACTGCAGTCACAGATCCAGCCATCCCTCCCAGCTCAGCAATACTCTGCCATCCCTCCCAGCTCAGCAATACTCTGCCATCCCTCCCAGCTCAGCAATACTCTGCCATACCCCCCATACTTACTCTGCCATACCCCCCATACTTACTCTGCCATACCCCCCATACTTACTCTGCCATACCCCCCATACTTACTCTGCCATACCCCCCATACTTACTCTGCCATACCCCCCATACTTACTCTGCCATACCCCCCATACTTACTCTGCCATACCCCCCCATACTTACTCTGCCATACCCCCCCATACATACTCTGCCATACCCCCCCATACTCTGCCATACCCCCCCATACTCTGCCATACCCCCCCATACTCTGCCATACCCCCCCATACTCTGCCATACCCCCCCATACTCTGCCATACCCCCCCATACTCTGCCATACCCCCCCATACTCTGCCATACCCCCCGATACTCTGCCATACCCCCCGATACTCTGCAATACCCCGATACTCTGCAATACCCCGATACTCTGCAATACCCCGATACTCTGCAATACCCCGATACTCTGCAATACCCCGATACTCTGCAATACCCTGCGCGATACTCTGCAATACCCTGCGCGATACTCTGCAATACCCAAATACTCTGCAATACCCCAATACTCTGCAATACCCCAATACTCTGCAATACTCTGCAATACCCAAATACTCCGCAATACCCCAATACTCCGCAATACCCCCAATACTCTGCAATACCCCCAATACCCCAATACTCTGCAATACCCAAATACTCCGCAATACCCCAATACTCCGCAATACCCAAATACTCCGCAATACCCCAATACTCCGCAATACCCCAATACTCCGCAATACCCCAATACTCCGCATATATAATGTTTTGGGGTTCTATGTAATTTTCTAGCAAATAAATTGTGATTTTTCCATGTAGGAGAGAAATGTCAGAATTGGCCTGGGTGTTCCAGAACGCCTGTTGGCGCTCCCTGCATGTTGGGCCTCTGTATGTGGCCACGCCGTGTAAAAGTTGCACACATGGGGTATCGCCATACTCGGGAGGAATAGCAGAATGTGTTTTGGGGTGTTATTCGTGGTATGCATATGCTGTGTGTGAGAAATAACCTGCGAATATGACAGAAACAAGTTTTTTTTTTATTTTTTTACAGAATTTTCGGTCGTTTTTCTTTTATAGCGCAAAAAATAAAAAACCCAGAGGTGATCTAATACCACCAAAAGAAAGCTCTATTTGTGTGAAAAAAAGGACAACAATTTCAAATGGGTACAATGTTGTATGACGGAGTAATTGTCATTCAAATTGTGAGAGCACCGAAAGCTGAAAATTGGTCTGGTCAGGAAGGGGGTTTAAGTGCCCAGTGGTCAAGAGGTTAAGGAATGTATAGTGGTTTATATATTTAAATATACTCATATTTTTCCCTTAAAGTGGTTCTAAACCATTGTTTTTGTCTTTTAATTAAAATAATAAACATGTTATACTTAACTGCTGTGTACAGTGCTTATGCACAGAGCACCACCGATCCTTTTCTTCTGGGGTTCCTCGACGGCACTCAAGGCCCCTCCTCTTTGGCAGGTGCTCCTATGCAAAGCTGCTTTCCACAGAGGCGCCCGTGCGTGGTTGCTCCCGAGTCCCGCTGCTGCGTCCATTGACTCGGCCCTGCTCCCCCCCGTGTCACAGCATTTTATTGACAGCAGCGGGAGTCATTGGCAATGGGTCTGGAGGGGAACTGCAGTACAGAAGGTGGGAAACCCTAAAGCTTTAGAACCACTTTAATTTGTATGGTCAGGACAAAAAAACAGGAAAAATATGATATACTGTAGTATATTTGAATACTATGTAGGCCTGTATATATTTTTTTTGTTTTAAAAAAAGCCTGCCGTTTACAGAGCATGATAGCTCAAGTTGATTTAACACAGAAGAATCCTTTAATAAAAAAAATAATAATCCAGCTCTGTAATCCATCTATGACCCAGACCCACCGTCACGAACGAAACAGCCTCCATAGGAGGCTCCCAGGTGAATGACACGCGACCTGTCTGACAGCTCTTAAATAACTGAGGGCGGGGCCACCCGTGACGTGGACGGGTAACACCGCCCCCCTCTGACGCAAACCGGGGTTTCCAGCGGTTTCCCTGTGGTGTTGTGGGAATGAGGCCCTTGTCCCCATCAACATGGGGACATCCTCCCCATGTTAAGGGCATTTGGTCTGGTGCAGTTCAGGAGGGGTAGCGCTCTCTCGTCCCCCCCTCTTTTCCTGCGGCCTGCCAGGTTGTGTGCTCAAATAAGGGTCTGGTATGGATTTTTGGGGGAACCCCATGCCATTTTTTTTAACATTGGCGCGGGGTTCCCCTTAAAATCCATACCAGACCTGAAGGGTCTGGTATGGACTTTGAGGGGGACCCCTACGCCATTTTTTTTATTTGGCGCAGGGTTCCCCTTAATATTCATACCAGACCCAGAGGGCCTGGTAATGGACTGGGGGGGGGGGCCCATGTCGTTTTTTTCAATGACTTTTATCTGTATCGCCCGTACCGGACAATTCATTATAGCCGCGAGTAGTTTTAAATTACTTTTTTCCTTTAGAAATGTAATTTTGTGCCGGGACTTTTCTAAGCACAGGAAACATGCGCCAATTTACAGGCATACTATAAATACCCCCCAGGTATGAAATTTAAAGAAATATTTCACTTTTATTTTTTCACTTTAGGCATCCTTAAAATTACTGCTCCCATAAAATCTGCAGTTTAAAAAAAAAAAAATTGCATTGATACATGTCCCCTGGGGCAGGACCCAGGTCCCCAAACACTTTTTATGACAATAACTTGCATATTAACCTTTAAAATGAGCATTTTGGATTTTTCATGTTCGTGTCCATATGCCGCGTACACACGACCGTTTTTCGCGATGTGAAAAATGTTTTTTTTTTATGTCATTAAAAATGACCCAGAGCATTTTTTGCAACGTTAAAAATGGGCATTAAAAATTAGATAACGCGCATGCTCAGAAGCAAGTTATGAGACGGGAGCGCTCGTTCTGGTAAAACTAGCGTTCGTAATGGAGATAGCACATTCATCACGCTGTAACAGACTGAAAAGCGCAAATTGTCTCTCACCAAACTTTTACTAACACGAAAACAGCAAAAGCAGCCCCAAGGGTGGCGCCATCCGAATGGAACTTCCCCTTTATAGTGCCCTCATACGCTTTGCTAGAGCATTTATTTTCACAATCGTGTGTAGGCAAGGCAGGCTTAACAATAATCGGGTTGAAAAAAACTTTGTTTTTTCTAGACCATTAAAAATGGTCGTGTGTACGCGACAATAGACTTTAATGGTGTTGGCGTGTTCGAACAAATTTTTTGCCTGTTTGCATGTTCTGCTGCGGACCGAACCGGGGGTGTTCGGCTCATCCCTACCCAGGACGCTGCATTCACTATATCTGGTCTCCCTCAGTGCATAGAACATGGAAATGCAATTATTTTAGCAAGTATAAAATGCTAAATACCTTTTTTTCATCAGCAGTATATAGCAGTCTGTGACTTGTATCAGTGTCTGTTTAAAGCTTGTAGAAGGAGTTTTAATTTTCCCCTGATTCTCTCTCTGGACAGTGCTAAATCACATGCACTATCCCAAGAAAGCAATACACACCAAACTTAGCATGTGCAGCTTGACTCCTAATGCTTTGTTTTATCAGGAGATGGGTTGGAGTCAGTTAAACAAGAGGAGGATCAGAGACAGTGGCGTAGCGTGGGGGGGGTGCGAGGGGGCCTAGGCCCCTGGGCGCCACATTTCGGGGGGCGCAATCCCGCAACAGTATGTGTCACCCTCGCTCCATACTTTAAAGTTCTATTTTCTGTGACCCGCGCTCCGGCCGCCATGTTAAGACTCGGGCTGGCCCCTGGCACCCTGTGATTGGGTGAAAGGGTGGGGCTGGCCTGTCTTCAATCGCATGGCGGAGCGGGGCTGACTTTTGTGTGGCTGCTGTCTTCTCCTCCTCCTAATCTCTGGCCCGGGTCACCGATCATGTCCCGTGGGGCAGGCAGTCTGTGGCCGCCGTTTTCTCCTCCTCTCCTCCTAATCTCCACCCCGGGTCACCGATCATGTCCACGTTGGGCAGGCAGTCTTTGGCTATTGTCTTCTCCTCCTCCTCTCCGGTCCGGGTCACCGATCATGTCCCCGTCAACGGGCAGCCTGGCAGTGTGACAGGTGGCGGCGCAGAGGCAGAGCAGATGGACGAAAAAAAGGTAAGAGACTCACTCTTTTTTTTTTGTTTTGTTGCTGGCCCGGGAGGGGGGGTGGGAGTAGATATGGTCTGGGGAGAGGGAGCAGCTGCAGCCAGAAAATCAGCATATAGTGTAATGTATAGTATTGTGGGTAGTGTATAGTGTATTGTGTGTAGTGTATTGGTCTGTGGGTAGATTATTGTGTAGTGGTCAGTAAAGCAATCAGGTAGGTTAGTGTGGAGTGTAGTGGTCAGTGTGTAGTGTAGCGGTGTGTAGTGGTCAGTGTGTAGTGGTCAGTGTGTTGTGCACTGGTCAGTGTGTAGTGGTCAGTGGTTGTGCACTGGTCAGTGTGTAGTGTATTGGTCAGTGTGTAGTGTAGTGTGCACTGGTCAGTGTGTAGTGTAGTGGTCAGTGTGTAGTGGTCAGTGTGTAGTGCACTGGTGAGTGTGTAATGGTCAGTGTGCACTGGTCTGTGTGTAGTGTAGTGGTCAGTGTGTAGTGTAGCTGTGTGTAGTGGTCAGTGTGCACTGGTCAGTGTGTAGTGGTCAGTGTGCAGTGTAGTGGTCAGTGTGCACTGGTCAGTGTGTAGTGTAGTGTGCACTGGTCAGTGTGTAGTGTAGTGGTCAGTGTACACTGGTCAGTGTGTAGTGGAGTGTAGTGGTCAGTGTACACTGGTCAGTGTGTAGTGTAGCGGTGTGTAGTGGCCAGTGTGTAGTGCACTAGTCAGTGTGCAATGGTTGGTGTGTAGTGTAGTGGTCAGTGTGTAGCGTAGTGGTCAGTGTGCAGTGTAGTGGTCGGTGTGCACTGGTCAGTGTGTAGTGGTCAGTGTGAACTGGTCAGTGTGTAGTGTAGCGGTGCAAAGTGTTCAGTGTGTAGTGCACTGGTCAGTGTGTAGTGGTCAGTGTACACGGGTCAGTGTGTAGTGGTCAGTGTATAGTGTAGCGGTGTGTAGTGGTCAGTGTGCACTGGCCAGTGTGTTGTGCGCTGGTCAGTGTGTAGTGGTCAGTGTGCACTGGTCATTGTGCAGTGTAGTGATCAGTGTGCACTGGTCAGTGTGTAGTGGTCAGTGTGCAGTGTAGTGGTCAGTTTGCACTGGTCAGTGTGTAGTGTAGTGGTTAGTGTGCACTGGTCAGTGTGTAGTGTAGCAGTGTGTAGTGGTCAGTGTGTAGTGCACTGGTCAGTGTGTAGTGTAGCAGTGTGTAGTGGTCAGTGTGTAGTGCACTGGTCAGTGTGTAGTGGTCAGTGTGTAGTGGTCAGTGTGCACTGGTCAGTGTGCACTGGTCAGTGTGCACTGGTCAGTGTGTAGTGGTCAGTGTGTAGTGTAGTGGTCAGTGTGCACTGGTCAGTGTGTAGTGTAGCGGTGTGTAGTGCACTGCTCAGTGTGTAGTGGTCAGTGTGCACTGGCCAGTGTGTAGTGTAGCGGTGTTTAGTGGTCAGTGTGTAGTGCACTGGTCAGTGTGTAGTGTAGTGGTCAGTGTGCACTGGTCAGTGTGTAGTATAGTGGTCAGTGTGTAGTGTAGTGGTCAGTGTGCAGTGGTCAGTGTGTAGTGTAGTGGTCAGTGTGTAGGGGTCAGTGTGCAGTGTAGTGGTCAATGTGTAGTGTAGCGGTGTGTAGTGGTCAGTGTGTAGTGTAGCGGTGTGTAGTGGTCAGTGTGCAGTGTAGTGGTCAGTGTGCACTGGTCAGTGTGTAGTGGTCAGTGTGCAGTTTAGTAGTCAGTGTGCACTGGCCAGTGTGTAGTGTAGTGTATTGGTCAGTGTGTAGTGTAGTGTATTGGTCAGTGTGTAGTGTAGTGGTCAGTGTGTAGTGTAGTGGTCAGTGTGTAGTGGTCAGTGTGTAGTGTGCAGTGTAGTGGTCAGTGTGTAGTGTGCAGTGTAGTGGTTAATGTGTAGTGGTCAGTGTGCACTGGTCAGTGTGTAGTGGTCAGTGTGTAGTGTAGTGGTGAGTGTGTAGTGGTCAGTGTGCAGTGTAGTGGTCAGTGTGTAGTGTAGCGGTGTGTAGTGGTCAGTGTGCACTGGTCAGTGTGTGGTGGTCAGTGTGTAGTGTAGTGGTCAGTGGATAGTGGATTGTATAGTGGTCAGTATAGGAATCAGGTAGGTCAGTGTGTAGTGTAATGGTCAGTGATAGGTCAGTGTATTGTGTAGTGTAGTGGTCAGTATAGGAATCGAGTAGATTAGTGGTCAGGGTGGTCAGTACTATTGTAGGAAGGGAAGGGACGGGACTCGGGGAGTGCAAAAGTCCACAAGTTAGGGGGCGCAAATTACTTGCCTTGCCTCGGGCGCTGGCAACCCACGCTACGCCACTGATCAGAGAGACATGATCACACACCCTTTATACACAATGCAGAGGTATAACCCCTTAGGTTCCGCAGTGATTATAACAAGCATGCTTTACTGCATATTGACACTGATTTTACTGTTGTGGGTTTAGCAACACTTTAACATTGACATTAAATAGTAAGCCAACACCACCAAATACATACTTTTTAAAATAATGACATTTTCCAAAAAATTTTTCACAATTTTTTTTTTTTTCTCAAAATAACAAATTTTGCTTGGTAAATACCAAATAAATATTTACAGTAATCCATCCCCCATAACAACTGACTGCTGCACATTACTGTATAACTCACCACTGTCCGTTCTCTCCGCACTGTATGAAATATACTACATCCCCTTCTTTGAGGGAAAACGTGCTAGGTGAACATGTTTCAAAACTGCTTCCCACTGAGAAAATCTTTGACCCCTGAAACAGTAAAGTAAACAAGAATACATTTGTTGGATGGGTAATGCAAAAAATAAAATAAAAAATACAAAGTAAATAAAGATAAAACACATTTCCCAAAAAAGAAAAAAGTACATGTTGGCTTTGGAAATACAGTACAAAATAATTATTACTTTGAAAGTAGTGGTTTCTTCTTCAATATCAGAAGAATTTGAAAGTTCCTCATTGCTGGATGGAATAGCAGAAAAATCTTCATATGTTTCTAAGGAGTTCAGATGTCTTGGCCAACCTTTAAGAAGATAAAAAAATAATATAAAAGCTATCTTTCCTGTGAAAACCATAGCAAAGGTTTTGCTCATAATGTGATTTCGGATAAGAGGAGAAATGTATTACGGTCATGTTAAAATGACTTTTGTTAGAAACTTATAAATATGGTAAAATAAATGAGGAAACTAAGCAAATGTGAACATTTGTTTTAGAAAGTATGCCTTCAAGGACTGCAACATGCACAGTAAATGCCAATTGATGCACACTGAAATAACTATTCACAGTCTTAAGCTGGGTATACTCTAATAGAAATTTTAATTTCAAAAAATGTTTTTCGCTGTAAGAACTTTTGTATTTCTAATTATTCATCTGGTCAAATCGATGTTTGCTTTCGACAGTGATGATAAAAAAAAAAAAAAAAAAAAAAAAGGAGCAGGATGGAAAAATTTCCCACAAATTTCCAAAAGCGTATGTAGTTTTCATTTGGTAAGGTTCATTCATTCCAAATTTAAATGTTAAAAGCAAATAAAACCTTTAACTATTTTCAAACGAGGTTCGAATGTTTTGAGAATTATCGTAAAAGTTTTCCTAAGAATTATTCTTCAAATTTTTGTTGTGAAATTCTAATAGTGTATACCCAGCTTAACTTGTGTGTATATATATGAAATCATTCATTCAAAGTCCATGCTGGCATTACATCTATGGAGGAATGCTTCTCTAATCAGGACATGCAAGTGATTAAGAGATGTATGCACCTAATTCCCAATTTCCTCTTCCCTTTAAAAAATAACACTTTTGAAGCAATCGTACGATAATCTGATTGTTAGTACACAACTTTCAAGAGCCGATCAGGATCTGATGGGACAAGCACAAAAATGAATCTCGCACGATACCAGATCATACGATTTTCATTTATTCAGTACAGTTTGCATTTGAAAATAGGAAAAATTACATCACTTCTGAATTTTTATGAGAATTTTCGTAACTTTATTAACTTCTTCTTTTTCTAAATGAGACTAGGATTTCTCTCATTCACCTCAATACACTTCCTCCCTCCCCCTCCCCTCTCCCAGGTCTCCAAATTCGCAGCTAAAACGGAGATGATCTGCAGAGATAAGAGAGCTGAAATTCGCACGGCACAAATGTGAATCTGGCCTAAAGGTGGATCCAGGGGAGGTGGTGATAAGAAAAAAGGGGGACAGCATATGCCTCTCATTCCCTTCCCCACCAATGTCCAGAATCGTTTTGGACCATTGGGGGGTAGGGATAGCCCTCTGAAAGATTATAGGTATCTTACAGAATACCATGATAATTGGGGTAATGATAATTATCAGCAATATAATCATTCCCCAAGAACCCCCTGAGGAGGGAATTGGTGGCAAGAATCCAACCATGCACCAGCATTCAATCACTCCAGGAGGGCCCTGTTGGGGGTGGAACTAGTAGGGTTTTTTCCCTGGGTTCAGAATACCAAAAGGGGCATAGACCCAAAAGGGGTACCAGAGGGGGAGGAGGATCCGCACTAAAAAGGAGGTCTAAAAGAATTTAGGTCTTTTCAATTTAAGTAAGGCCACTCTTTCTAATGAAGAGAAACATGTTCTTAATCACGGCTCCATCCAAATCTTTGAATACATTTGAAACGTTTATTGATATTCAAAAATGAATTCGTAAGGTTAGTATCCAACCTCAAATGATTAGCAATCCTTATCATTCTAATGTTTCAGTTTCAATGGATATGAGGAACTCGAGGCTGTCCAATGCTTCATTATTTAATCCTCCAGGTCCTATGGCACCAGCCATTTCTGTCTTTAGAGATCTGGTTAATAAGGATTTGCAATTGTTACAGGAAAAATAGGAGGCAATATAATTTTAAGAAGGGTCTAGAGATGCTCAAAGATGACATCATTGTACGCCCTGCAGATAAAGGGGGGGGGTTGTCATCCTAGACAAGGAGGCTGTTGTCTGATCGAAACATTTATCTACAGTTAAAAGGGAAACCCACTACTAGTTATAAAAAAGAGCTTGTTGTTCTAGTTGAGGAAGGTTTCCAGAAAAAAATCATTTCCAAAAAGAAAAAAAGCCTTTTTTATCCCGAGAGCATCGAGAGTTTTGGTGATCTACTATTTATCCAAGGTGCACAAGGACCCTGTTTGACCCCCTGGAAGGCCGATCGTTAGCGGGATCGATTCTGTTACTTCCAGGGTGGGCAAATATATAGACCACTTCCTGCAGCCTTTGGTCACTAAGACAGCATCATATTTGAGGGACTCCACTCAAGTAATTAATGCACTCCTACAGTTACAATGGAAGGAGACTTATATATTTGCAACTGCAGATGTCTCTTCCTTGTACACTATAATCACACACTAACATGGGAGGGAAAAAGTAGATCACTTTTCAAGAACACATACTCCCTTGGGTCCGTTTTCCTTCAAATGTCCTAATGCTTATTGGTTTATGTTTCACAAGCAAACTATCTTTTAGGCTTAATCTTTTTTGAGAGGCTGGTATATATTTTTTTCTACTTAGATTTTTAGTTTCTGGAGTATTATTATATAATTTTTTATTGTTTATTTTTGATTATTGTGTTTATTTTTTCATATAGAAGTTGGTTATGTTTTTTATATGTATATTTGATGTATTTTGTCTTATTGCCACAAGAGGTCGCTACTCCTTTAGTCCACAACTATATGCAATTCCTCCTCCTATTAGATTCAATATTCATTCTAAAAAATCCTGCATTTGAACTATTATTGTTTTAATTCGTAACCTCTTTAGGTGTTACATTTTTAATAATACTTTTTTCTAGCAGGCAAAATAATGTACCCTTTAAGTTAGTCTGACTCCTGACCAGGTTTTTTTCCCCTTTATGACCATGCTGACGTTTATTAGGATCCTTGTTTGGGCCCATCTTTGCTAGTCTTATATGATGTCTGCGCTCTGGCAATTGAGAGGTTTTTCATTCCATGATCTGGAACGCATCCAATCATTTGCTTTATATTGGTTCCTGCCTTTTGGCACAAAGTATGCTCCCGGGCCATAGACGTGGAATGCATTTTCTATCATGCTGTGTTCCTTTTTTTGGGAGGTGTGGTTCTGCAGCCGAGAGATGATCACTTCCGGTCTGTGGAACGCACTTAATTTCCGGTTTTCAATTAACTGCCGTTCTCTATTTAAACAACTACGCCATACATCATAGCCACGCCCCTAAAGATGCACGCTGGTAACGAAACGTCAGGTGGAGTGAGGGACTAGTGACGTGCTGTTGTTGACGGAGGAGTGGCTGCCATCTTATTGGTAGGAAGCGCTTTCCTTTTCATGCCTGTTATGCTTTTAATACATGCGAGTGTACTTATAGCTCTTTCAATAATACATTTGCCTTCTGTGGGATGTCTGCACAAAGAGATGCTTTCTTTCATTCCCCCATACATGCTATCACCGGTACACCTTTGGATTATTTCTCTGGCTGAGATTCTGCTGTGATTAAGTTCACTTGTGCCTGGTTGGTTGGTGGAAGAAGGATCTATTTTCCAAATTAGGGGATATGAGGATTCGTTTGATGAATAGGAAGATCTGAGGCTATCACCTTAGTAATTATTTTTTGTGTATATCCCATACACTGACAATAAGAGTCTGTTTTTTTGGGTGTTGGTGACAGTTTCTTCACTTTTAAACATATTCTTTCCAACGATTGACTATGCTTGGATTCAGTGGTGGCTGGTGCTCAAAATGTTTGGGGGGGACGCAAACAAACGAAACAAAAAAACAAAACAATTGCAGCCTCACTGTGCCCATCAAACGCAGCCACTGTGCCCATCAAACGCAGCCACTGTGCCCATCAAACGCAGCCACTGTGCCCATCAATTGCAGCCACTGTGCCCATCAATTGCAGCCACTGTGCCCATCAATTGCAGCCACTGTGCCCATCAAATGCAGCCACTGTGCCCATCAAATGCAGCCACTGTGCCATCAATTTTCGCCACTGTGCCATCAAATGCAGCCACTGTGCCATGCCATCAAATGCAGCCACTGTGCCATCATTTATCGCCACTGTGCCCATCAATTGTCACCACTGTGCCATGACATCAAATGCAGTCACTGTGCCATTAATTGTCGCCACTGTACCCATCAATTGTTGCCACTGTGCCATGCCAAACACAGCCATTGTGCCATGCCATCAATTGTCGCCACTGTGCCATCAATTGTCACCACTGTGCCCATCAATTGTCACCACTGTGTCATGCCAAACGCACCCACTGTGCCATCAATTGTCGCCACTGTGCCCTGTAAAATACTGCCAGATTTCCCCCGCCCGGCACTTACCTTTGTGGGGTCAGCCATCCTCCTTCCACCGTCCCTCGATGTCTTCTCCCGCCCTCGATGACGCTTCAGCCAATCAGGTTACCGCTAACCAGAACCGGTGAACCTGATTGGCTGAGACGCCTGTCAGTGTTAACCAGGGAACCCCCCCCCCCCCCGTGCATCCCCTGGTTAACTATTTTGAAGCAGATTACAGCCCTCAGGCTGTAATCGGAAAGCCTATCAGAGCCGCTGGCTCTGATAGGCACTTCCAAATCCAACCAGCTGCCGTTATTCAGATGAATAGTGGGCGGCAGCGACAGTACATGGATTCATGCAATGCATTAATCTATGTATTGTTTCAGTGACGGTGCAGGAGAGAGGGGCGGTGCTCCTGAGCCCTCTATGGACGCACCGCCACTGCTTGGATTTAACCTGCAGCTTACCTGCTTGCCGACCAGCTATACGGCGGCAGGTCGGCTCTGCTGGGCGAGAGCAGGTAGCTACACGTCATCTCTCCCAGCATCCAATAGGGGCACGCTCGCGCCGCCGGAGGCGTGCACGCGCCCCCTGCTCGCTCCTGACTCCTGCGCGTGCCCGGCGGTCGCGATCACCGCTGGGCACCCGCGATCGCTCGTTACAGAGCGAGAACCGGGAGCTGTGTGTGTAAACACACAGCTCCCGGTCCTGTCACGGGAGAAATGCCTGATCGCTGTTCATACAATGTATGAACAGCGATCAGTCATTTCCCCTAGTGAGTCCACCCCCCCTACAGTTAGAACACACCCAGGGAACATACTTAACCCCTTCCCTGCCCCCTAGTGTTAACCCCTTCCCTGCCAGTGGCATTTTTATAGTAATCAATGCATTTTTATAGCACTGGTCGCTATAAAAATGCCAATGGTCCCAAAAATGTGTCAAAAGTGTCCGAAGTGTCCGCCATAATGTCGCAGTACCGGAAAAAAAAAATCGCTGATTGCCGCCATTACTAGTAAAAAACAAATATTAATAAAAATGCCATAAAACTACCCCCTATTTTGTAAACGCTATAACTTTTGCGCAAACCAATCAATAAACGCTTATTGCGATTTTTTTTAGGAAAAATATGTAGAAGAATACGTATCGGCCTAAACTGAGGAAAAAAATCGTTTTTTTTATATATTTTTGGGTGATATTTATTATAGTAAAAAGTAAAAAATATTAATTTTTTTCCAAATTGTCGCTCGAAAAACCGCAGAGGTGATCAAATACCACCAAAAGAAAGCTCTATTTGTGGGGAAAAAATACGCCAATTTTGTTAGGGAGCCACGTCGCATGACCGCGCAATTGTCAGTTAAAGCGGCGCAGTGCCGAATCGCAAAAAGTGCTCTGGTCTTTGACCAGCAATATGGTCCGGGAACATCAAGTTCTCGGGACCCACGGGCGCGCTCACGAGGCACGCTGGGCAGCAAATTTAAAGGGACGTACAGGTACGCCCATTTGCCTACCCGTGCCATTCTGCCGACGTATATTGGCGTGTGGTTAAGCAGCATTTTTGAAGTCTTGATTAAAGTCCCAGAAGAAAATAATATCTACTGCATAGCTTGTATCTTAATATATATTTAATATTAAATATTTTTAATATTTATAATAAAAAGGCTAGCAAAATATAGTTAGACTTTTTTCAGCTAAAAAATGAATAAAAAGATGATATTTAAAGGCGGGGTTATATGACGGCTGGCTTAACAATTTCTGTTTGCCAGTGTTTCAGCCTCCTGTAGGTGGCAGTATACCAAACTGTTTAGGAATTTCTTAAATCCTGTGTCCCGCAATGAAGGATATAGAACTTCAGTTTTGTGACAATTCACTCCAGTACTGTGCAAGAACACCTTCTCAAAATTATGAGATCCTCAGCTTTCCAAGAATTCTGCGAGCACAGAGCAATGTCACCCACATCTAGGCGAATAGGCCAAAAGTCATGGTCTTACGTTTTTTTTCCTGGTAGTTCTCTTCAAATATGCCTTACGATTTTGGATTGAAGGCGATTCAGTTCGCATGTGCCGCGCTATATAAGTTTTTCATTCATTCATTCATTCAAGGGTGGGGCTACAAAATAGGGTTTACTGCAAGGTCTACTTTAAAGTTATTAGCCTACGTTCTGTGGGCCCTAAAACACCTAAAGATCTTTTTTTTAAGCCAATTGCATTTCAAACATATGTTTGTGAGTGTGTAGATTATCAGCACATTCATGCAAAATTTTCACCTGATTGTCCAACTGATCGCATTGTTGTACAATGTACAATTCCTGCAACCAACCTGCTAATATCATGATCACTGTGCAGCTGTTTTAGAAATAATTAACAGCTAAAGCTTTTTGATGCCAATCACAAATGCACAAAATAACCTGGACATGAAGGGGTTAAAATTAAACCATCAAGAAGACTGAAATACAGAAGCGGGAAGTGGATACAGTTTCTACAGCCAAAGATAACAGAGATAAATAACCACATACAAAGACAATCATGCAAGAACATATTAAGTACACTACAACATATATACCTTCTAGACCCAAGGGAGTAGGGTCGCTCTTTATTTCATGTCTCTTTGCTTTCACATCAGGACCAAGAGGACCTAATAGTGGACAAATGTGAAAAAGTGCAAGGCTGTTGAACGTATGAACTGTGTAATTATCAAGGATTGAAAAGGTGAAATGTCTGTAAACCACATAGCTTATCGCTGTCTTGAAATGTCAACAGTAAAATATGCACTGTGCTACATTGCAAATGTAAAAAAGAGACACTCCCACCGAGTACAAATTCAATATGAAAACACAAATTTCTCTAAACAATCTTTCATCAGATATTACACCTCTGAGTTTTCAAATATATGTGAAATCAAAACTTTTTTTTTCATTTTGAGTAATAGAGCCTCGAGCTAAAACCTGTTTATTAAGGCCACATGTACACTGCTGCTGGTACATGGACGTTTAGGAGCAGTTGGGCATTTTTTTCAACTGCTTCTGAACTTTCCTTGTTATCTGTTATCTTATCATTACATCTACACTGGTTCATTTATAATCGTTTCTAGGCAGTTGTGTTTAGAGCCTTTTTCTTGAACCCCCAAAAAATGCGTTCAGAAGCTGTGTTTAGAGGCAGTTGAGGCACCAAACGCGAAAACTCGCATTTAGCAGCGTTTCGTTTACAGATGTTTTAACAAAAAAAGTTTTTTAACACTGGTTTCTAGCTGTCAAGTTAAATCGTTCAGGAGAGGTTGAACAACGTCTGGTGTACATGAAGCCTAGTCATCATTGGCACATTAGGTTGATTTTTCTCCTCTCTCTATCTAGTAGAGATACAACAGGAAGTGGAGGAAATTTTGTCAGACAGCTGTCACAGCAACATAGGCACACAACAAGGAAGACTTCTTTATTCCTGTCCCGATTACATCCTGAGCTTTTGAATTTCAGTTTCGCTGACAATGGTTACTCTTACAAAAAGAGAAGGTGAATCTTCCCAGGCAGCAAAAATATCAATAAGACCCCTTTCACACTGGGTCGCTTTGCAGGCGCTATAACGCTAAAGATAGCGCCTGCAAAGCAACCTGAAACATCTGCTGCTGTCTCTCCAGTGTGAAAGCCCTGGCTATACCGCCGACAAAGTGCCTCTGCAGTGGTTTTTAACTCTTTTCTCGAAATTGACGGTAAAGCTCCGCTAAAAATAGCGGCGCTTTACCGCCGACGCCGCCCCCGCCCCAGTGTGAAAGGGGCCTTAGCAATAAATCATGTTTTAAGAATAACTCCACTTTCATGGAAAATATATTGCAAATAAAAAATAATATAGCATTTACAATTGCTACATAGGCCATGTTGTAATTTAATGTTAGTAAAAATTTTAAAAAATCAGTTAGGTTCAACTAGATATCAGCATCTCATCCCTAAATGTAACAATGTGCATTATTTTTTATTGTATTGTGTTCTCTTTTTTTACTGCTCTTAGTAACCTTACTCAACAACACCCTTTGAGTCCCTGAGGAAGCTACAACTGTGAAACGCGTTGGTTTATTCATCATCTTCCCTCCTCATCTATGTATTGCATATACGTGGAATATTTGCTTTATCTATTATTGTGATTGGTTTATGAGGGATGATGACACTTCAGGGTGGCTGAGATGTTTGTATCTTATCTTTCATGTATTTTAGGTGATTATTTCCACAGAAACTTTTTAACAATAAATTGTAATAAAATTCTTGTTTTTATCAATATGACTCTTGACGCTTTCTGTGGGAGGGCTTCAGCACTATTAATAATCCCACTCCTCCTTCATTTTGTCAAATGTCAATGAAAAATGTACTTTCTTTTCAATATGCAGCTGTTCTGTACATCACCAGTGTACCGTTGGTGTACAGAGCCCCCATGAATGTCATTTCCTGCCTTTGTGATTGGCTCCCTTATTTTAACAAAAGTTTGCACTAAGTTACAAAGCATATTATAGGCACCCCATGCAATAGGAATTTCAGTTTTGGTGAAATACTCCCCAAGAGTTAAATACTTCTAAAGACCCTTAAATTAAGCCAATTTATAGACCGTGCAGCTTCTCTCAATGGAACGCTGAGAGTGCTGCAAGGGATTATAATGCATCCCAATCAGGTTCGGTCTGCAAAGGACATTATGAAATAGCCAACAGCTATTTCTTCAGAACAGCAAAACGTAGGAATCTGCTACAAAGTTTGTTAAAATTTCTGCAATGGGCATAGATCACCCTGAGGGGATTGTAACAAAAGTGGAGGTACTCTTTCAATTAAATGGATGGTTAATCTAAAGAGATCTACTGTCAGATTTATTAAGCAGGAATCTAGAGGTACCTACCAATTGGTTTAAAGAAGGTGCCCGATTGAGCTCAATGTTGTAATCTGCAGGTCAGTTTGCATAACAGAATGTACCCTGGAAGCTACATATAGGTACATTCAGACACTTCTAGTTGCCTGCTAGTCTGTCTTTCTTGCAGTGTAATAACTACTTTAAAGCTTGTGTTGACACTGAGGATTTGGGTGATGTCCATAATTGTGCTTTTTAATTAAATTACTTGTTATTAGAAGTTTTTTAGTAGTGCAAAAAAAAAAAAAAACAGCCATCACAAAAAATACGCTTGTGCTTCTCTATTGTTTTTAGAAGTTTCGGAGATCATTTCAAATTCACTGAATATGCATCTGACCTGCAATTAACCTCCTTCAGGCCTGCATTTGACTTGTTCATGCTGCTTTTGCATTTCCATAGATGTGTGTGGGGTGAGAAGAAGTTCTGATGCAGACAAAAGCCCATTGACACTGACCCTTAAACTAATATTGAGTTTGCACTAAAGGCAACATGGGGTGCCTCAGCACACCATACATGTAAACATGCTACCCAGGACACAGTTTTCATGTGAATGCTAACTTTTCCTATTTACAGTACATGGGCCTGTGCCCCTCTCCCCTGCAAAGCGGTAGTAAACTGCAGCATTTAGAGAAAATAATTCTCTGCAAAGCAACGGCATAATGTGCTAGTATGTATTGAAAAGGGATTGATAGGGTAAATGGAATAGCCATTTTGTTTATCAAACATTTATTTATGTTTAGCAAACATTTATTTTTCTGATTAAATCGATATATTGGATGTATATTTTGTTAGAAGTCATATTGTGTAACAACTGTCTTGGTTGTGTTCAAATGCTATTTCCACCTATGTAAACAGCTATTCGCATAGCAATGAATGTCATCAGGGACGCAGATGAAACTTCAGAGAAAGTCCCACCTATCCTAGGCCATATAAATTGTATTACAAGTCCTTAGTCAGTTAGATAAATTATTTTGAAACCAACAGTATGTATTTGTGTTGCTTTCCATGCATGTAGGTAATAAATACATCTGTTTTTAAATCTGACTACAGTCAAAATGTTACTGATGTTTGGGGTTTACCTTACACATTGCATACTAGCACATTATGAAAAGTACCTGAAAAACTAAGCCCTCCAGCGGTGCGCTATTATTGTTGACAGGGCTTCCATCATCTCCCGGTCTTCCTGCTGGGTTCGTAGCCTCCGGCAGCTTAAATTGCTGAGCCGCGATGATGTTTCTCCCGCACATGCGAGAGGGAATCATGGCACAGCGCTCTGAAGAAATGGCAGTGGTATGCCATTCCTTCAGTGCACATGCACAAGTAATGTCACCACCTGCCAAAAGATTGAATATCTCCTAAACAGTGCACATTTAGGAGATATTAATTTTACCTACAGGTAAGCTTATAATAAAGTAATATAGTAAAAATCATAAAGCGGACTTTACTACTGCTTTAACTTTGGGAGAATGTGATTGTGTTTTCCATATGCTACTCTCATCTTAGGTAAGATTTTTTTCCCCCCCAACTAATAGAGATTACTGAAAGATTACTTATCTCTTTGCAGCACTGACTTGGTTCACACCACTGTATTACGATGGTGTGTGGGCAAGATGCTCTGAAAAAAACTGCATGAAGTATTTTTTACCAGCACAGTCCAGTGCTAGGCAATCCACTGCCTTGAATGGCATGGCCAGCAATTGAACTTTGTGAGATGTCTGTGTGACATCTCAATAAAGTTTGTTTTAATCATTACTGCACTGATCGCGGTCAGATCACACTGCACACCAGCCACTGCACTGCATTGCATCAAAAGGTATAAAGAGGCTCTATAGAGGACCTCCCTAGGCTGCACATCGCATAGGATTGCTCCTGATAACTGCTAAATGTGAATATGCGTTGAGTAAAGGAAGTCCATTTATTTAAATTGACCTTTTAAATGCACCAAAAAGGATGCACGCACTGTTTTTTGCAATATAGTGTGCCACAATGCACAGAAGTTATTTACCGTGCATTGTGGTGCCCTATGACGTAAGTGTGCTAAGGTGCCATTAAGAATGATTGCCACCACAGCGCACCAATTGCCATAACCTGTGTTTTTGGGCATCTGTGGTAAAGAAACCAATAACAACACATTGCAGCAGTGCACTGGTGTGTACTCAGCCTTGAGGAATCCTCTGTGCAGAGAAATGTGTAAATAAGTTGTCGCATTTACCAAGTTAGTGATGAAAAAATAATGGACTGCATGACTGACAGGCAAATAACATTTCTTGCGGTTAGCAATAGCAGCCTATCTATTTCTTTCTGCACAGGTTTCTCCTGTAGACCCTTGACAGCCTCAGTTAAGGAGAAGACAGAACACCAAAAACCATGTATAGACCTTATACTGTATGTAACAGTACAGTTAAGTGACTTTAGATCAAAAGAAAACTTTGAAGTTTATCTACCTTTTATACGAGTTGGAACTTTTATAGAAGTTGAACTGATAGAGGAAGCTAAAGAAAATCGGCGAGTTGCTTCTTTCTCCTTAGACTCTGGTTCTAAGTGATACACAGATGTAAAGCAAAGATTGGTTAAAAAGCACAGTAGTAAGAAAAATTAGGCATAACGTTATAGGACCAGTAGGACACATGACACGGTTTTAAAACCAAGCAGATTTTTTCATCACATCTTCAGATGGAATATAAAACACTGACGACTGAACAAAATTGTCTAGAGTGGTGAAAACTGATTAGCAACTCCTATGCACCAGTGGGAAAGAACAGGTATGAATGGTGTGTCTCTAGTTCACACATAACTATAGAGACCCCAGATTGTACCTAAATCCCCTACTCCACACAAGTTTTTTCTTACATTTTGGGTAGAGTGGGGAAGAGTTACTGTAGAACATTTGTCAGGTTTTTACTGCTGTTTATCTACTTATTATAGAACATTTTACCACTTTAACAAAAAAATGGCATTGCTATATTTGACTCTATTGGAGAGATTTCCCTTTGCATATTATCCCTCAGAACCCCTGTCACCAAAATTGGAGGTGAGGGGAATTCTCGTTTGTAGGGTTGCAAACAGCAATAAACACCTGACAGATTACACTCCACCCTCAAACAATGTGAACAGACCTACAGAAACAGGATCTGACCCATTAAACCTGGCTACAAAGAATAGGAATTGTAAATGTCCTGTTGTTTTTACTCCTACTTCACATAATAGCAATAAATTACCTTCAATGTATCTGAAGAACAATGGGCACATTTCTATGGCAGGGTCATAGCAGCAAACCTTAAGCTTTATGTGTTGTAAAAAACAATATCTGTGACTAATGAACCATGGATTAGTCGTTGCAAATCCACAAGTTGAAATTGGCTCTGGTGGAAACAGGCAAATGCTTTTTAAACTTCATGAATTTATATAAGTAGCATTTTGATGTTGGCCACAACAAGTATCAGTAAAACTAAGTCGACCAACAGCAATGCAATTAAGGCTCTGTTCACACCTGGGCATAGCAAAGCTACATGATTTAAATTTTCAAAGCCACTTTAACTCATTTACTGTGGGACAGATATAAGAAAGATGTCAACCTTTTTACAGAAAACAATAGGTATATGAGGTGAAATCAATATAACATTTGGCTGTAAAAAATATAGTGGTACAAATAAATTAAAAGTTACAATCAAGCAGCAGCCACAACTAATAGTGCTCACGCACTGACAGCATATGATAGACAGGGGGATGTAGTGGCGCTTGCAAATACTAAAAACCGACAATAATTTAAAACAATAAAATATTCTAAACAATGATTCCTAAAGTATGAGAGTGAGTCCGTCCTCTACTGGGGTAAAATTGTGTTCCACTCGAGGTCTATGCCCAAAGAATACCATCCAACATCAATAATTAGATGTGGAAGGAACTGCGAGTGAATAAATAATGAAATCCAATGCATAAAAGTGCCTAACTGGCCGCACAGTGTACATGGGATAATAATCCTTTTTTTAAAAATATGTGTCATAAATCCTTAAAGTGCTTGATAAAAAACAAGTGCAAAGTGCTAATAAATAAAACAATAATAGCAGTGAATGAAAGCTCCAGCTCTCCTGGAAAGTGGTTAATTACTAATTAGCAAACACATGCAGGACAAAGCAACAACTGAAAAGAAGTCCAAAAATGCAAGTGTCCTAAACACCTAAACGGTTCAATCATAAAACTGTTGTTTTTCTGTGCGATGAAAAAAATATAATAATATAAAAAAAAAAAAAAAAAAAAAAATCATAAATAATAGTCCAAAAACAGATAGTACAATATCACTGCAGGATTAGTGATAGTGAATACAACTATATCCAGTGCACAATCAAGTGATAATGATAATATTAAAAATAAAGTCCAAAGTGCATCTGTGCTCCATTCAACAATTCAGATGATCAGTGGTTAATTCAGTGAAGACTTGTTACATTGTGCTCATTCAGTGAAGACTTGTTACATTGTGCTCATATGTCTGTGAATCAAACCAGCCCGATTTTCCTCAGTGTGGGGATTATTTTTACCAGCCTCTTACCTTCCTGAGGCTTTTACCAAGCCTGTAACAGGATGGTAAGAGGCTGGTAAAAAAAAAAAAAATAATAATCCCCACACTGAGGAAAATCGGGCTGGTTTGATTCACAGACATATGAGCACAATGTAACAAGTCTTCACTGAATGAGCACAATGTAACAAGTCTTCACTGAATTAACCACTGATCATCTGAATTGTTGAATGGAGAACAGATGCACTTTGGACTTTATTTTTAATATTATCATTATCACTTGATTGTGCACTGGATATAGTTTTATTCACCATCACTAATCCTGCAGTGATGTTGTACTATCTGTTTTTGGACTATTATTTATGATTTTTTTATTTTTATTTTTATTTTTTATTTATTTTTTATTATTATATTATTATATTTTTTTCATCGCACAGAAAAACAACAGTTTTATGATTGAACCGTTTAGGTGTTTAGGACACTTGCATTTTTGGACTTCTTTTCAGTTGTTGCTTTTTCCTGCATGTGTTTGCTAATTAGTAATTAACCACTTTCCAGGAGAGCTGGAGCTTTCATTCACTGCTATTATTGTTTTATTTATTAGCACTTTGCACTTGTTTTTTATCAAGCACTTTAAGGATTTATGACACATATTTTTAAAAAAAGGATTATTATCCCATGTATACTGTGCGGCCAGTTAGGCACTTTTATGCATTGGATTTCATTATTTATTCACTCGCAGTTCCTTCCACATCTAATTATTGATGTTGGATGGTATTCTTTGGGCATAGACCTCGAGTGGAACACAATTTTACCCCAGTAGAGGACGGACTCACTCTCATACTTTAGGAATCATTGTTTAGAATATTTTATTGTTTTAAATTATTGTCGGTTTTTAGTATTTGCAAGCGCCACTACATCCCCCTGTCTATTGTATTGCAGCTAAGACACACACACATCAGGGTAAGGTGGAAATAATTCATAAATTCTGGCACTAATGTCTTTTGGCTGGTCTTCAGAGCAGAGGGTGCCTTAACAGAAATGTTGAGTTTGCAAAAAAGTATACAGTAGGTGTGGTTAGGGTAACAAAGAGGGTTAGTGCATGGCAAGCTTAAGGTAGGCCATTGCCCTCAGCACCAGTTTTCCAGAAGTTAAAGTGATATTTTTTATTTTTATTTTTTTAAATAACAAACATGTTATACTCACCTCCTCTGTGCAGTTTGTTTTGCACAAAGCAGCCTGGATCCTCCTCTTCTCAGGTCCCTCTTTGCTGCTTCTGGCCCCTCCCTCCTGTGAAGTGCCCCCTCAGCCAGCAGCTTTCAATGAAGGCCCCCAAGCCAAGTCAGAGCTCCATGTATCCATTCAGACACAAAGCCCTGACCTGGCCCTGCCCACTCTCTCCCCTGATTGGCTGACTGACTTTGATTGGCAGCCGCGGTAGTGTCTCAGCCAATCAGGAGGAGTGTCCCAGACTGCTTAGAAACTCATGAACATCGCTGAAGAGAGATGGGGCTTAGGTAAGTAATTTGGGGGTGCTGGGGAGGCTGCTACACACAGAAGGTTTTTTATCTTAATGCATAGAATGCTTTAAAGGGGTTGTAAAGGTAAATCCTATGCATTAAGGTGAAAAAACATCCAACGGTACCACCCCCCCGAACCCCCGTTTTAGTTGCCGCACCCCTCGAAAGTCCAGCGCTCGTCCCCGTCATCTTCTTTGGTTCCCAGCCTGGCTGTTGATTGGCTAGGCTGGACGGATTGATAGCAGCGCAGCCATTGGCTGGCACTGCTGTCAATCACATTTGATGATGCGGCGCGCCGGGGGGCGGGGCCGAGTGATACAGTTGGTGGCTATGCACACCGCTGTATCACGGGAGCGCACCCGCAAAAGCTTTCTACCATGCGAGCTAGCTTGCATGAAGGTGGAAAGCTCTTGCGAGGAGGAGCCGAGACAGCCGCCGAGGGACACCAGAAGACATGGATCGGGGCCACTGTGTGCAAAACGAGCTGAACAGTGGAGGTAAGTATAACATGTTTGTTATTTTACAAAAAAAAAAAAATTTCCTTTAGTGTTCCTTTAAGATAAAAAAAATCTGCTTTTATAACCCCTTTAAGGCTAATACATTGAATATGAAAATATTTCTGTCAGATTTCCTGATAATACCAAGAAAAAATAACTTGTACACCCTGTACACACAGATTTTTTCAGCAAAATCCTTTGAAGCAATTGTTAAAACATGCAGATATACAAACAATACATAAAATAGATTGTTACATTTTAAAGTGGCATCATCACCATCCAGTACAGTAAAAGGAAGAATGTATTAAGCTCTACAATAACACTGATGAGTCACATGCAATTTTTAGGTGTAATGAACCATCAACAATACAGCATGCCCATGATTAGGGTTTTATATGGTAAGCACAACACAATGAGAAATTAATATATGAAAATATATTTTAATGCATATACCGTAATTCGAAACAGTGAAAGGTGCAAACTAATAAACTCAGAGTACAAACATAATCTGATAGGTGGACACATAATTACAAAAAGTAACCAGTGAAAGTAGGTGTGGCAAAGATAAAATAATACTTCTTATTTTTATTATTATTATTGTTACCATTACCCTTAGAGTCCATTCACACCTGAGCGACAGGCGCGTTCGGCGGTAGCAGCGTATTTTGCCGCGATTATGAAACTTTCATTTTTCTTTTTTTCTTTCAAAAGTCTTCCCATTGCTGTCAATGGGAAAACGCCACTGTCGCCTGAAAAAAAGGGTCCGGGACTTTTTTCAGGCGACAGGCGTTCGGCGTCTATGAGATGTGAACCATCTCCATAGACAGCAATGGGAATTCTCCCCTCTAGCGGCAGAAGCGTCCGGCGTCGGGCGTTTTGTCGCTCAGGTGTGAATGCAGCCTTAACTAGAGAAGGGAAGGCCTGGAAAGAAAAACTGAAAAATTTGGAAAAAATTGTTTGTTTCAAAGTCGTTTTTTGTTTTGTTTTTTCTAGAAAAAAATAAATGTGGAATTTGTTCTTTTACACTAATATATCTATGACATGGTATTTGAAATACTGTATATAACATGAAGACCTTAACCACTTAAGACCCGGACCTTTAGGCAGCTAAAGGACCCGGCCAGGTTTTGCGATTCGGTACTGCGTCGCTTTAACAGACAATTGCGCGGTAGTGCGACATGGCTCCCAAACAAAATTGGCGTCCTTTTTTTTCCTACAAATAGAGCTTTCCCCCAAAAATATATTAAAAAAATTTTTTTCCCTCAGTTTAGGCCGATACGTATTCTTCCACCTATTTTTGGTAAAAAAAAATCGCAATAAGCGTTTATCGGTTGGTTTGCGCAAAATTTATAGCGTTTACAAAATAGGGGATAGTTTTATTGCATTTTTATTAATTTTTTTTTTTTTTTACTACTAATGGCGGCGATCAGCGATCTTTTTCGTGACTGCGACATTATGGCGGACACTTCGGACAATTTTGACACATTTTTGGGACCATTGTCATTTTCACAGCAAAAAAATGCATTTAAAATGCATTGTTTACTGTGAAAATGACAATTGCAGTTTGGGAGTAAACCACAAGGGGGCGCTGAAGGGGTTATGGATGACCTCATTTGTGTTTCTAACTGTATGGGGTGTGGCTGTAGGTGTGACGTCATCGATTGTGTATCCCTATAAAAGGGATCACACGATCGATGACGCCGCCACAGTGAAGAACGGGGAAGCCGTGTTTACACACAGCTCTCCCCGTTCTTCAGCTCCGGGGACCGATCACGGGACTCCAGCGGCGATCGGGTCCGCGGGTCCCGCGTTCCCGGAAAGTTTTGGACCGGGTCGCGGGCACACGCCCGTGACCCACGGCTGGGCACTAGCACAGGACGTACCTGTACATGCATGTGCCCAGCTGTGCCATTCTGCCGACGTAAATATGCAGGAGGCGGTCCTTAAGTGGTTAATGAAAGCTTTCTGAAACTTTATGTAAAGTCTTAAATTATTATAAGTTCTCTCAGCTGAAGACAAGCAAGTCCTGAAATACAATTCAAATAGCACTGTACTTCTCAATGCAATTCTCAAACAAGAGAAATATGCATTTCTGTTACTAGGGCATTGCAGGGGAAAAGCTCCAGTTTAGTTTGCTTGCATGTTGTACCTCCTACAGGTGTGCGAATATTGGGTTACAGTAGTTCAAGGCTCAAAATTTAAAGTCCTGAGCTACTAGCCAGGCCTTATGAGTTACTCGACACCAGTTGCCCCACCCAACCCCTACTCTATCCCTAATTCCACCCTTAAACATGCCCTCATAAATTATCTCATGAAATTACACTGTTAAATGTTTTATGCAGAATAAAGTTACAAAAATAAATATTAACAACAACTTTATCAGTGGCCATCAGTGCAGCCTCATTAGTGTCCATCAATGCAGCCTATTAGTGCTCATCAGTGAAGCATATCAGTGCACATCAGTGCAGGCTCATGAGTGCCCATCAATGCAGCCTCATGATTGCCCATCAATGCAGCCTGATTAGTGCTCATCAATGCAGCCTCACCAGTGCCCATCAGCGCAGCCTCACCAGTGCCCAGCAATGCAGCCTGATCAGTGCCCATCAATGCAGCCTCCCCAGTGCCCATCAATGCAGCCTCATCAGTGCCAATCAATGCAGCCTCATCAGTACCCATCAATGCAGCCTCACCAGTGCCCATCAATTCAGCCTATCAGTGCCCATCAATGCAGCCTCACCAGTGCCCATCAATTCAGCCTATCAGTGCCCATTAATGCAGCCTCTGCAGTGAACGGAGATCAGAGAGAGAAGAGCTGGCCAGATAACACAGATTTGGCATCTCCAGCTGTGAAACAACATGGTTTTGAATTGCCCAGCGGCCAAAATCAAACAAAATACTGCCTTCTGGACTGGCCTCTACGTCACACTACTTTAATTTCCCGGCATTGGACCAGTGTGCTGTCTATCATAGGAGCCGGTCCATATGGCGGGACTTTGTTTGACTGCGCCGCCAGGCAATTCAAATTCATGCTGTGTCCTCTCTCTACACCAGGTTTCTGGCCGATCGCTGGGAAGAGAACGGCTCCCATTCAACCCTGCCTGCCGGCAGAAATTTTGAGGGCTGCAGTAGATGATAGTTTCTGTCCTCTAAGGCCTTAGTTGAAAGCAAGAGTAAATTTGTCTGTTTATGTTTTTTTTTTTTACCTTTAAATGATTCCAATTAATGAGCAAAGCTGTACTTTTATTTCAAGCATAATACTTTCATATACACTGCATTTCGCACTCCCAGTGTAAGAAAATAACTTTCTGAATTTGTAAAAAAAAAAATCCCCAAATGTAATTTTTTCCCAGAAAAAAACTGTCAAAAAACTTTTTTCTCATGACTTTAAAATCTCTAGAAGTTTTACAACTCTATCCTTAACTCTGCCATTCACCTTCTCCTTCATATAATTACAGAGGAAAAACTAAAGTACAGAAAATAACCTCTATGGAAGCAAAGGGCAAACAATGTCCAATATTTTTTATTTGCAAAAGGTGTGGTAGGGTTTTTAACCCCCCCAAGGCTCACTGGAGTGCTGGGCTGTGGAGGGGGTGGTAGCAGCCGGCTCAGGTCCTCAGTGGCTCACTGTGAAGTTAAACCAGGTGCCAGTCAAGGCACATGGGCCGATCCTGACTTCATTGTCATGATCCTGCCCGAGCCTGGACCGGCTCTGTGACGTCAACCTAACTTCACCAACCCTAGTGATGACACTGACCACAGCCTGGGATGTGAGATCTAGTTGAGGATTTTCTTATTCATGCATTATTGACCTGCTAAAAACAGGTCCACTAGCAAGGTGAGCGTGCGCTTGTGGACCCCCCTGTTGTCTGTGGTGAAGCACTGAGGGGATTGAGTTAATGAAGAGAAGAAGACGCAATATTACACACTTTATTTGGACTTTTGGGACTCTTTTAAATATATGGACGTTGTATCTTGGTGTATGGCATTATTTTCTGTTTTACAGATTATTTACACATATGAATGGGAGTTCTTGATGTAGTCTAAGTATCATTAATTAGGGAGGAGGATTTATCCTATTTTTAGTCATCCTTATTTAATTATTTATAATTGTTTGTGTTATTTTTGGAGTAGCACGAACATACACGATTTATAAATATTTAGCTGGATTCGGTAAGAGCGCCGCATCTTTAAGGCGGCGTAGCGTATCGTATTTACGCTACGCCGCCTTAAGTCAGAGAGGCAAGTACTGTATTCACAAAGTACTTGCCTCCTAACTTACGGCGGCGTAGCGTAAATGGGGCCGGCGTAAGCGCGCCTAATTCAAATTAGGATGAGGGGCGTGTTTTATGTTAATGGGGGGTGACCTGACGTGATTGACGTTATTGACGAACGGCGCATGCGCCGTCCGTGTACATATCCCAGTGTGCATTGCGCTAAAGTACGCCGCAAGGACTTATTGGTTTCGACGTGAACGTAAATTACGTCCAGCCCTATTCACGGACGACTTACGCAAACAACGTAAAATTTTCTAATTTCGACGCGGGAACGACGGCCATACTTAACATTGACTAGGCCAGCTATTTGATGGAATAACTTAACGCCTGAAAACGCCTTACGTAAACGGCGTATCTTTACTGCGACAGGCGCACGTTCGTTCGTGAATAGGCAATTTACATATTCTACGCCGAACTCAACGGAAGCGCCACCTAGCGGCCAGACTAAATATTGCACCCTAAGATACGACGGCGCAGGCTGTCGTATCTTACCTAGGTTTAAGTGTATCTCAGTTTGAGAATACACTTAAACTTAGGACAGCGCAGATTTCGAGTTAGGTCGGCGTATCTACTAAACAATACTATCTACAATTTTGGAGAAATTGGTTTTCTTTTAGAAAAATGCAGGAATTACAGTGCCTTGAAAAGGTATTCATACCCCTTGAAATGTTAAACATTTTGTCATGTTACAACCAAAAACGTAAATGTATTTTATTGGGATTTTATGCAATAGACCAACACAAAGTGGCACATAATTGTGAAGTGGTAGAAAAATGATAAATGGTTTTATAATTTTTTTTATGAATACAGCTGTTCTGTGAAGTCCTCGGAGGTTTGTTAGATAACCTTAGAGAACAAACAGTGTCATGAAGGCCAAGAAACACCTCAGACAGATCAGGGATACAGTTGTGGAGAAGATAAAAACAGGGTTAGGTTATAAAAAAATATCCCAAGCTTTGAACATCTCACGAAAGCACTGTTCATCAATCCATCATCCAAAAATAGAAAGCGTATGGCACAACTGAAAACCTACCAAGACATAGCCATCCACCTAAACTGGCAGGCCAAGCAAGGTGAGCATTAATCAGATAAGCAGCCAAGAGATCCATGGTAACTCTGGAGGAGCTGCAGGGATCCACAGCTCAGGTGGGAGAATCTGTCCACAGAACAATTATTAGTCGTGCACTCCACAAATCTGGCCTTTATGAAAGAGTGGCAAGAAGAAAGCCATTGTTAAAAGAAAAGAAAGCCATAAGAAGTCCCTTTTTCAGTTTGCGAGAAGTCATGTGGGAGACACAGCAAACATGTGTAAGAGGGTGCTCTGGTCAGATGAGACCATAATTGAACTTTTTGGCCTAAAGCAAAACGCTATGGGGTAGATCCACATACAAATACATCGGCGCAGCGTATGTGAGATACGCTACGCCGCTGTAACTTACTTTTTGCTGGTTCAAATCCCCAAAGAATTTGCGCCGTAAGTTACGGCGGCGTAGTGTATCTCAAGCGGCGTAACAACGCAGAATTCAAATTGGCGATTAGGGGGCAGGTTTCATTTAAATGAAGCGCATCCCCGCGCCGAATGAACTGCGCATGCGCCGTCCCTAAATTTCCCGCCGTCCATTGCGCTAAATGACGTAGCAAGGACGTAATTTTTTTGAACATAAACGTGACTTACGTCCATCCCGATTCACGGACGACTTGCGCAAAAAAAAAAAAATTCAAATTAAACGTGGGAACGACAGCCATACTTAACATGGCAAGTCTAACTATACGCGACGAAATACCAGCTTTAACTATACGCCGAAAAAAGCCGACTACAGACGACGTAAAAAAATGCGACGGGCGCTCGTACGTTCATGGATCGTCGGAAATAGCTAATTTGCATACCCGACGCGGAAAACGACGTGAACGCCACCCAGCGGACGCCGAAGAATTGCATCTTAGATCCAAAGGCGTACGAAGACGTACACCTGTCGGATCTAACCTAGAAGCCGTCGTATCTTGTTTTGTGGATTCAAAACAACGATACGACGCGGGAAATTTGAATGTACGCCGGCGTATCAGTAGATACACTGGCGTACTCGCTCTGAGGATCTACCCCTATGTGTGTTTAAAAGCTAACACTACACATCACCATGAACACACCATCCCTACCGGGAAACATGGTGGTGGCAGCATCATGTTGGGGGTATGCTTTTCTTAAGCAGGAACAGGAAAGTGTTGGTCAGAGTTGATGGAAAGATGAATGGAGTCAGATACAGGTCAATCTTTGAAGAAAATCTGTTAGGCCTCGTACACATGACCGAACATGTCTGCTGAAACTGGTCCGCGGACCAGTTTCCGCGGACATGTTCGGTCGTCTGTACGGCCGACCGGACCGGATTCCCGGCCTAGCGGACAGGTTTCCAGAGGACAAATGTTTCATAGCATGCTATGAAACATGTCCGCTGGAAGCCTGTCCGTCGGACATGTTCGGTCGTCTGTACGACTCACCGGACATGTCCGCTCGGCCGAAAGCCCTCGCATGCGTGGAAGCGATTCGACGCATGCGTGGAAGCATTGACCTTCCAGGGTCGCGCACGTCGCCGCGGCCACGTCGCGACCACGTCACGGCGTTCGCTGTCCGCGGGGATTTTGGTCTGATGGTGTGTACACACATCAGACCAAAATCCGGCAGCAGACATGTCCGATGAAAACGGTCCGGCGGTGTGTACGCGGCCTTAGAGTTTGAAAAAGACTTGAGATTGGGGCAGAGGTTCACCTTCCAGCAGGACAATGACCCTAAACATACAGCCTGAGCTACAATCGAGTGGTTTAGATCAAAGCATATTTGTGTTTAAAATGGCCCTGTTAAAGTCCAGACCTAAATCCATTTGAGAATATGTGGCAAGACTTGCTGATTACAGAAGCCTACCATCCAATTTGACAGAGCTTAAACTATGTTGCAAAGAAGAATGGGCAAAAATGTCACTCTCTAGATGTGCAAAGCCATGATGCCCTGTACATACGATCGGTTCGTCTGATAAAAACGGACCGATGGACCGTTTTCATCAGACAAACCGATTGTGTGTGGGCCCCATCGTTTTTTTATCATTCGGTGAAAAAACTAGGAACTTGTTTTAAAATTATCTGATAGTTAAAAAACCGACAACAATCGTCTGTGGGCACGTCCATCGGTTAAAAATCCACGCATGCTCAGAATCAAGTCGACGCATGCTCGGAAGGATTGAACTTAATTTTTCTCAGCACGCCATTGTGTTTTACGTCACCGTGTTAGACATGATCGGATTTTTAACCGATGGTGTGTAGGCAAGACTGATGAAAGTCAGCTTCATTGGATATCTGATGAAAAAATCCATCGGTTTGTTTTCATCAGACAAACCGATCATGTGTACAGGGCATAAGAGACATCCCCAAAAAGACTTGCAGTGGTAATTGCAGCAAAAAGTGGTTCTATAAAGTATTGGCTCAGTGGGGCTGAATACAAATGCACACCACACTTTTTACATATTTATTTGTAGAGAATATTGAAAACCATTTATCATTTTCCTTCAACTTCACAATTATGTGCCACTTTGTGTTAGTCTACCACATAAAATCCCAATAAAATAAATTTATGTTTTTGTTTGTAACATGACAAAATATGGAAAATTTCAAGGGGTATGAATACTTTTTCAAGGCACTGTACCTTTATTTTGTCCTGATCCTTTTTTTGTCAACGTAGAGGGATACAATGCTTATAAATTCAACAACTGCCACAATGGTGCTATTGTAGTTATCTTTGAGATGCACACACAATTGTTCATTCGTTCACATAGATCAGTGGCCTCCAAACTGTGGCCCTTTGCTTGCCTTTATCTTGTCCTTGGCGCATTATTCCTCCCACTGACATCAACAATGGACACTGGGGCGTTTTCTACTCCCAGTGGCCACAGTCCAGCCCCCCCTAAAGTCTGAAGGACAGTAAGCTGGCCCTTTGTTTAGAAAACTTGGAGACTCCCTCTTGACTTAGATCTTAAAGAAAATATAAAAGGAAGGGGGTGCCTGTCATAGGCCTCCCTTTCTAGATGGGATCACTGCGGCAGTATTGGTTATTAGGTAGTTTAATGGAGCTGCTGTATAGTGAGTTAAGCTGGCTGGGGTCAGGCAGCGGTCAGGGGGTTATACAAAGGACAGGGAATAGGACAGCAGTGGTAAATTAGTAGTTAACTGAGGCAGGTTTGATTTATTTCAGGTGTGTCAGGTAAGCTCAGGTGGGCTCAGGAGGTAGCCAGCTATTGGGTCAGAAGGGTCAGGTGATACTAGGAAGGTTCTGGAATCAGCCTGGAAGCGTATTTATTGGTCCAGTCTGGCCTGGGTCGGTGCCAGCCTGATTCCAGAACGACAGGAGAAGCTCCCCGCCCTACCCCCCCCTTTTTTCTTTTTCTTTCCCGTCGCGGCCGGTTCACGTGGTGGCTCACTCTGAGTGTAGTTCCTCGGAGGGGAGATTTAAGTCATGTTGTATGGTTAATGATGGATCAGCCCGAGTCTCAAGTGGCTGGGCTGGGTAAGGTTGGTATTAAAGTGGTTTTCAAAAAATTAAAGTGTTAAACAAAGTTGAATCAACAGTTTTTATTAAACCAGTGGACCAGGCCGTGGCCAATATATTCCAAAAATGTTATTGTTCGTGCGTGTCAGAATGGTCATATATGTTGTGTAATATATGGACTAACATTTAATAAACAAATTATAGGATTTTTCCTGGGTCTTGTGGTCTTTATTTTCTCTATGCATGTTTGGGTGTTTTTTCTCTGGGTCAAAAATTGGTGCATGTGATCCCATAGAATTTGTTGCATCCATAGATACCTTTGTACAATTTCTCTTTTGTCAATGTCCAAGAAAAGAGTTAATTTTTTTTAAATACCCTTCAACACATGCATTCATATACACTGCTGTTTAATCTTATATCATTTTCATCTGAAAATAGGATAATTAGAGGTTTAAGCAAACATAACTGGCTTTTGGTTAGTGAGTTGTATGCTGCAGTAGCGAGGCCTATTTTTAGTGAAAGCTCCTCTTTCCAGAGTCACAATAACACAGACTATGAAGTTGTGCATACATATTGTCACAGAAGAGGCTGCCAGCTAGATCAAAACTGAAACAACACAATTTTACTGTTTATATTAACAGCCTTAAACATCTGATATGGTCATATATAAAAAGTATTTTGCTGTCCAAAATCAAAGCATATGTTTGGCACAGAATCTGATAGTAGACTGCCAAACTAAACGTTCTCGTTCTTATAAAGTCAGAGCACTGTACTTCAGCACTTTTATGTAACCAAATAAGGTGGGTACACAAAAAAATGACTTAAAATGGGAAATGATTTGTGAATAAATAACACTGAGACAAGCAAAGTGAAAGCAGACAAGTGAATATTTGAAGGTGAACAAGGTCGGACGGGTAGGACAAGATGCCACAAGGTCACATTACCTTTGAGTGGAGTTCTGCGGTTGGAGAGACCCTGCAATGTGAATCTCTTTCTAGCAAGCGCTGAGCGCTCTAGGTTATGACTGGCAGGTTTATCAGCTAGGAAAAAGGGAAAGGGAAAGCAGTAAAGCTGGAAGGGAGTGAGGTTAGTTGGGTTAACCGGCAAGCAAAACAGAAGGGAAGGTGGGATGGTGATGCGCTTTAAAATAAATACAAAAAGATTACCTGATATCATCATTATAGCTTTTCCCATATCCATATCTCCATTCATAAAGTCATATAAATGCTTAAAAATATAAATTCTCCAAATTCTGTACATTCCGGTTTGGGTGTCTGGTGAGTAAGACCTAGCTCCCAGGTCTGCACACCTCTGGTGCCCTCTATAAGGGGATTTTATTTCCCTGCTAGAGGTAAGACAATACGAAATCTTCTTGTATCGCTTAGTTCCAATTTTTCACACGTCTTCACCATTACAAATGCTTCTTGTTTTATTTCTATTTATTTTGTATTGTATGTTATATTTTAGAGAATGCAACAGGGGAATACTCAGAACTGTAAAGCATTTGGAAACATGGCCAATAACTATGGCAGGGAAATCTAGCCACTACAGTCCCCAAGAGAGCTACAGTATATCTATAACTGACAGATACTTGTTTAAATGTGGATGGTGAAATGTAACACACAGTTTCCTTTTTCAATATAAGTATTAGCGACAGTTAAATTACCCAACATATACTAACTATGTTGAGGAGAAAGTAGAATGAATTTGTGACTTATAGTTTTTTTTTTTTTTTTTTACAGTTTATTAACACCGGATTTCTACTATTACTATAAGCCATACCTTTTAACAGGCAGTGCTATTTATATTGATTGGCCTGAGATATTACAAGTATGGTCTGTTTACTTATAAGGGAGCTCCGAGCACACAATGTGATTTTGATACTTTATAACCCATGGCAATAAAAACAAACAATTCTGCACTATGAAAGACAAACTATGTACCTAAAACAGCAGATGAAACCTAAAAGAAGAATGCATACCACTAAGTAAAATCTGCTGGAGGGAGTACAAGTCAGTAAGTTTATATTTTGAGAAGAAACTCAAACTCTGAGCTGAAATTGTGGCTCAAAAGATCAAGACAGAATAATATTTGAAAGTTGAAATTTCAACATCAGAATACAAGATATCATCACGGATATAGGTATGATGATATTATCTAAATACTTCTCTTCTGCAAATTCTCAAAACTCTTTAAATTGAGAATAATTAATGCTACACGCACACTTGGCATCTAGCCCCTGTGCATCAAAGTCTGTCATTTTAGTGCGCCTGGTTTAGAGTTCTTATGCATTCAGTGATGAATGTCGAGCAAACAGAATACTTCAGTAATCAGAAGCCTTGTTATAAAAAGCTCAATAATTTCACTGTACTACAAAATTACTTAATATACAGTATACAAAAATATACTTTACAGTTTACTGGAAGGTCTATAAGCTGGCTACCTGAACTGAGTGGTACATTTCTGCATTGATTGAATATTTGAGCTGTCACACTGATCTTTCCTGGATTAAATATAAATAATTTTAGCAGCTGTCGCGTTCATTATTTATGTATATGATGCAAGCTCAAGCTATGGGACTTCAGCTGCCATGACCCAGTCTAAATATCTAATGTGTTGTTTTTGATAGCTCATCTCTCAATCCACTTATATTGATCTGCTGCTCTGTTAAGGCCCTTGACAAATACCCAGTATTAATGGGTATTGGGGGGAGGTGCATGTGATTGCCTCATAGGATGCAGTACTCAGAACTTGGTGGTCAATTGTCAGACTCCAACACTGTGACATGAGGAGGACATCATCAGCCCTGTTTAGGCTCAGACACCATCCGACACTTGGCTTATTCAATTTTTAGATTCCCAGGTCTGACAGTTGAACCTAGTGGTCGGTTGGTACAAAGGGAGAATGCTGTAAGTTGATAGAGGGGATGAGCTTTCATTCAGAGAAAAGTGACAAGCTCCCAGTTTACTTAATACTACAGATATGTCTCAGTCTGGGTACTCACATTAGAGTAGGACCACACCTGACTATAGGGTTTCAAAAATACAGCACATTTACAAATGTAGGTAAAAAAACATTGTTTTTTTTATCTAAATGATAGAATGATTTATAGTAAGGTCCACAGAGCCTAGTGGATGCATAACAACGCCAATTAAGAACTAAAGCAATGCACTGATACATACAGACAACAGCCAAGGCCCATACTTTACACAAGACCTTCAAAGAGATGCATGAGTGCATGTACGTAAGATATATTCTAATACATTTGCTCTTGAATCTATCCACTACCGATCATTTTCATTTTAACCTTCAACTGTAACTGTATGAGACCCATTTGTACTCAGCTACCTGTATTGTCCATGCTAATAGACCAGGCCATAACTGATGTTGTCCTCCTTTTGAATAAATAAAGGACTTTTTAAAGGTCTGTGTGACAGTTGGCTAGATTGAGTGCTCGGGAATTACCTGTATTTCTACTTGCATATCAAATAGAACAAAACATGAAACCAGACTGCTAATGTTATTTGCATAGCAGCTACTTCCTTAATAACACTAAAATCTTCAGTTTCCACTGTTCATATTCCTAATGAACATGAATAATACACTATATCTGCAAACTCCATTGCCCAAAACACTCGACATCAACATTAGCCAGTGGATTGCTTCTGTTTGGGTCTTCCAAAAAAAAAAAAAATAACGCTAAAAAATTTAAATAAAATATTGGCACATTATAAAATTAAATGATTAAGATGGAACATTTTATCAACGATGTTATTTTATTACTTTGAAAGTGCTTTAATGAATGTCACTAAGTTTATTATTCATACCTTTTGTATGTCTTCCGGCTGGACTTGTTGTTCTGTACTTGTTGTTGAGTGAATTTTGACTGGAGGATTCTGCTTTATTTTGGTTGTTCAGGGATGCTTTGTTTGACCTTTTGTTAAACGGAATGTAAACAAAAAAAAATTACCTCACAAATTGTCACTAGAACAAGCTGAACGTGTTTCTTTGAAACAGATTGCTAAAATTGTTTCAGACAATCATTGGTATATGTGGTATTTATACAGTATACAGTCATTTCTCATTCTCAATGTAATATACCAATTTTGTGGCATAAAATAACCCAGATGTGTGCAAACAACTGCTGCACTTTTTCAATTTGTATACACAGGTCTTCAATTTATATCTTACCTAGTAATTGTAGAATTCATTGGAGCATGGTACACACTCTCTGTTATCCTCTGATGTAACTGACTAGCTTCTATAAAATAGAAAAAAAAGAGCTCACTGTTATGTGGCATCGTATACTGTATAGTGAAAGCTTAGGAATATGCACACCTATGCTTTTTCTCAGACGTCTTTCCATTTAAATAAATGCAGAAAATTCATCAAAATGCATGTCAATGTGCATTTTAACACAAGTTGCATTACACTTTGCATTGAAAATCTATGCGTGTCATACTCTGCATCAACATGTGTTAATTTGCATTGTAATGCATTGCCGTACATCATTATACGTTGACGCGCATCATGATACACAATGATATGCATCTTAACATTTGCATTGACAAACATTTTGTTGCTGCTCTATTGATTGTACTAGAAAGCACATCAAGCACAATAATATGGGTGGATACACAATATACAGTGTTTGTTGTGCAACCAAAAACCTGGTTATGCATTGATCCATCATCAATAATGTACGGCTGATTTTCCAACGTTTTCTAAGAAAAATAAATTACCTCTGCATGCCTCAAGTTGCCCTGTTAGTACTTTTCTAATTTCAGAAACCCACAGACTTTTCTGCTCAATAGATGATGCCTACAAATATACAAAAACAGATAAATATTAAGCTCATGTCCTATATAGAAAATAACTGTGCATAACATTTTTTATGATAAATGACATTCAGATTTTTCAGTGTAATTTTTGTAAAGCTGGGAGACAAATTGTAATCTTCCTTACTTTCTACCTGTCTTTGTTGGTATATGTACTTACCATACATACATACATACATACATACATACAGTAATTCATTAGCTTGTGAGAGAGAAAACCAGCTAATATCCTGTACACAACACTGGGCAAAGTTGTTGCTTCTATCTAATGTATTTTTACACTAATAACAAAAAGTGCATACCTGTAATTTTACATTTCTATAGATTACCACTACTGTCATATATGGCAAGTAATTATTCACCATCGCAGGTGTATGTAAGTTCAGGTAAGCTCTGAGACACCAAGGGGTTGATTCACTTAGGCCCCTTTCACAATACCGTCTGAATTTCCGTGGGATTCGGCCACTAGCGGTGCGATATTAACCCCCGCTAGCGGCCGATAAAGGGTTAATACCGTCCGCAATGCACCTCTGCAGAGGCGCATTGCGGGCGGTATTACTGCGTTTTCCCATTGTTTTAAATGGGAAGGAGCGGTGAAGGAGCGGTATACATAACGCTCTTCCCACCGCTCCAAAGATGCTGCTTGCAGGAGATTTTTTTCCTCTCCTGCCAGCGCATCGCCTCAATGTGAAAGCCCTCGGGCTTTCACATTGAGAAGGCTGGGTAGGAGTTTTTCAGGCGGTATTTAGGCGCTATTTTTAGCAATGTACCGCATGAAAAACTCCTCAGTGTGAAAGGGGTCTAAAGGCAATATGTTCAATTTGCAATTTTCCCAAGAACTTGATGAATGAGGTGCATGTGATTGTGTATTCTTTGCAAAGAGCATTTTCACAACAAGAGAAATTTCCCTTGCAGAGTGAGCAGCTTGTTGGCCTTTAGTAAATCATCTCTCAAGCATCACATACTTAACATATAGGATGCCTATGTCCTGTTGACGGCAGGGCCGGACTGGCCTACCGGGATATCGGGAAAATTCCCGGTAGGCCGCCTGCATTCAGTGCCCTGAGGCTGCTTTTGCCTGCTGTAAGCCAAATACAAAGCAGCGGCGGGCTGCCGCTGCGGCCACCATCGCCACAGCCGCAGCCGCCATCGCAATTGCAGGGGTTGCTCCTGGGGCCGTTTCATGTCAGTAAAGGAAGCGGCGGACAGGCGGGTTGCGGCCGCCATGATCGCCGCCGCATTTTTCCTCTCATCCGATCCGGCACCTGCGGAGGACTCGGCGTGATCGTGTCAACCTTGAGGGGAGGAGCCAAGCAGAACGTCAGAACGCTGTAGTTCTTCTGCTCTATTTCCCCCTTCCAAGTTCCATCGGCCCGTGCGGCGCCAGCACCGCCCACAATGTCTGTCTGCAGGCCGGTCACAAGTGAGGGCATAGAAGGAGTGAACAGCGTCGGCAGCCCTTGGAGTTGGAGCAAAAGAATTCAGGTGAACACATGAATTGCAATTACAGTATAATGAATCTCTCTCTCACCATTGCACGGTACACCCCCAAGGCCCCCCCTCCTCTCTCTGTCAGTGTCACCTACCTTTGCTGCCCCTGCATCTTGTAAATTGTATAACAATATCTCTCTTTCTCTCTCACCAGGCATTGCATGGTGCCCCCCCCCTCTCTGTCACCATTGCTACCCCTGCAAATTGTAATCTGTATAATTATCTCAGGGGGGGGGCGAACCATGCTATGGTGTGAGAGAGAGAGAGAGAGAGAGATTATTATACAGATTACAATTTGCAGGGGCAGCAAAGGTGACAGAGAGAGGGGGGGGGGGTGCACCATGCAATGGTGAGAGTCTCTCAGACTCTCTCACCATTGCATGGTGCACCCCCCTCTCTCCGTCACCTTTGCTACCCCCTCTCTCACCGTTGCGCCCTCTCTCACCATTGCACCCTCTCTCACTGTTGCACCCGCTCTCTCTCTCATCGTTGCACCCGCTCTCTCTCTCTCTCTCTCACCGTTGCACCCGCTCTCACTGTTGCACCCGCTCTCTCTCTCATCTTTGCACCCGGTCTTTCTCTTTCACCGTTGCACCCGCTCTCTCTCTCTCACCGTTGCACCCGCTCTCTCTCTCTCACCGTTGCACCCGCTCTCTCTCTCTCACCGTTGCACCCGCTCTCTCTCTCTCACCGTTGCACCCGCTCTCTCTCTCTCACCGCTGCACCCGCTCTCTCTCTCTCACCGTTGCACCCGCTCTCTCTCTCTCACCGTTGCACCCGCTCTCTCTCTCTCTCATCGTTGCACCCGCTCTCTCTCATCGTTGCACCCGCTCTCTCTCATCGTTGCACCCGCTCTCTCTCATCGTTGCACCCGCTCTCTCTCACCGTTGCACCCGCTCTCTCTCTCACCGTTGCACCCGCTCTCTCTCTCTCACCATTGCACCCTCTCCCTCACTGTTGCACCCTCTCTCATCGTTGCACCCTCTCTCTTTCACTGTTGCACTCGCTCTATCTCTCAACGTTGCACCCTCTCTCTCTCACTGTTACACACACTCTCTCTCACCGTTGCACCCTCCCCCCTCACTGTTGCACCCTCTCTCTCTCACCGTTTCACCCTCTCTGTCTCTCACCGTTTCACCCTCTCTCTCTCACCGTTTCACCCTCTCTCTCTCACCGTTGCACCCCCTCTCTCTCACCGTTGCACCCCCTCTCTCTCACCATTGCACCCCCTCTCTCTCTCACCGTTGCACCCTCTCTCTCTCACCGTTGCACTCTCTCTCTCACCGTTGCACCCTCTCTCACTGTTTCCCACCCCTCTTTCTCTCTCTCATCGTTGCACCCTCTTTCTCTCATAATGCCACCCCTCTCTTTCTCTCACCATTGCACCCCCCCTCTCTTACCATTGCACCCCCTCTCTCACCATTGCAGCCCGGCCCCTCTCTGGCTCTCATGGATTTCTTCTTTTTTTTTTTAAAGCAGGTAAAAATAAATGTGCATTTATAATAGTTTTGGCCTGCAGAGCATTGCACCCCCTTTCTCCCTCACCATTGCAGCCCCTCTCTGTCTCTCTCTCTCGTGGATTTCTTATTTATTTTTACCTGAAAAAAAAGTTTGAGAGAGGGGGGCTGCAATGGTGAGAGAGAGGGGGGCTGCAATGGTGAGAGAGAGAGGGGGACTGCAATGGTGAGAGAGAGAGAGGGGGACTGCAATGGTGAGAGAGAGAGAGGGGGGCTGCAATGGTGAGAGAGAGAGAGAGGGGGGCTGCAATGGTGAGAGAGAGAGAGAGGGGGGCTGCAATGGTGAGAGAGAGAGAGAGGGGGGCTGCAATGGTGAGAGAGAGAGGGGGGCTGCAATGGTGAGAGAGAGAGAGGGGGGCTGCAATGGTGAGAGAGAGAGGGGGGCTGCAATGGTGAGAGAGAGAGGGGGCTGCAATGGTGAGAGAGAGGGGGGCTGCAATGGTGAGAGAGAGAGGGGGGCTGCAATGGTGAGAGGGGGGGCTTCAATGGTGAGAGAGAGAGAGAGGGGGGCTTCAATGGTGAGAGAGAGAGGGGATGCAATGGTGAGAGAGAGAGGGCTGCAATGGTGAGAGAGGGGGGCTGCAATGGTGAGAGAGAGAGAGAGGGGGGCTGCAATGGTGAGAGAGAGAGAGAGGGGGGCTGCAATGGTGAGAGAGAGAGAGAGAGGGGGGCTGCAATGGAGAGAGAGAGAGAGAGGGGGGCTGCAATGGTTAGAGAGAGAGAGGGGGGCTGCAATGGTGAGAGGGGGGGCTTCAATGGTGAGAGAGAGAGGGGATGCAATGGTGAGAGAGGGGGGCTGCAATGGTGAGAGAGAGAGAGGGCTGCAATGGTGAGAGAGAGAGGGCTGCAATGGTGAGAGAGAGAGAGAGGGGGGCTACAATGGTGAGAGAGACAGAAAGGGGCTGCAATGGTGAGAGAAAGAGGGTGCATTGCTCTGTAGGCCAAAACAATTATAAACACATATTTATTTGTACCTGAAAAAAAAGTTTGATTAAAAAAAAAATAAGTGTTTTTAATTGTTTTGGCCTACAGAGCAATGCACTCTCTCTCTCTCTCTCTCTCTCTCTCTCTCTCTCTCTCTCTCTCTCTCTCTCTCTCACACCATTGCAGCCCCTTTCTCTCTCTCTCTCTCTCTCTCTCTCTCTCTCTCTCTCTCTCTCTCTCACACCATTGCAGCCCCTTTCTGTCTCTCTCTCTCTCTTGTGGATTTTTTATTTTTTTCAGGTAAAAATAAATGCATTTATAATTGTTTTGGCCTGCAGAGCATTGCATCCCTCTCTCTCTCTCTGACATTATGCTGTGGGGCTGGTATAATAATGCTGTGGGGCTGGTATGAAATTATTTCCAGGGCTGGTTTTTATTCCCAGTCCGGCCCTGGTTGACGGTACATTGTTACAGTTACCTCCTTTCTGCAGAAATCCCTGCAGTTTAATGTTGTGTGTGTATGACATCAGCTCTCTTTTTTGTAAATAGGAGCAAAAAAAAAGGGATTTTTAATACAGCTTACCTGTAAAATCCTTTTCTTGGAGTACATCACGGGACACAGAGCGGCATATTCATTACTAGTGGGTTATATGGAGTACCTTCAGGTGATGGACACTGGCAATCTCAAACAGGAAGTGCCCCTCCCTATATAACCCTCTCACATAGGAGGAGTACCTCAGTTTTGTAGCAAGCAGTATGCCTCCCAAAATGGTCCCCATAAGAGGGGTGGGAGCTCTGTGTCCCGTGATGTACTCCAAGAAAAGGATTTTACAGGTAAGCTGTATTAAAAATCCCTTTTTCTTTCTCGTACATCACGGGACACAGAGCGGCATATTCATTACTAGTGGGATGTCCCAAAGCAATGCTTACAATGAGGGGAGGGAGACATCTTCCCAAGACAAAAGGATTTAATTTAGAGATATACTCAAATCATAATAAATCCAACTTAGTTGAGAAAAATAAATTTAAATTTTAAATTTTACTCAAAAGGGAGCCCCCGGAATCCGAGGGTCTCAAACTGCAGCCCGCAGCACTGCCTGCCCAAAGGCTGCATCAGTATTCCTTCTTACGTCCAACTGGTAGAACCTTGTAAACGTGTGGACAGAAGACCAGGTTGCCGCCTTGCAAACTTGAGCCATAGAGATCTGGTGGTGTGCTGCCCAGGAGGCGCCCATGGCCCTAGTAGAATGAGCCTTTAATGATAATGGAGGAGGCAACCCCTTCAAGCCGTAGGCCTGAGTGATTAACTGTTTAATCCACCTCGAGATGGTGGATTTTGCAGTTGCCTGCCCCTTCTTTGGCCCATCCGGTAAAATGAACACCACATCTGTTTTCCGGATCTTCTCTGTAGCTTTAAGATAGGCCTTCATGGCCCTGACAATATCCAAGGTATGCAGCAACCCTTCCTTTCTGGAAGTAGGTTTAGGAAAGAAGGATGGTGATACCAAATCCTGGTTTAGATGAAAACTGGATATAACCTTTGGTAGGAAGGAAGGATGAGGGCGGAGAACGACCTTGTCCTTATGTAAAATAAGATATGGTTCCTTACAGGATAAGGCTGCCAGTTCCGATACTCTTCTGGCGGAAACTATGGCGACCAAAAATACTAACTTCCTTGTCAGTAAAACCAAAGGAATTTCAGCCAACGGCTCAAAAGGTTGTTTCTGTAAACTTGACAGAACAAGATTTAAATCCCACGGACAAAGCGGGGATTTAACTGGAGGATTAATACGTAAGACCCCTTGAATGAAGGTCTTAACCAGCGAGTGGGTGGCCAGCGGCCGCTGAAACCATACTGACAAAGCTGAAATCCCCTTGATAGTGCTTAATGCCAGTCCTTTATCCACTCCTAGCTGGAGAAAACTTAATACTCTATCGATGGTAAACTTACGAGAAAGCCATAACTTGGACTCACACCAGCCTACATAGGCCTTCCAGACCCTGTAATAAATCACCCTAGAGACCGGTTTCCTGGCTCTGATTAGGGTAGAGATTACTTTCTGAGACAGACCTCTACCCCTGAGAATCAGGGATTCAGCTTCCAGGCCGTCAAATTTAGATGCCGTAAGGCAGGGTGGAGGATCGGACCTTGCGATAGCAGTACTGGCCGTAGAGGAAGAGTCCAAGGGTCTCCCACTACCATCCTTAGGATTAGTGAATACCATGCCCTTCTGGGCCATGATGGAGCTACCAGGAAGACTGGTATGTGCTCCACCCTGATCCTGCACAGCAGGCGGGGTAGTAACTGGAGCGGGGAAAATGCATAAAGAAGTTTGAACTGATGCCAAGGGCAAACTAACGCATCGGTTCCGCAGGCCCTGGGATCCCTTGTGCGGGACATGAACCTGTCTAGCTTCTTGTTCAGTCTTGATGCCATGATATCCACGTCCGGCACTCCCCATTTCTGGCAGAGTGTCTGAAAGACCTGTGGATGCAGAGACCACTCCCCCGGCAACAGAGTCTGGCGACTTAAGAAGTCCGCCTGTAGGTTGTCGACTCCGGGAATGAATATAGCCGATATGCAGGGCACATGGGCTTCTGCCCACAAGAAAATCAAGCTCACTTCTTTCTGAGCGGCTTGACTCTTGGTTCCCCCTTGGTGATTTATATATATGCCACCGCCGTGGCATTGTCCGATTGTATTTTCACCGGGAACCCTTGTAGTTTGGACGTCCAAGCCCTGAGGGCTAGTCGAGCAGCTCTGAGCTCCAAGATATTGATGGGCAACTGCTTCTCTGCCGCTGCCCAAGAGCCCTGGCGAGTGCAACCATCCAAAATTGCTCCCCAGCCCATCAGGCTGGCGTCTGTGGTTACTATCTTCCAGGTCACAGGACTGAAAGTCTTTCCCTTCAGGAGATTCTGAGGGTTTAACCACCAAGCTAGACTTTGCCGCACTCTTGGTGAGAGTGGCCAAGGAATTTCTAAGGCCTGAGGCCTCTTGCTCCAGGCTGACAGGATGGCTGCCTGCAGGATGCGAGTGTGGCTCTGAGCGTACGGAGCCGCCTTGAATGTGGCCACCATCTTGCCTAGTAGCCGCATACATAGGCGAACGGTTGGCCTTCTCTTGCTTAGAACCATTTGTATTAGCTCTTTGATGGCCTTTAATAGGGGTAGGAACACCTTTTGTTGTTCTGTATCCAATCTCATGCCGAGATAATCCAGCTGCCTTGTGGGCAGGAATGCTGACTTGTCTCGATTTAGGACCCAGCCGAACCTCTCGAGGTACTGAACCGTGAGGGCCACTGCTCTTTCCAGGCCAGGAGATGAATGGTCTACGACCAAGAGGTCGTCCAGGTAAGCCAGGACCGTGACCCCCTGGATCCTTAGATTGGCTAGGATTGGGGCTAGGACCTTCGTGAATACCCGGGGGGCCGTAGCCAACCCGAAGGGGAACGCCACAAATTGGAAATGACGCTGAGCCACCGAGAAGCATAGAAATACTTGATGTGGCTGAAAAATTGGCACATGAAGGTAAGCATCCTTTATGTCTATGGACGCCATGAAGTCGTCCTTCTGGAGCACGGCGACAGCTGACCGAATAGTTTCCATCCGGAATGAGCGGACCTTTAGATACGCATTTACTCCCTTTAAGTCCAAAATTGGCCTGACATCGCCGTTGGGCTTTGGGATGATAAACAGGTTGGAGTAGAACCCCAATCCCTGTTCCCGGACTGGTACTTCTACTATCACTTTCTGGCATAGCAGATGATTCAATGCCGCCATCAATGCGGCTCCTTTCACAGGGTCGCCTGGTACTCTTCACTCCTGGTAATGAGGAGGAGGGAATTTTAGAAATTCTAGCTTGTAGCCCGTGGTCACGGAAGACCGTACCCAGCAGTCGGGAATGGTGGCCTCCCAAACTTCTGCAAAGAGACGCAGCCTTCCCCCCACCATCGTGGGTGGGGGCGCCCCTTCATAGGGCCGACTTGGGGGCTGGCTTCGCAGGCTTGCGGTACCACTGCTTCTTGCCCCCAGTGGCTTGGCCCTGCGGCTTATTGTTAATGCCTGATCTTGCAGGAGGCCGTCGATACTGTTTGGTATTAGAGGGCCCCTGCCCCGGGGAGGGCTGGCGCCTAAATGCGGGCCCTCGGGCCTTCTTCTTGACTGGCAAGAGAGTGCTTTTGCCGCTTGATATAGTCTGAATATATCTATCCAAGTCTTCTCTGAAGAGACGTCCTCCATGGAAGGGAACCCTACCAGGAGTTTTTTGCCCGGGGGCTCAGCCTCCCAATTCTTCAACCATAAGAGCCTTCTCATATGGATTAGAAATAAGGATAAACGTGACGCCTGCTGGATGGAGTCCTTGATAGCATCCACCGTAAAGCCTATGGCCCTGGGTATATCCAAAATTCCTCTGCCTGCTGGGCAGGGATAAGTTTAAGCATTTGCTTAGTCTTATCTGATAATGCTTGGGCCACTCCAATAGCAGCCACAGCGGGCTGAACTATCGCCCCTGCTGAAGTAAAGGAGGCCTTAAGTAATGTTTCCAAGCGTTTATCAACCGGATCCTTAAACACCTGCAAGTTTTCTACAGGACAAGTTAAAGATCTGTTCACACATGAGATGGCTGCGTCCACAGTAGGGACAGCCCATCTCTTTGAAAACTCTTCCTCTAAGGGTTACCTGTCTGGCTTAGCCCAGTCCTGAAAAATCAGGTCCTTTAACAAAGGATGTACCGGGAATACCAAATTGGCTTGGGGCGCTTTCAGGGAGCCCAATGAGGATACCGCGGAGGCCAGAGGCTGAGGCACAGGTATCTTAAAAGCCAACCGCACCATATCCGTTAGGGACTGAACCCACAGTCTTTCTGTGTGAGAAGCTGAAAAAGGTTCCTCTATGGTAGAATCCTCAGAACCTAAATGGTCAAGGTGATCCTGACCTCCCTCTGTCTGGTCTCCTTGATCCTCCAATTCGTCAGTCGGAGAGGATATCCTCCTCCAGAGACTCAGACCTGGGAGACGGGGATCTAACCCGCTTCTTCCCTGCCAAAGATGCCGTAATTAGAGCGGCCATCCTCCTTTCCAATCCACCCAAGGTGGAGGCTAACATCTCTTCCGTTACATAGGAAGGAGCTGGTTGAGTAGGGCCAGCCATAGCACCTAGCAACCCTGATGGCTCACCTAGGACAACAACTTCCGGGCATTCCGGAGTAGTAGGGGCCACTAGATTTTGGATATCCTCAGAGCCCGATGGAGAACCTTTTGTTTTTTTTAACCGTTTTAGCGTTCTTAGCGCTACCTGCACCCTTAGGAGCCATAATATACAAATTCTGAGGCACTCCGCTAGTATACAACTGACTGTAGCTGGAGAAAATACACATATAATCAAATAAATGTGAAACAATAGGATAGGGTAATGTTAGAGGGACTCCAAACCTCCCATAACCTATAAAAAGGGAAAATCAATACTGAGCCCCAAGGGCTTCAACCAGAAAAAATCTTTTTTTTTTTTTTTGTCTGGTATTGACCCCCTAATGCTGGGCTAGGTGAGCACCCTAAGTGTTCAAAGGCGCTGCTTAGTACACAGGCTTGAATGTAAACTTTTAAGCCAGAGGCTCCTTAGTAAGGTGTACTTCCCACAACTGCCACCGGGTGTCACTGTGCCAGAAGCTCTGTCAAACCTTCCTATGCTGTAGCCAGCATCGCTGCTCCGTGTCCCCTCACAGCCTTTACAGACTGAACAGCCCTCCAGGATTTATCCTCCGTGTGCAGGGGGGAGGAGCCGTCCGGCGTCAACCGCCCCCTCCCCGCGGCGTCGCCGCAAGCGCGCGCACAGATAAGTAAAAGCGCGCGCACGCGCGCGCGTCAAACGCCGCTAGGGGAAGCAGGAAGCCATGTGGAGAGGAGACACCAGGACCTTAGACGCTGGAGCAGCAGATACAGGTAAAAGGGAAGCTTTAAACTGTCTCCCTAATGGTATGGTTCCTTCTCTGTGGAACACCCTGCCCAAAAAAAGGCCCTCCTTGTGACAGAAGCAGCAGCAGCCTACTAGCCCAGCCAGGGGAACCATACCTGGGTGTTTTGAGCCATCCCGTTTGAAAACTTTGTGGTTCTCCTTTGCCCATGCACAGAGGCATAAATAGGCTGCCCAAGAATCCCCTGTAGGAAGCCTACTGACAAACCAAGTTCCGTAGGCCCCCTGCTTACCTTTCCACGCCGCAGGGTATTGCTCTGCAAGAGGCCCAATCTTCACCCTTCACCGTGGGTATGGTCATAGACCTTCAGGGACTGGGGTCTTAAAAGAACACCACAACCTGGACCTATACAGCACCACTGGCAACAGGTATTCTCTAGGTTAGAAACCAGACCTGGAACCCAGGGTCCAGCCCTCCAAGGAGAGGCATTATAGGCAAAACCCCATCCACGAATTGGGGCCCGGGTACCGTCCACTTTGGCTATGAAGCACCTTGGACGGATCCGGTCAGCTGGCCCTGGTCCCAAGGACTACTACAGGCACAGCCTCAACGTGCACCAACACCTAAGACACTGGCGAAAAAACTGAGGTACTCCTCCTATGGGAGGGGGTTATATAGGGAGGGGCACTTCCTGTTTGAGATTGCCAGTGTCCATCACCTGAAGGTACTCCATATAACCCACTAGTAATGAATATGCCGCTCTGTGTCCCGTGATGTACGAGAAAGAAAACATACCGGCTCTGACATACCCCTGGCACTTGACAGCTCACAAAAGAGTCATCTGACTGGGCTTTGGAGCATATAAGTGTATATCAGCTGTGTCCGAACTGGCTGGTGTGGTCTCTCATATAAATAATAGATAGACTTGAAACCTAGGACACAATTAAAACTGGTCCACAGGAGTGGAGAACCTGATCAATGGAGGACTATGGAAAGGTATACATCAATCAAATGAACAGCTACAGGGCTTTTTACTGCTGCTGGCATTAGTGTTTTGCCTATGAATGTGTAACAGGGAATAATACTCATTAAAAATCTCTGTGCAAGCATTATAAAAACATTTAATAAAAAGTAGCTTTTACCTGAATTATGTACACTTCTTCTCTGCCATTATACCATACTTCAAACTTCTTATTATCTCCTTTTACATTTTCAGTGATACCAACAGAACTCATCTGTTAACAAAAAAATAAAATAAAAAATGATTATCATAAATAAAAGAATCCATTGTCAAATGTAAATCAGTAAATCGTACTTCTAGTCAAAAGTTACATTAAAAAGCATGTCTACAATTTTGCAAGGACTGAGAAAAAAAAAAAAAGAGAAATAGAAGGGCTGAAATACTTAATTTTCCTGAAGAATCGACCAGTTCAGACATCTATAAAGGCTGATAGCATGATGAAAAAACTGTATTTGGTCACGTGATCTCATCTGAGCAGGCTAGAGAGTGAAGCCAATTGGACAGTTCTGCCAAATACATTACTCCACATGCACTTTTAGCTTAAAGCATGTGACCAAATGCTGACATTAGATCATATTGTCGGCTTTCATAGATGCCTGGAGCAGTTCCTTTGGGACAAGCTTTTTAGCCCTTTTACTCTCTCTGTGTCACAGGAAGATTACTGCTACACTGTACTTTTCCCATTTCTACATAACTGTCACAAAAAGCTGCATGTACTGCTCTTTTCCCATTGCCCAGATTTCTGCCAATACCTTGAGAAAATTTAAAAGGGCCAAATTACATCTATGCATTGCGGCAATGCCCGTGTTGGACCCCTTTCATACTGATACGCTTTTCGGGCACTTTCAAGCTAAAAAACGCACCTGAAAAGCTCACAAAAACCTATTTCCGTTAAAATCATTTAATGCTTTCACACTCACACTGGGGCATTGTGCTGGCAGGGCAGTGACAAAACGCCCCTCTCCATTGAAATTAATGTAGAGCTCTTCAAAAGCATGTGAAAAGCTCTTCAAAAGAGCTTAGGCTACTTTCAGACTGAGGCGCTTTACAGGCGCTATAGCGCTAAAAATAGTGCGTGCAAAGTGCCTGTAAAGCGCCTCTCCTCTCACTCCAATGTAAAAGCCTGAGTGCTTTCACATTGGAGCGGTGCGCTGGCAGGATGCTAAAAAAAGACCTGCAAGCAGCATCTTTGAGGTGCTGTAGGAGCGTTGCTTTTAACCCTTTTTCGGCCATTAGCAGGGGTTAAACGTGCAGCGAAAACAATGTTAAATCACTGCTAAAAATAGCAGCGTTTTACCACCGGTGCCTGCCCACCCCAGTGTGAAAGTGTTTTACTGACAGTTTAGAAGAAGCTCAGTGTGAAAGGGGACTTAGAGTGTGCATTTCCGCAATGCACATTAAGCATTATGGCGCATTATAACGATGATGGCATTTTTTTTTTTTGCATCAGTGAATGGCAGCACACCATAGTAACTTCCAAAGGGAGGCACTGATCTGCAAACTGATCACACCAGCACGGATATTCCTTTTAGGGGTAAAATACACTTTAACCCCTTGTCGCTGCTTCCCGATAGAACTTTAAAGGGACACTAAAGGTTCCCTTTTTTTTTAAATAACAAACATGTCATACTTACCTTCACTGTGCAGCTTGTTTTGCACAGAGTGGCCCCGATCCTGGTCTTCTGGGGTCCCTTGGTGGCGGTCTCAGCTCCTCTCTGCAAGAACTAACCCCCTTCATGGGAGCTCTCTCCCATTCAGGTTAGTTCTTGCGGGCGCACTCCCGTAATACAGACTGCGCCTTTAGCCGCTCACTGTATCACTCGGCCCCGCCCCCGGCACGCCGCGTCATTGATTTGATTGACAGCAGAGGGAGCCAATTGCTGCGCTGTTATCAATCAACCAATGAATGAGCCGAGAAGCCAGCGCATTCACGGCGCTGGACATTCGAGGGGTCAGGTAAGTAAACGGGGGCTTGGGGGGGGGGACGCTAATCCTCTGAAGTTTTTTCACCTTAATGCATAGAATGCATTACTGAAACTCAACAGGAAAGAGTAAATTTCTCCAAAGTGAGGGAAAATCCATCTGACACAGTAATCACCAGAACAAATTGCCCCTCATCTCCAGTTGCAACACATCTGTTAAGTTTTTATTTTCCATCAAATTTTGTTACATTGACAATAGTCACCAGTGTGAATCAGAGTCGGTTCACACTGGGGAGACACAACTTCCAGCGCGACTTTCAGAGGCAACTCCAACACGACTTGAGCATGAACCACAGGGCGATCTGGGGTGATTTACAACACAACATGAAGTCGTCTCCAGGACAGGAGACTTTCCAGTGGCCAATCAAACAACAATCAGCTCTAGGGGAGGGAGAGGTTTGCCTGAGAAATGTATGTTATCTTCCTGGAAAGTCGCTTCAGTTAAGACAGTGATCAGACTTGGAGGCCACTTCCATTGAAATCAATGGGTACAAATCGCCTACAAGTCGGATTGAAGTAGTACAGGAACCTCTTCTGAAGTCGGAGCGACTTGAGTAGCGTGTATTAATACCGCTCCCATTCACTTACATTGTTTATCTCTACAGCGCGACTTTGGACGACTTGAGGCGACCTCAAGTCGGATCCCAAGTCGCCCCAGTGTGAACCGACTATAAGGGGTAAATCTACCCACAGACAGCAATAAAAAAAAAAAATCTTTCCCCCATCCTATCCAAAACTAAACAAGAACGTTTTGATTAAAGATACATTTAATAATGCACTACACATATGGAAATGTAAAACAGACTAGCACATTACCTTCAGAGCATGCTTAAAACTATAGGAAGGTGACTTCTCATGCCCCTCAGTGCTCTCTTCCCTCTTCTTGCAGAAGAGAAGGGTTTTTGCATACAGGAAGAGATGCCTCTGCATTGGCTTGAATCTGGCCAGATCTTTCACTTTATTATGGCCCTTCTTGTGGTCAGTCCACACATTAAAGGAGCCTTGCATGAGCAGCTTCCCTAGGTCACTGAGATCCCCCTGTGAAAAAAAGACACACATACAACTAAATTTCATGACATTTAAATGCAGCTTCCCAGTTCTGCCCGGTTTGCGCTGGTACAATTGGTTGCAATGTTGTCATTTGCCTTAGTGAGAAAGATTATGCCTTTGCTGTCCTTAGTTGCAATGAAACATTTAAATAAAGTGGAATTCTCAAATAATCTGGCTTTCCAGCTGTTGTAGCTGCTGCTAAAGAAAGTTTTATAAACCACCCCCCACCCCCATGTGTAAATAATGCCCTAACTGTAGCAGAGAACAGAAGTATTTCTGCAAATGCCACCAGGAAATGTATCATTATTATACCTTGTGAGCTGTGACTTTCTAATTGTTTAATAAAACATTTGTTTTCTTATTATGTTTGCTGCCAATCACGTATAGTTTTTACAGTTATGCACGTGTAAGGCATGAGTGAGGAATGATTGGTTTATGAACCTGGAAACAGCCTTAACATGCTTTTGTAATTAATTTTAAACCTTTAAATATAAAAAGGTCCAGTCTAAGTGCAAACACCACAAGATGCTATTACATTTATTAGCAGTCTTAATAGGCATCTCGTAGTGATTGCTTTTATTCAGATTGGTTGCTTGAAAGGTAGCTCCTTTTATTACTACAGTTTTATGAAGGTAATAAAGCAGCAGACAGCAGTAGATGACCCCTCCATTTTGTAGGCTAATATCTCTAGAAAGGCCAGAATAAACAAATTGAAGGTATCTGCATTGTATTGCTGCAAATTGTTTAGAAGGCTAATTTGTTTGCTATAAAGCATACCAACAGCTGATCGGCAGAATTATAAATAGGAAAACTACTGTGATCTTTACTAGGGGAAAGGAAATAAACCCTTTAAGCACAGAGACAGAACTGTATGGTGTTAGTGAGATTTCCCAGCAAATAGCACAATGGCAGCGAAGGTGTCCAGTGCGCCCCCTCAACAAATAACATGTGCTATTTACTGTTAAAGCCCATTATAGGTTGAGGCAGTTGCCATTTGTTTGTTCCATTGGTTATTTGGTGAGGGGGCGCACTGGACATCTTTTCTGCCATTGTGCTATTTGCTGGGTGTCCAGTGTGCCCCTGTGCCTTTAAAGAGGGGTAGGCTCCCTCCAGGCTTGCCTGCCCTCAATCTATACATTTTTATATGTGCTCAGAATGTATAGAGTTAGGACTGCAGATAATACTGGGGTGCCATGACGTGGCGTCTGCAGCTTACGCATGTATTTGCAAGGGTGTGCAAACTAAACCCCTGTTTATAACGTGAACTGTTAGACAGGACAATTTGGTTTGTTGCAGGCAGGCTGGCTGGTAAGTTGAGCTAGGATTTTTCTTTATTAGGGCTGAAGGACCTACTAACTTGTCAAGGGACCTGCTGTGAGTGGGTTTAGCAGTCTGTATTTGTACTATCTTCTTGATCTGTTTTGTTGTGGTAACAGTTTTCTTGAAGTTCTGGAAGATTAATGTCCATTGTCTTTCTGGGATTACCTACCCTAGGTCAAGGAAAGGAAGCTGGACAGGCACTGGAAAACAGCCAGGTGGGCCTTCTGTGAGGCTTTGTACATCTGCAGTTGTTTCCATGTGACTTTAGATTTGGAGCTGGCTGTTGTAGGTGGGAATCTGATCAACTTCTTCACTAGGGCCCACTGAAGTTTCCCAATGGCTTTCCAGGTAGCAGCATTTGTAGTACCTTAATGACTTCTGTATTGTCAGGCAGAGTTTTTCTACTCTGCTCACATTGTGCTCTAAAGTGTCCAGTTTCCCCACAATTGTGACATCTCTTTCCAGAAGGGGGTCGAATGGAACTCCACTTAGATTCCTCTGCCTCAGTCTTTCTTAAGGATGAATCAGCCACTTCTCGTTGCACATCAGTGAGGTTTGCTGTAAAGTAGACTGTGCCTAAGTCAACTGCGCTATTACCTGCATTAGGGCCTCAATATTCACTAGGCTATAGCAGCATAGAATGGAATCCATAAAATCAAAAATAAGTAATGGCAATAGAAAACAGTGATGATAATTAATACTGTGATAACTCCTCTGTAAACAGTAGGCTATATCCACCTAAAGTGCGCTCTATATAAATGGCAGAGATTACATTTAAAACTCCCTAAAGAGGTACCTCTTACTATGGACAATAGGCAACATGAGTACAGGCGCAGCCTGAATGTAGTAAGTAATGCTGCTCAGTCTCTGCTAGTAACAACAGATTAATGGCAGCAGTGTCCTCTCACCAGTCCTAGCTATACAGCAACAGGGGTCTCGCTGTTCAGAAGTCAGGCTTGTGGCAGGTTAATGTGGGCACAGAAGCAGCAAAGTGCACATCTTGGTCTCCTTGGTATTCAACTTGAGAAAATACCACTCTCTCTCCTCTTATACCTAGGGGTGCACATCTTCACCGGTATCACAATTCGATTCAAATACGATTATCTTGTCCACGATTCGATCCAATTTCATGATGCATCACGATTACTGCACAAGTGCGCATGGTTAAAAAAATTTTATCCAAAAATTCAAGCAGTCAGAAAAACTAAATTTTTCTCCAGTGGCAGAGGGATGGTGGGATCAGAGGCAGAGGCATGGTGGGATCAGAGGCAGAAGTATTGTTGGATCAGAGGCATGGGTATTGTTGGATCAGAGGCATGGGTATTGTTGGATCAGAGGCAAGAGGGATGGTGGGATCAGAGGGATGGTGGGATCAGAGGCATGGTGGGATCAGAGGCATGGTGGGATCAGAGGCATGGTGGGATCAGAGGCATGGTGGGATCAGAGGCATGGTGGGATCAGAGGCAGAGGGATGGTGGGATCAGAGGTATGGTGGGATCAGAGGCAGAGTTATGGTGGGATCAGAGGCAGAGGGATGGTGGGATCAGAGGCAGAGGGATGGTGGGATCAGAGGCAGAGGGATGGTGGGATCAGAGGCAGAGGGATGGTGGGATCAGAGGCAAAGGGGTGGTGGGATTAGAGGCAGAGTTATGGTGGGATCAGAGGCAGAGGGATGGTGGGATCAGAGGCAGAGGGATGGTGGGATCAGAGGCAGAGGGATGGTGGGATCAGAGGCAAAGGGATCAGAGGCAGAGGGATGGTGGGATCAGAGGCAGAGGGATGGTGGGATCAGAGGCAGAGGGATGGTGGGATCAGAGGCAGAGGGATGGTGGGATCAGAGGCAAAGGGGTGGTGGGATCAGAGGCAGAGTTATGGTGGGATCAGAGGCAGAGTTATGGTGGGATCAGAGGCAGAGGGATGGTGGGATCAGAGGCAGAGGGATGGTGGGATCAGAGGCAGAGGGATGGTGGGATCAGAGGCAGAGGGGTGGTGGGATTAGAGGCAGAGGGATGGTGGGATCAGAGGCATGGTGGGATCAGAGGCAGAGGGTGGTGGGATCAGAGGCAGTGGGATTAGAGGCATGGTGGGATCAGTGGCAGAGGGATGGTGGGATCAGAGGCATGGTAGGATGGTGGCATCAGATGCATTGTGGGATCAGAGGCATGGTGGGATCAGACTGGGATGGTGGGATCAGAGGCATAGTGGAATCAGAGGGATGGTGGGATCAGACTGGCATGGTGGGATCAGACTGGCATGGTGGGATGAGGCAGAGGGATGATAGTAGTGGAGGGATGGGATCAGTTACACTGGCACTCACCAGCTATTAGTGTCAGTTGATTCTCCATCATCCATATCTGCTCATTGTGTCTTTCCCCTTCCGGTGCCTCTAGTGATTCCTCTGCTCATGTCAGGGTCTCCTTCAGCTCCTCCCCTGCACTGTTCTGGCTGTCAGCTCATCAGCTGACTTTCTGCTTCAGTGAAGGGGAGGGGAAGGGGATTTATCCACCATGCAGGCTCTCTCCCGGAGAGGGAAAACACTGCACGGAGTGACAGATTCAGCCGACTCGCAGCATCAGTGCAGCATCGTGAATGTCTGAATCGCGATGCACCGATGCTGCGATTATATTCAACACCCCTACTTATACCCAGCTTGCATTGGGTTGTTCAATGGTCCATAGACTGCCATAGTTCCCCTTCAGAGGGCACTGCAGCACAATGTCCTAAATCGATCTCTGCCTCTAACCAAGCACCTTGTAACACTTGCTCTGGAGGGTTGGAGGCAAGTGCCAATGGCAGCACTTTAGTTGCCTGAATGTGCATGTGTATTATAGGCTAGACGGAATCACAAAATACAGGTATGAAAAAAAAGGCTGAAGAATCTGCCCTACATTTCTGGGATGTATCAGGAGAAACAATAGGAACAGAAACTATTTCAGAAGCTTAAGCTGCAGGTGTGGTAGCAGACTGAAAAAACTACAGAATCAAACAGCAATGATGTAATGAAACTGGTATGCGAAACATAGTGAATTCCACAATACTTATGAAGTCATTGTCAAGACAAGCATCTTAGCTTAACAGATTATTAGACTTGTTCTAAAACCATAACATTACTTTAACACATTGGGCCAGATTCACGATGGACTTACGACGGCGTATATCTCCACGTACGCCGTCGTAAGTCCGAATCCGAGCCGTCATATCTATGCGCCCGATTCATAGGCCCCGTACACATGAGAGGATTTATCCGCAGATACGGTCCAGCGGACCGTTTCCACGGATAAATCCTCTCAAAGATTTCCGCTGATTTCGATGGGATGGAGTGTACACACCATCGCATTGAAATCCGCGCGGAAATCCTCTGCCGATGACGTGTCGCGCCGTCGCCGCTATTATGACGCGGCGACGGGCGCGACACTGTCATATAAGGAATTCCACGCATGCGTCAAATCATTACGACGCGTGCGGGGAATCCCTTTGGACGGATGGATCCGGTAAGTCTGTACAGACGAGCGGATCCATCCGTTGGAATGGATTTCAGCAGATGGATTTGTTGTGCAGCACAGCAAATATCCGATCTGCTGAAATCCATCCCAGAGGAGATTTCTCCGCGGAAACAGATCCGCTGGCGTGTACACACCATAGGATCTATCCGCAGAAACCCATTTGCTGGGATTTATCTGCGGATGGATTCTATCGTGTGTACGGGGCCATAGAATCAGTTACACATAGATTTGGGCAAGATACGAGCGGCGTAAGTCTCCTACGCCGTCGTATCTTGGGGTGCATATTTACGCTGGCCGCTAGGTGGCGCTTCCGTTGATTTCCGCGTTGAATATGTAAATTAGGTAGATACGCCGATTCACGAACATACTTGCGCCCGCTACGCCGTTTACGTTAGGCTTACGTCCGGCGTAAAGTTACCCCTGCTATATGAGGCGCAGCCAGTGCAAAGTGGACGTCGGCACAAGCGTATCTTCTTACGTCGTTTACTTAAGTCATACGTGAATGGGGCTGTGCGTAGGTTACGTTCATGTCACAGGCATTGAGCCGGCGTAACTTAGGGAAAAAATTGGACGTGATACTGAGCATGCGTGCGCATGCGCCGTTCTTTAAGCGCGTCATTTACGTGGGGTCACGATTGATTTACATACAACACGCCCACCTCTTCCACATTTAAATTAGGTGGGCTTACGCCGGCCAATTTACGCTACGCTGCCGCAACTTACGTAGCAAGTGCTTTGTGAATACTGCACTTGCCCGTCTAAGTTGCGGAGGCGTATCGTAAATAGGATACGCTACGCCGGAACAAAGATACGCGCTCCTACGTGAATCTGGCCCATTGCCTTTAGTAATACTTTAAACAGAAACAATAGATGTGCATATGCCAGGTCAAATCATGTATTCAAATATGTGGACCTTGGAACAATTTCCATGCACTTTAAAAACTGTTAGTAGGTTTTTGCATTGTATCTTAAAGACGTAATCTTAAAATGTGTACCTTTCAGGAATAGAATTCTTACCATGTCTTTCACTGTAAAAATGTGAACCAAAAGTTTTACTTCCTGCCTGTAAAGTAATCTGTGAGTTGCTTTTTACTGACTTTAAACTTCAGTTTTTGTTTATTTTAGTAAATGGGCTAGGCACTCATTTCTTTTGTACCCTGATCTGTCTTGTATTGGCTTTAGCTTTTTTTATGTTTGTCTGTCTGTATTGGCTATGTCTTATGTTTCTTCTGCTTCTATGTGTATACTTATTCTCCTAGTTACGAATGTTCCTTTCCCTCTGCTGTGTACTGTCATTCAAAAGCTGTTTGTCTGCAGCTGCTTAGCAAGGTAACTCTGCAGGTCACAGTGGCACAACCTCCACCCATACATGCAACAGTTAGAGCCCTGCCCTGGGGTTATATTATCTTATTTGTCTACTCTTGACCCTGGAGCTGCTGTGCATTGTGTTACTGCTGTTTTCCTTTACAGAAAAAGTATACAGTGGGGCAAAAAAGTATTTAGTCAGCCACCAATTGTGCAAGTTCTCCCACTTAAAAAGATGAGAGGCCTGTAATTGTCATCATAGGTATACCTCAACTATGAGAGACTAAATGTCGAAACACATCCAGACAATCACATTGTCTGATTTGGAAAGAATTTATTTGAAAATTATGTTCATCTCAATACTTTGTTATACATCCTTTGTTGGCAATGACAGAGGTAAAAAGTTTTCTGCAAGTCTTCACAAGGTTGTCGCACACTGTTGCTGGTATGTTGGCCCATTCCTCCATGCAGATCTCTTCTAGAGCAGTGATGTTTTGGGGCTGTCACTGGGCAACACAGACTTTCAACTCCCTCCAAAGGTTTTCTATGGGGTAGAGATCTGGAGACTGGCTAGGTCACTCCAGGACCTTGAAATGCTTCTTACGAAGCCACTCCTTTGTTGCCCGGGCGGTGTGTTTGGGATCATTGTCATGCTGAAAGACCCAGCCATGTTTCATCTTCAATGCCCTTGCTGATTGGAGGAGGTTTGCACTCAAAATCTCACGATACATGGCCCCATTCATTTATTCATGTACATGGATCAGTCGTCCTGTTCCCTTTGCAGAGAAATGGCCCCAAAGCATGATGTTGCCAACCCCATGCTTCACAGTAGGTATGGTGTTCTTTGGTTGCAACTCAGCGTTCTCTCTCCTCCAAACACGACGAGTTGTGTTTCTACCAAACAGTTCTACTTTGGTTTCATCTGACCATATGACATTCTCCCAATCCTCTTCTGGATCATCCAAATGCTCTCTAGCAAACCTCAAACGGGGCCCATACATGTACTGGCTTAAGCAGGGGGACACGTCTGGCACTGCAGGATCTGAGTCCCTGGCAGCGTAGTGTGTTACTGATGGTAGCCTTTGTTACGTTGGTCCCAGCTCTCTGTAGGTCATTCACTAGGTCCCCCCGTGTGGTTCTGGGATTTTTGCTCATCGTTCTTGTGATCATTTTGACCCCACAGGGTGAGATCTTACGTGGAGCCCCAGATCGAGGGAGATTATCAGTGGTCTTGTATGTCTTCCATTTTCTAATTATTGCTCCCACAGTTGATTTCTTCACACCAAGCTGCTTGCCTATTGCAGATTCAGTCTTCCCAGCCTGGTGCAGGTCTACAATTTTGTTTCTGGTGTCCTTTGACAGCTCCTTTGGTCTTCACCATAGTGGAGTTTGGAGTGTGACTGTTTGAGGTTGTGGACAGGTGTCTTTTATACTGATAACAAGTTCGAACAGGTGCCATTAATACAGGTAATGAGCAGAGGACAGAGGAGCCTCTTAAAGAAGAAGATACAGGTCTGTGAGAGCCAGAAATCGTGCTTGTTTGTAGGTGACCAAATACTTATTTTCCACCATAATTTGCAAAAAAAATATTTCCAAATCAGAAATGTGATTGTGATTGTCTGGATTTGTTTCCACATTTTGTCTCTCATAGTTGAGGTATACCTATGATGACAATTACAGGCCTCTCTCGTCATTTTAAGTGGGAGAACTTGCACAATTGGTGGCTGACTAAATACTTTTTTGCCCCACTGTACATCTACATTCTGTACAACATAGTGCACCAACATAACCATGGAATTTTTGTTAATTGCAGGAAAACAATCCTAAAAACTCTGTTTTAGAAAAAAGACCAAAAGACATGGTAGTGTACCTCGTATCCAGTAATGGCTATTTGATGCATAGAATCATTGACTGATTTGATTATATCTAACACAGTTGAAAGAGCTTCCTCTAATTCTGCTGTGCCTTCTGAATTTTTGCTGCACTTCAGCATTTCCTAGAAAGAAAGAAACATTCTATTTAGAAAAAATCAACAATTTAACCTGCACAATATAACTAGGGCAGACCATCTTATCACCTAGCATGGTAAGTAATTCAATCATAGGAGGCCTATCACAATGCTTATCTAAATTCAAGAACATCCATTTTATATATTGCAGTTTACTAGTCCATCTACATAAGGTTACAGTTGTTTATTTTTTCCAGGTTGTTTTTTTCTTAATTTTCACAAACCTTCTGTCCTGTGGTGACAACAAACAATTACCATACTGTATCTACAGTATGCAGGAGCAGCCTTATCAACAAAGGACTACAGAACATCACCCCTCTTCTCTTCTGTATAGCATAAGGGGTGGGGTTTTGTAGTCTACAGATACACTTGGGAGAAATAACTTATAAGAGTGTAACCCTGGAAGAAAGCATAGGAAATTGTCAGACAGGATCAACAGGTATTTTTTGGTTTAATAAACAGACCAAAAGGGACCAAGTAAGAGCTGTTTATTGTCAGGGTTTACATAAACTTGAAACCCTTTTGCTGCCCTTCAGTGCCTCATTTTTTGTTCCTCTGATCTCCAAATCATTTTAGCTATTTTTCATATGTATTTTATAGACTGGTAAGTTTGTTATATTTGTTATACTGTAGATTTCCTGAAACCTATGGAATTAAAAAGATGGTGCTGTTTAATTTGTTCCATGATAGTTGTGCAAATAAGAATTATTATTATTATTATTATTATTATTATTAATATTATTATTATTATTATTATACAGAAGTTATATAGCACCAACAGTTTGTGCAGTGCTTTTCAATATAAAGGGAGACAATACAGCTAAAATACAATCAAACACAAGAGGTTTAGAAGGGCCCTGCTCCAATTTACAATCTAATAAGATTTTTTATTAAAACACACTAAAATGTTATTGTTGCATAATTCCCAAAAATCCAAAATAGTCATTTATTTACTTAATTTTTATAACAAATATATTTGAATTTAGTATAAGTTTAGTTAGAAGTGTAATTTTTTGGAAACAATGAAAACTGAAGCTATGCAAAATTGTAATTAAAATGTTACGTTAACACTTTTAAAGAAAGTAGCCTTTGTAGTCAAAGGGCCCCAGAAGGGAATGAAAACCTGTTCAGCTTTTAACCACTCCCAGCAGAATGATGGCCGGGAAGTGGTTCTGTTATCCTGACTGGGCGTCATATAAAGTTCAGCAGGATAACATGCCGGCGCGCGCCCGTGGGGGCACGTAGCATGGCGATCACCAGTGAATATTGTATAGACAAGTATCAACACATTCACATGTTAAAAGCATCATATTCCTTTATCTATGCTCTAAACAATTATTCCCCCTCCCCCCAAAAAAATACCTCCCACGGAAAAGAAAAAAAGAGAAAAAACCCAACCCATACCCCTCCTCCTCTCCTCAGTTCCCTACACCTTCCCAATTCCTCCAGGTTCCCGACTCCCTGAACTCCCGCCATTTCCCCCCGTATATTCCGGAATCTCTCCAATGAGTCCTCTTCTATGTGAATAGTTTCTTCTATGACTCTTATCATTTCAACCCCTTACAACCCAGTCCTTCATGCTCTGGATATCCTGGGACCACCAGAGACTCGGAATCAAGCTTTTGGTCGCATTTAAAAGAAATAGGACTAAGGTATTCTTATATTGAGGGGCCGTTTTTTTTGTATCGTGAAATAGACAATCAAAAAGATTCTTCTAAATCTGTTCTCCTAACTTTTGCGCAAACCAATCAATAAACGCTTATTGCGATATCTTTTTTTACCAAAAATAAGTAGAAGAATACGTATCAGCCTAAACTGAGGAAAAAAAAATATTTTTTATATATTTTTTGGGGATATTTATTATAGCAAAAAGTAAAAAATATAGAATTTTTTTCAAAATTGTCGCTATATTTTTGTTTATAGCGCAAAAAATAAAAACCGCAGAGGTGATCAAATACCACCAAAAGAAAGCTCTATTTGTGGGGAAAAAAGGACGCCAATTTTGTTTGAAAGCCACGTCGCATGACCGCGCAATTGTCAGTTAAAGCGACGCAGTGCCGAATCGCAAAAAGGGGCAAGGTCCTTAACCTGCATAATGGTCCGGGTCTTAAGTGGTTAATGGAAGATTGGCAAATGAAAGCCATTGTTGAAAGAAAGCCATAAGAAGTGCTGTTTGCAGTTTGCGAGAAGCCATGTGGAAGAAGGTGCTCTGGTCATATGAGACCAAAATTTTACTTTTGGCACATAACATACAGCCAGAGCTACAATGGAATGGCTTAGATCAAAGCATATTCATGTGTTAGAATGGCCCTAAATCCAAATGAGAATCTGTGGCAAGACTTGAAAATTGTTCACAGACGCTCTCCATCCAATCTGACAGAGCTATTTTTCAATGAAGAATGGTCAAAAAATTCAATCTCTAGATGTGCAAAGCTGGTAGAGACATCCCCAAAAAGACTTGTAGCTGTAATTGCAGTGAAAGGTGGTTCTACAAAGTAGCTGAATGCAATTACATGCCACACTTTTCACATTTATTTGTAATAAAAATTGAAAATAATTTATCATTTTCCTTCCACTTCACAATTATGTGCCACTTTATGTTGGTCTATCACATAAAATCTCATTAAAATACATTTACATTTTTTGGTTGTAATAATTTAAGACTTTACATAAAGTGTCTGAAATCTTTAGCGGTTGTATAGTCCAAAAAAAAAATGTTTGTGCCACGTGTAAAGGAAAAAGCATTATGAGCAAGTATGCACCGCATACTAGCTCATTATGAAATACTCATTATGAAATACTTACCTTAAACCAAGGCGTCGGTATCCCTGCCGGTCCACCCAGAGGGAGATAACATTTTCCATTGGCGTGTCTCCTGGGTATCGCGAATCCAGCGCTGTGAGTGGCTGGAGCCGCAATGTCGTAACTACCATGCGCCGAGAATCTCCTGTGCACATGCGCTGCTGCATTCAGCGACTCATTGCAAGGGGAATATCTCCTAAACCGTAAAGGTTTAGGAGATTTTTTTTACCTACATGTAAGTCTTATTATAGGCTTACCTGTAAGTAAAAGTAAAAAAAAAAAAAGACTATACAACCGCTTTAAGGTCTTCATGTTATATAGTTTGAGTTTCATATCTCTTTTTTTTATTATCTTTATTAATTTTTCAATATCCAATACACATTCCACAACTTACATTTATCTGCTCTCTCAGGAGCATCCATAAAATGTCATTAATAGCCATTTCATCAAAAACAAATAAACAATTATACATTAATTTATCCCCTTTACCCCTTGTTCTATTGGTGTGGTTCACCCCATCTCCGTATCCTCTTTATCCTGAAGCCGTTGTGGGATTCTCTATCCAACTTGCCCATACTCTTTCATATTTCTCACCATATCCTCTGTTACAATATGTCTCCCTATATAATGGCAGATTGCCGTTTACTAAATGTTTCCAAAGAACCAATGAAGGAGCTTCTACTTTCTTCCGATTTAAAGCGGGGGTTCACCCTATCGACAGGAAAAAAAAAAAAAATTTTTCTTTTACCTTTAAATCAGGCACTGTAGCGCGAGCTACAGTATGCCTGTCCCGAATTTTTTCCCCCCATACTCACCTTGTAGTCGTCCATCGAAGATACCGGGGAATGGGCGTGCCTCTGGAGACGGAGGATGATTGACGGCCGGCTCTGGCGCGTCACGCTTCTCCGGAAATAGCCGAAATAGGCTTGGTCTTCACGACGCGTGCGCATAGCCTGTGCGCACGCGCCGTGAAGAGCCGAGACCTACTCCGGCTGTCTTCGGGGAGAGTGACGTGCCAGGGCCGGCCGTCAATCATCCTCCCTCTCCATAGGCACGCCCATTCCCCGCGGGAGCCGAAATCTACGATGGACGACTACGAGGTGAGTACGGGGTTAAAAAAATCGGGACAGGCATACTGTAGCTCGCGCTACAATGCCTGTCTCGATGGTAACATCATGTGGGTCAGGGTGAACTACCGCTTTAACACTATTGCCTTTCTTGCATAAAAGAGTAACAAGCCCACTTGTTTTCCTATGGAAGTAATATTATTCCCTACCAATCCTAATAGGCAGATCTCTGCCTCTTGATCCAAAGAAACTGATGTTACTGTAGCGATTACTCTCAAAACCTCTCTCCAAAGTTCCACTATCTTCGGACTCAACAAAAATATGTGGATAAAATTTCCTGGAATATCTGCACATCTCCAACAATTTTGGGGGTTCGATAAGAATATCCTATATAATTTATACGGTGTATAATAGCTCCTATATGTTATCTTAATATGTATCTATTTATCTCGAAGTGACACCAATATCTGAAATGGAAATCTCCTCACAGTTCTCTTCTGCCAATTTTGGTACATCTCTTTTCCAACACTTGCATTATTTACTTATGTCTAACGATGGTGACCTTGCTAAGTAAGTGTACAAGGTTGAAATTGAAGTTTCACTTCTTTTTCTTACCAATTTCTATAATCCTGGTTCTACTAATTGTGCAATACCCTCAGGAAACTGGGCTAATAGAGCATGTACGGTAAGTATAACTCTCCGATATATTGCAGCATTGCCTCATTTCTACAAATGAAAGAATTTTTTCTCTGTGTATTACTTGTGATCATTTTTTAACCCCAAATTTAGTCCATGCCCCTGAATCTTGAATAGAGTCTAAATGTGGAAGCCCAGGATTTCTCCACAATGGGATATTTGGGGAAAAATTCGTTTTTCGGAAGTCCCTCTTTTGCTACACCAGCTCTCCATATTTTAACTGTCAAAGGGGTCAAGGTCATGCCTAGATTTTAACCCACAAAATGGCAGTGCCTGAAGTGCCTCCACCGAGTGGACCACTGCAGCCTCTAACATTGTAGCGGTTTATATTTATCAGGGTTCAACAATCTACCCACCCTCACCAGCTGTGTAGCTAAAAACATTTTTTAAAGGTCTGGGAAGGCTAATCCCCCCTGTACCACCAGACGCATAAGTGTGCTCAATTTAATTCTGGCTGGTTTATTTTTCCATATAAATGAGGAGAACATACCATGTAGCTGTACAAAAAAAACTTTAGGCAGCCATTGTGGAGAATTTTCTGAACAAGTATACAAATTTAGGAAGAATCTTATTACATTTCATGTCTTTGATATTTTATTTATCATTGTAAAAGAACATATTCCACATTTTTTATAATTTTCGGAATAAAGACAAAAAACTGCTTTGGGAAAAAAAATTGAGAAATACAGTGTTTTTCCAATTTTTCCTTCCCATCTCTAGGTAACATGGTGCGATGGCAGTGAACACACAGAGATCAATTGCAGAAACAGAACTGTTTTGAAGTTAAAGGGGTTGTAATGCATTTTATGCATTAAGATAAAAAGCCTTCTGTGTGCAGCAACTCCCCTAACCGCCCCCTAGCCCCCCTAACAAATACCTGAGGTCCCTCTCTGTCCAGCGATGTCCACGAGTGTCTCAGCAGTCTGAGATTCTTCTTCCCGATTCCCTGAGACACAGCAGTGGCACCATTGACTTCCTCTGTTGTCAATCAATGTCAGCTAGCCAATCAGGGGAGAGATGGGGCGGCTCCATGTCTGAATGGACGCAAGGAGCTGTGACTCAGTCCGGGTGCCCCCATAGCAAGCTGCTTGCTGTAGAAGCACTGAACAGGAGCGGAGCAGGGCCGCCATCAGGGGGGTAAAGCCCATACACTTGTAAGGGGCCCAAGTATCTGGAGGGGCCCGGCTGACTGGCAAGGATGTGAGAAGGCAAGGGTGGGGGCAGAAGAGCTCAGTGAATGCTTCTGTATGTGTGTGAGTCGGCAGTTGTTGCTCTGTGTCATTAAACTCACATCTGGGCTCTTTGCTGCCTCCTCTGGCCATTTGCTGCATGTGCACCCCTTCGTGTGAGCTGCCTGTACTCAGTGTACTGTGTGCTAGACTGTAGCTCCTATCTGTGTGCCTGTACTCAGTGTATTGTGTGCTAGACTGTAGCTCCTATCCTATCTATGTGTACACAAGAGCTGGGACTAGGAGGACCACCTTACAAGCAAGGGCTGTTGTACAAGTGAGGGGGGGTGGCTGTGTGTGTGTACATGACTGTGTTTGTGCGTGTGTGTCATATATTCACATGTGAGGGGGGCTGAGAGCATACAGGTGTTAGGGGGGCTCAGAACATAGAGGTGTGAGGGGGGCTCAGAGCATACAGGTGTTAGGGGGGCCGAGAGCATACAGGTGTGAGGGGGGCTGAGTGCATACAGGTGTGAGGGGGGCTGAGTGCGTACGGGTTTGAGGGGGGCTGAGAGCATACAGGTGTGAGTGGGGCTGAGAGCGTACAGATGTGAGTGGGGCTGAGAGCGTACAGGTGTGAGTGGGACTGAGAGTGTACAGGTTTGAGGGGGGCAGAGAGCACACAGGTGAGAGGGGGGCTGACAGCGTACAGGTGTGAGGGGGGCTAAGGCACTGAAGGACTTGGTGGGATGGGTAGTGGGCGGATTCGGTGGAATGGCTAGTGGGCGGGTCCTGGGGAATATTGGTGGTCAGGCTCGGGGGGGGGGGCGAAGCCAGGCCCAAAGCTGTGTAAGGGGCCCCACAATTTCTGATGGCTGCCCTGGGAGGGAGGGACCAGGAGAGCGAGCGAGGGACCTAAGAAGAGGAGGATACAGACTTCTCTGTGCAAATCCAATGCAACAGAGCAGGTAAGTATAACATGTTTGTTATATTTATAGGAAAAAAAACAAGCCTTTACAACCATTTTAAACTCCAACTGCAATGGCGCTGCAGCTGAACACCACCTGCAGTGAAGAAATAAGACTGCACCTGCCTACACGCTGCTGAGTCATAACATGGGATCTGCATGGAGCATGGGCTTTGCTGACTAGATAGCTTTAGCTCTGACTCAGAAGGGGTGTGTTGGATTTCTACATAGATACGACTACCACCAGTTATTTATTGAAGCTTTTTTTAAAGCTACGAAAACGTTTAAGGTGGAAACTCTAGCCAAAATGTTGATATAATTTGGGCTAACATGAGGAAAGGTTAAAACCTCTATCACATTTTTATTGCTGTTTCTGTTCCTACTAGGTAGATTTCTCTTTACTTTTTGTCCTAGTAGAAAAAAATCCCACCACTGAAAGCTGCCATCAAAAAAAGAGCTTACACACGGTAAGCACACGGTCGTTTTTTGTGATGAAAAAAAACGTAATTTTTTAGCATGACTTCATTTTAAAAAACGACGTTGCCTACACACCAAAATGCTCTAGCAAAGCGTTGTTACGTTCAGCACGTACGGCGGCACTCTGTTCCATTCAAGCTTGTGTCATAACTTGCTTCTGAGCATGTCGTTTTTTAGAAGACATAAAACAACGTTTTCCCCACACACGGTCATTTTAAATGACGTTTTTAAAAATTTCGTTTTTTTTCATCACAAAAAACGACCGTGTGTACGCGGCATTAGGGTAAGGCTGGGTTCACACTACTACACTACTTTCATCCTACTTTGCTCTGCTACATTGGTCCTACATTTATCCTACATTGGTCCTACATCCATCCTACTTTCATGAACAGGATACTACTTTGGTCCGACTTCAATGATATTCAATGGGCCTGAAGTAGGATCAATGTAGGACCAAAAGTAGTACAGGGAGCATTTTCAAAGTCGGACCGACTTGTGTAGGACGCTACAAGATGCTCTCATAGGGAAACATTGAACACAGAGCAGTAGGATGAAAGTAGTGTAGTAGTGTGAACCCAGCCTCAAGCTGAAAGGAACACCTGTCCAAGCAACTTCTGTCTTTGGGACAGGAAGTTAAGGGAAATCTCAGTAGGGGGCAGCAGTAACAACTCTACTGCTGTTTTAAAACTGAACATTTTTCTCTGGATATTAATATGGGTTTTATAAAGGCAATAATCTTTATTTTTTCTGAGTGATAATGTGTATGCAATCCTAATTGTTTTTCAGGGGCAATGCTACAGACATTGAAAAGATCATTAGTAGGCATTTTAGAGGCCATAACATCTCTTTCCATTGACTTAGTATATAAGCCAAATAACATTTTCAAAAAGTAGCATAAAATGTTAAGTAAAAGTATAAAGTATTACCTTCAAAAGCAGCTGATACTTTGTAATTCTCTGGACTGGTTTCAAAAGATAGGCATCCAAAGAAAGTTTGTGATCCAATTTTCGTTGACATTCCTTTATGAAAATGAGATCAGATTAAAATGTATTCATAAGTTAGTCAGTAGATAATGACTTTGTTTTGCAGTTTACAAAAAAATGGCTATACTTTACACAACCAGTTTTATGCGTAGAACTGTATAGGTGTATATATCTGTAACAACGTTTCTTTAAAAGAGAGAGTTTTTTTTCTTCCAAAATCATACTTAACTAGGTGGATGCAGCATCGGTTCAACACTGAGAACCGAGCGATCGAACACCGCTGATGAACACCGCTTGTGACTGTCAGTCCCTGGCTCTCTACTCTGCCCCCACCTCGGTCACTGGAGTGCTGGGCTGTTGGGGGAGCAGCTGGCATAAGCTCTCAGAGGCTCCCTGAGAGGCTGAGTCCGGTGCTGGTCCAGGCATGTGGGCGGATCCCGACTTCATTGTCACGATCTTGCCAGAGTCTTGATCGGCTCTTAAACATCAGCCAACAGTGGGCTTCGGCCGCTGTCTGCTGAAAACAGGTCACAGAAGTGCAGAACAAACTGCACTCCTGTGATTCACAGGAAAAGTACAGCCAAACAAGCTTTGGTAGTACTTCTTCTTTAAAACATAGTTTTGAGTCTGTAAGAAACTAAGATAAGTGTTTGTTTTTTCTGACAATACGTAATATCAATTTACACAAAATGTGCAATTAATGTTAAAAGTTTTAACCACTTAACGACCGCCCACTGTAAATATACATCGGTTTTTTAAAGATGGATATCTCGGTAACGGCAACAGCTGCTGCCACAACCGAGATATCCATCTCTTTAGTGAGCAGTCCTGTAAACTAGAACGGCGGTCTCCGCGGCAGATTCACCGCAAGATCGCCGTTATCGGTGGTGGGAGAGGGCCCCCCCTCCCGCCACTCTCCCGCGCCCTCCGCCGCTTACCGGAGCCGTTTTTTTTTTTGCACTTAAGTCTAAATATGAGATCTGAGGTCTTTTTGACCCCAGATCTCATATTTAAGAGGACCTGTCATGCTTTTTTTTATTACAAGGGATGTTTACATACAATTCCTTGTAATAGGAAAAAAAGTGATAATTTTTTTTTTATTTCAGTGTACAAAATTAAAAAAAGAAATAAAAATAAATAAGAAAAAATTTTTTTTAAAGCGCCCCATCCCAACGAACTCGCGCGCAGAAGCGAACGCATACGCGAGTAGCGCCCGCATATGAAAACGGTGTTCAAACTACACAAGTGCGGTATCGCCGCGATCGTTAGAGCGAAAGCAATAATTCTAGCCCTAGACCTCCTCTGTAGCTCAAAAAATGCAACCTATAGAATTTTTTAAACGTCGCCTATCTAGATTTTTAAGGGTAAAAGTTTGATGCCATGCCACGAGCGGGCGCAATTTTTAAGCGTGACATGTTGGGTATTTTTTTTACTCGGCATAACATTATCTTTCACAATATATAAAAAAACTGGGCCAAATTTATTTTTGTCTTATTTTTGAATTAAAAAAAGTGATTTTTTTCCAAAAAAAGTGCACTTGTAAGACCGCTGCGCAAATACGGTGTGACAAAAAGTATTGCAATGACCGCCATTTTATTCTCTAGGGTGTTAGAAAAAAATATATATAATGTTTGGGGGTTTTAAGTAATTTTCTAGCAAAAAAAAATGTTTTAGTCTTGTAAACACCAAATCTGAAAAACACCTTACGTCCTTAAGTGGTTAAACTGACTAGGTGTGATAAGGGACTTCATGACTGGATATAAAACTAATATATTACCTGGTTCGTCCTGACTACTATATCGTTTTTGGTATAGGTTTAACACAATATGACCAAAACTGTAAAACATTTGTTCAACTTTCCCAAAATTATTTTTGCAAGACTAGTAAATCTGTTTAAAAAGAACCAAAAATACAATTTAGGTACTCCCCCCAATCTTTACAAGCTTGAACTCTATTCCCACTACAAGGCCAAACTGCAGTCAGGATCTGCAACATTTATTTTAAAAAATGTAACTTTTTTAAACACCCCCTGCCACCACCATCACCAGACAAATCACCCCCTGCCACCACCACCACCAGACATATTACCCCCTGCCACCACCACCACCAGACATATTACCCCCTGCCACCACCAGACATATCACCCCCTGCCACCACCACCAGACATATGACCCCCTGCCACCACCACCACCAGACATATTACCCCCTGCCACCACCACCACCAGACATATCACCCCCTGCCACCACCACCAGACATATCACCCCCTGCCAACCACCATCAGACATAACACCCCCCCGTCACCATCATCCGTCCTGTGGGCTGCCTGTCTCAGTGACAGTCTTTCTCTGAGCTGTGAGTGCACTCACCATCAGGCTCAGTGCCTCAGCCAGGAGTCCGTTGCACCAGTCCAGTCCGGTCCAGTTAGGTCAAAGTCTGCGACTCCCACGCCCATTTTTCGGTGCCTACAAACGTATGCCCCGCCACCTAATTATAGCAAGGCTCCGCCTACATGCAAAAAAGTCCCCCTGAATTTTTTTTTGCAATGTTGGCAACTATGCATATTGTCACGTCAGCACCAAAGGCCTCTGTCATAAATCATTTATGTTATATGGGTCAGGCATCATTAGCAAATTTAGTGCTCACTTAAAGTGGCACTTAAGTCAGAAAATTGAAAAGTCCTGCTAGATCACTTTAGACTGGCCCCTTTTGCATGTTTAGCTATGTAAAATGTTACAAAATAAGTGTTTATACTGTTTAAAATAAAGTAATACATTGTCTCACCCAGCTCTACACATGCTCGGATGCTCTCTATTTTTAGGCACTGTTATGACCCTGTAGAGGCCAATCTGCTGACAGCCTATGGATTTACTGCTGCTCAGGGGCTCTGGGCTAAAGCAAAATGGCAGCCTTCAGCAAGAAGAAACAGTAGCAATGCTGGAGGCAACTTACAGCACACACTAATTTTATTAGCATAATTATTAATGTGGAATGTATGTTCCTTGCTAAAGAATATAATTTTTATCAAGTTGCTTTGGGTAAAGTTCCCCTTTAACTAAATGATTACATTGTTCAATTTAAATTGCATATATATTGCAATGCAAAATTTATTTTCTACATGAATGCCACTTACCTGAAAAAAAATGCTTTCAGCGCACTGCCTCCAAAGGGCTTCTGATCTTGGTTTATTTTGGCAGTACTTTTCATAAATTTGAAGGTCTTCCTTCTACAGGAATAGCGATGTGTTACACATTAATACCATTTAGATTGTATATTACAGCTATATTAAAGTTATATGAAGCATGATATCCCATAAGTATGCATTAGAATGTATATTACAGCAATTACAGTAACATAAAATGATGCATATCACATAACATGTGGCAAATTCTTAGTGATAAAATAAATTTTATACCTTAAAATGTGTTGTCTCTGCTTAACCAGTGGCTATACACGTTGCAAGTTCTTTAAAGTAAAAATCGCAATTGTTGCAACCTGTATTTTTAGTTTACTGTATAACACCATTATATCTGCCACAATAAGGGGTTCTATTTGTAAATTGTGTGTCATTTATTCTTGGCTAGATATAATTTCTTCTGCCCTGCTTTACATTAGCTTCTCTCCTTGGTATAAAAATAAGCAAAATGGCAAAGTCAAAGTGGCACATGGAAATTGTCAACAATTCATCATAACAGTCATACCCTACTGCAAACTATATGAATTCCATTGTATGATTTTAAATTGGCAAAATATGTCTTCAAAATAGGTTTCTCCATTAAAAGTGCATTGTTGTAAGTTAGTCACAACACCACTTTATGCCAAAGCAAAGGTATTGAAACTGGTGCAGACAAAAAAGAAATGACTTAAAGCAGGGCTCAAAATTTCAAGTCCTGAGCTACTAGCCAGGCCTCAAGAGTTACTCGCCACCAGTTGCCCCACCTAATTCATACACTGCCCTGCGCCTAATTGCACCCGTAAACACACCCTCGTAGATTATCTCATGGAATGACACTGTTAAATGTTTTATGCAGAACCAAGTTACAAAATTAAATATTACCAACAACAACTTTAACAAAATGGGACAGGGCACTGGGGTCAGACCAGAGGGACAGGGCACTGTGGTCAGACCAGAGGGACAGGGCACTGGGGGCAGATCAGAGGGACAGGGCACTAGAACTGGGTCTCTTCCCCATTCTCTTGCTGTCTCCTCTGCAACTCCCATCCATCCTCTCCAGTGGCGTCTCCAGCTTTCATATTTAGGGGGGGCACATGGGGGGACAGGGACAAAAGTAGGGGGGCCAACTATAAAATGCAATTTATAGTAGGGGGGCCCTTTATTACGATTCCACTATGGGCCCTTTCACATGTTCTGCAGTGAGCTCCCTTCCTACTATACTGGGGCCCCCCAGGGTGGCAGAAAACAAGAGATATATGTCACCAGCAAACCAAGAAAATATAAGGGTCCAAAGCAGTGGGAGAACTATCAGGGTTTCAAAGGTTGTCTTGCCACCGGGCCCTGGTGTTCTGCCACAGTGGGGATCCCCAGCTGTCCTGTCCCTGCTATTTACAGCGCTGGTCTGGCGTCTGTCTCCTTGGCAGCGGCGGCAGTCTATTAGAACCTAGTGCTGGTGACATTATGGGTGCATGCAGGGGAAGGCTGGCACTATTGGTTATAGAGAGCCGAGCCCCCAGCTGGTCACCTAGCAGCAGTAATGCTGTATAACCTTCTCTGTTGACATGCTGATCGGCATGTGATGCTCCCAGTCAGATCTAATAAACACAGTATTTATTAGCATCAAGAGTACAACCACATAAATATAATCAACCATATGATCAGCAGCCATGTGGGCTCTATGCCTGTAAAGTGTGGGCTTTGATCAATAAAATCACTGATATTTATGACTAAGATTTGACTAAGAGCATCACCTGGATTGCATCCCGATCAGCATGTCAGAGAAGGCTCCACTGCTGCTAAGCAACCTGCAGGGAGCTCAACAGTCTACAACCAATAGAGATGGGCTCGGGTGTGTTTGAAATCCCACATGCCTGATCCCGCCAGGAAGCCGACACTCCACAGTGCTAATCAATGTATGGGCTGCCTAAGAGCCAAGACCAGCCATAGACACTTTTAAATCTCAGCTGGTTCAGCAGAAACTGGCTGAGATTTGAACCATTAATGAGCAGATTCTCTTATGATTATCACTAGTGGTTGCTGTATAGTCACTAGTGATAATCACTGTTTGTCGGGAGAATATAATTGCTGGGCAGGAGGGATATTCCCATCACCACTGTCTCGGGGGGGACAGAAGGGATGGAGATAATGTAGTTCAGTGATTACAGTGTACTGCAGTCTGCAGTGCACACACTTAAACACGGCCCAGGCTAGAATATCTGGTTGTGTGAGCGCTCGCATTATGCAGTGTCGGCGAGCACAGGGAGGGGGAGGAATCCCCCGCAGAGCTGACTGGGGACGCTCTCCCTCTCGGGGAGCAAAATACAAAAATGCAAAAAAAAAAAAAAATTTTTTTTTTTTTGGGGGGGCACATGGTGGGGCACAGCATGATGTTGGGGGGGTCAGGGCCCCCTCTGGCCCCCCCCTAGGGACGCCTCTGATCCTCTCTCTCTCTCTCCCATTCATCTCATCATCAGGAGCCTGTGTGTGCGGCTCCACGCTTGCATGTCCCCACTTCCCCCTTTTATTCAGGCTGGCAGTGAGGAGAGGAGGTGCAGCACAGCGGGAGGGAGTACAATCCAACGCTGAGATCCACACAACTGCACAGCCATTGACACCATAGCAGAGCGCACACTGACAGCGCACAGCACACATTGAGACCAGTCTGTTCACAGTGCTCAGGCTGAACTGCTGGACACTTACATAGAGCACAAGGAGAAGAAAACTGTACTAACTGGAAGGCTGCTGCTGTCATGTCAGGGCAACTTTCAGTGAGCGCTGCACCAGAGTGGTAATTTTTGCAATCCTCCACCTCACTCATTACTTTCTGCTCTCCAGCTACATTGGTCGGGGGAGGGGGGGCAGGCTCAGAGAGGTCATACTGTTAGGTCCCATGGCTTAATGAGAATTGTAAGGAGAGCACCTGTGTACTGCTCTGCCTGTGTGCGGTTCACCAGACTACTTTTCCCGAGCATGCACCTTTCCTCTTCGGCCACCAATCTCATCGGGACTCTAAGTGTAGGCACAGATTGGAGGGAGATTGGTCATGTAGCCCTGTCATCACTCGCCCCCAGCTTAAATCCACTCGCCAAATGCTAGTAGGCGAGTGGACATTTTGAGGGCTGACTTAAAGCATTTGTTACCCCAACACTTTAATATTGCTGATATGTTCCTCAGCCTGCTGTACTATTTACGTGTATGAGAAAGTATCCTGTTCTCTTTGTTTTGCTTCCTTTATGTGAAATCGATGGTGTTCCTGCCAGTCCATCTGCTTTCCTATGAAAAACTGACCACACTAAATAGGAGAACAAACTGTGGTCAGTTCTCTAGCAATGCTGGGAAATTGGTGTACAATCCTCCAATGATCAGACTTGTCCTGACAGGCCCCGCTGCACAGTCATTCACTGGCAAGCTCAGTGCTCGTTGTGCACAGACATGTGTGGACTATGGAGAGGAGACTATAGAATAAAACCAGAGCCGCCAAGCTAGAGCCGTCTGACTGAGCCCTGCACCTGAGAGGAGGTCAGTGACAGGCCATTCTGAGGGGAGGGGGGTTGCTGATGTAAGAGAGGAGTGAATACAATAATGTAAGGGGGCACTGATATAAAGGTTCCCCCTATATTAGTAGCACCCCCTCCCTTACCTTAGTGTATTCACTCTGCGGAAGGTGGTCTCTAGTCACCAATCCCTGTCACATCAGGGTTCCCGCTTAGATCATGATCTGCAGCATTTCCCTTTACATAAGAGTTCCCTTTCAATGTAAGGGGGAATCCTGCAGACTACTTGCTAATAGCACTAGCTACGTGTTTATAGTCCAAATATTGATATTTGCACTGTTTAGCACTGAAAACTGTAATGCCGCGTACACACTATAACTTTATGTGATGAAAAAAAAAGTTTTTTTTTGTGAAGTAAAAAACAAAGTTTTTGAAACTTCAATTTTCAAAAACGACGTTGCCTACACACCATCGTTTTTTCACAATGCTCTAGCAAAGCGTGGTTACGTTCAGCACTTTTTTCCATTGAAGCTCGCTTTATAACTAGCTTCTGGGCATGCGCGGGTTTAAAAACGTCGTTTTAAACGTCGTTTTTGCTACACGCGGTGATTTTTTGTGAAACAAAAAACGACGTTTTGAAAAACGACACAAAAAATTGAAGCATGCTTCAATTTTTTTTTGTCGTTTTTCACAAGACATAAAACAACGTTTCCCCCCCCACACACGGTCATTTAAATTGACGTTTTTAAAAACGTCGTTTTTTTTTCATCACATAAAGTGATGGTGTGTACGCGGCATAATTTTAGGTACTTTTTTGCAGTGTCAGCAAAATATGTGGCTCTGTCAGTAAATGTCAAGTTTTTGTGTCAGTAACAAATTGGCGCTGTTCGTAAATTTTGGCGTCCTGCCAGTAAATTTCACTTCAGGGGGTTGGCAACACTGAAAGGGACACAGATGTAAAAAAATAATCTGACAGGGGGTATAGCCCTTCCTTACTCTATCCAAAAAAGTTTTGCCTATAGTTCTACTTTAAACTAAGGTCATGCTTGCACCTTGCACACTAATCAAGTTAGTTACCAATTTGCGGAAAGACATATCCATGCACCATACAATACAAATGGTGCACACAGGACCAAGTGTAAAGCCCTGTACAGACGGGCCAGAATCTCGCCAGGAAAAAAACATTGATTTTCCCAACTGGATTCTTGGCAAGAATCTCTTGCCGCCCGAGTGTACAGACACTTCTTTTAAAAAAAACAGCGGTTCTCTTGAAAGGCAAGAACGCAGTGACGTCATCGCATATGACGAGCATGCACTCATCACATTCGATGCCGTCGCCGCCATCTTGCTGCACCCTACCTATGTCTAGGAAGCTACCATGCATGCGTCAAAGTCATTTCGAGCATGCGCGGGTTTCCAAGGCGACCAGGTAAGTATGCACACTCTAAGGTTTCTCGGCAGGAAAACTGCCGAGAATCTCACGACGAGAAAATAGAGAACATGTTCTCTATTTTTCTCGTCTATATTCTGGGCAGTTTTCTTGTCGAGAAACCTGAAAGCCTCATACACGGGCACGGTACACTCGGCAAAAAAGCTCTGCCAGCAGTTTTCTTGCTGGTTCTTGCCGAGTAAATCGAGCATGTGTTCGAGGCTTAAGACTGGCTATACATTATACAATTTTCTTGTACAACTTTTCTTTAGATTGTATGCAATCAGGTAGGCCCTTGCACTACGTAATTGAAGGTAAATCTAAAGAAAATTTTATAAGAAAATTGTATTGTGTATGGCCAGCTTAACAGTGGCTAAGGACTAGCAAGAGTCCAACGCAATTTGTCTACTAACCGGTGGATTCATTAGGATAGGCTGCACTTCTCTTTTTCTACCTCTTCTGTACCACAATGACATAAACTTGCTACATCGGCGCATCCTAACATCCTCTAAAATGTTTGGGCAGCTTTAGGCTCTAAATGTATTACAATAGACATATATCTTACCCTTTTCAAAAAACATTTTCCAAGTGAATCTGTATCTTCAGTACAATTCTCCAGTTCTTTAAGAAAAGTTCTGAAAAAAAAAAAAATTCTGTTTAAAGAAAAGATGTAAACACAGATAAATGCATTTGCCCTGACTCCAGCAAAAATTATGTTATTTTAGTTTGGGATAGAGTTACATTTATGTCAGTTTTACCTCATTGAGGAGATATGACTGTAAATACGTGCATCGGGGTTGCCCACATACAAAAAAAGTAGATTGTGCTACATGTTACATTCTACCGTATAGGGCCCTTCTAGGGCCATTATTAATGGACCTACAGGGGCTTTTAAAGGGTTGCCTTTGGAAAATGTAGGGTAAAAGTATATTGGGCTAAAAATGTACAATCCATTCTAAAGAATCTCCTGTATGACACATCCTTCTTAACCGCTTGCTGACTGCCTCACGTAGATATATGTCGGGAGAATGGCACGGGCAGGCAAAGTAACGTATATATACATTGCTTTAAACCTGCCCCCTAGCAGACGTGCGCGCTGCCTTCTCCGCGGACTCAATGTCCGATGGTGTCCCGCGATCAGGTCACGGAATGGCAGAATGGGGGGATGTCGTTGTAAACAAGACCTCTCCCTATTCTGCCTAGTGACACAGCACTGATCGTCTGCTCCCTCTCATCAGGAGCAGCGATCAGTGACATGTCACAGTAAGCCACACCCCCTAACAGTTAGAATCACTCCCTAGGACACACTTAACCCCTTCAGCGCCCCCTACCCCCCTTCACTACCAGTCACATTTTCACAGTAAGCAGTGCATTTTTATAGCACTGATTGCTGTATAAATGTGAATGGTCACAAAATAGCGCCAAAAGTGTCCGATGTGTCCGCCATATTGTTGCAGTCACGATAAAAATTGCAGATCGCCGCCATAACAAGTAAAAAAAAAATTATTGTAAAAATGCCATAAAACTACCCCTATTTTGTAGACGCTATAACTTTTGCGCAAACCAATCAATATACGCTTATTGCGATTTTTACCAAAATTATGTAAAGTAAAAAAAAAATTATAGTAAAAATGCCATAAAACTACCCCTATTTTGTAGTCACTATAACTTTTGCGGAAACCAATCAATATACGCTTATTGCGATTTCTTTTACCAAAAATATGTAGAAGAATATATATCGGACTAAACTGAGAAAATGTTTTATTATTTTTTTTAAATTGGGGATATTTATTATAGCAAAAAGTACAAAATTGCTCCAAAAGCTCCAAAATTGTCACCACCAAAAGAAAGCTCTATTTGTGGGAAAAAAATATGTCAATTTTGTTTGGAAGCCACGTTGCATGACCACGCAATTGTCAGTTAAATCGACGCAGTGCCGAATCGCAAAAAGTAGCCCGGTCATTTGGCAGCCAAATGGTCTGGGGCTAAAGTGGTTAAAATGGCAAAATAAAAAAATGCAAAAAACATGCAAGGAAAAAAAAACCTAATTTCATATGCTACGCTCAAGTGGGAATGAGGGCTTAAGAAGCTGAGGAGTAAATATGTTGTTGAGATTTTCAGAACAGTTTAATTTTAAGAAAATTATCGCTAATCTAATTGAATAAACATGTTTGTTTTGCAGCTAAAGATAATAATCGCTGACAGTTTAGATACAGATAATTGAGTTTGAATGATGGCAGCAGTTTACAGAATGTTTGTGTACGTATACTGATATAAAACGAAGATTGTATTAAGCTTGAGTTAACTCTTTGAGTGAAGCGTGTTGGTCGCCTGTCATCCAGGTGTGACAGTCTGTATGCAGCAGGTTACAGAACGCTTGTGTACGTTGCAAACATTTTAACACCACCATCATAAATTAACTTATGCCGAGTACACACGATCGGAAATTCTGACAAGAAAAGTCCGATGTGAGCTTTTGGTCAGAAATTCCGACCGTGTGTGTGCTCAAAACACGCATGCTCAGAATCAAGCAGAAGAGCCGAAATGCCTATTGACCTTCATTGATCTTGGCTCGTCGTACGTCTTGTACGTCACCGCGTTCTTGGCAGTTGGAATTTCCGACAAGATTTGTATGACCGTGTGTATGCAACACAAGTTTGAGCCAGCATTCCGTCAGAAAAAATCCACAGTTTTCTTGTCGGAATTTCCGATCGTGTGTACACGGCATTACAGTTATAGGAAGCACAAAATGATTCAGGTAACCTGCTGCAATTACGTCACTTTAATTTATTACAAGCATACTGATATAAAACTAAGATTGTAGTAAGCTCTTTTTGAGCGAAGCGCATCGGTTGCCTGTGATCCATACGTGACAGTCTGTATGTCGGAGAGTTTAATAAATTTGAATTACATTTTAAAACAGTATGCAGCTTGGATTCCTCTTCATGAGTTTTGTGGATAGATTATTTGGAGTCTAAGGACAGCTGAGGAGGTGTGCCTGTAACAATATTCCTTGTACTACATTAAGATTGTTTGTTGTGGTGGTACCTGTGCTTTGCCCATGAAGGTCAGCTTACTGCACCCCCCTTTTCCTTCATCCACCTCTCCTTCTACTTACCTATGCATACTTTACACCATCTATTACACCCCTTTGCACCTAGTCTGTGATGGCGGCAGGGCCGGCCCTATGATGGGACCGGGTGGTACCATGGGTACCAGGCAGCACTTTTAGGGGGCAGCATACTGATGCCCACCAGCCCGTTCCGCCAGCTCCGCTACCCGAATAAAATTGATGTCCTTTTTCCCCCACAAATAGAGCTTTCTTTTGGTGATATTTGATCACCTCTGCGGTTTTTATTTTTTGTGCTATAAATATATATATTTTTTAACTTTTTGCTATAATAAATATCCCCAAAATTTAGAAAAATAAACTATTTTCTTCAGTTAAGGCCAATATTTATTCTTCTACATATTTTTGGTACAAAAAAAACAAAACACAATTAGCGTACATTGATTAGTTTGCGCAAAAGACATTGTGGCCGCCGGCAATTCACAGGTCCCTTTATACTCCTGGATACTTGTATAGAGCCATGGCAGGTCCTTTTATACGCCTATATGCATGTATAGAGCCATGACAGACCCTCTTTATACATCTATAGAGCCATGACAGGCCCTCAATATACTCCTTTATACATGTATAGAGCCACGACAGGTCCTCTTTATACTCCGATATACATTTATAGAGCCATGGCAGGTCCTCTTTATATTCCTTTACATGTAAAGAGTCTCGACAGGTCCTCTATATACATGTATAGAGCCATGACAGGTCCTCTTTATATTTCTTTATACATGTATAGAGCCATGGCAGGTTCTCTTTATACATCTATAGAGCCATGACAGGCCCTCGTTATACTCCTTTATACATGTATAGAGCCATGTCAAGTACTCTTTATAGTCCTATATACATTTATAGAGCCATGACAGGTCCTCTTGATATTCCTTTACATGTAAAGAGTAATGACAGGTCCTCTATATACATGTATAGAGCCATGACAGGTCCTCTTTATACTCCTATACATGTATAGAGCAATGACAGGTCCTCTTTATACTCCTTTATACATGTATAGAGCCATGACGGGTCCCCTTTAGTTATCATGATATATAATAATGAATGTGGGGGCCTTTTGGTTGGCGTGATTTTTTTTCTGGGGGGGGGGCAGCGTTTCATTCTTGGTCCCAGGCAGCACAATGTTTTGGGCCGGCACTTGATTGCGGTGTGGGTGTCAAGAGGGGACTATGCTTCATATATGGGCTGAGTGCCCCCAGATTACTTAATTGCCCATATTGTCAAATTCAGTTAGAAATGCACAATTTGATATACTTCACCACTTTCTGACAAAAGCTAGAGTAATAATCCCTAGACATTGGAAATCAGTGGTGACTACTTTGGCTGAATGGATATTGGAAATGTATTCGCTCATGAATCCAGAATACTTACTAGCGGTGGAATATGATCGCTTGGATAAATAAGTTGCAACTTGGACTACATATCGTAACATGCAGGAGTTTGGATCCATCTTTGTCCCTTAATGTGGTTACCAGAGCGTGGCGCAGAGTACTTTTTGTGGGGGTTTTTGTTTTGTTTTTGTTTTTGTTATGCCCCAGGCTCGTTTTTGACATGGAGCATAGTTTGGGAGTTGTTTATCTTATTATGAGATTGTGGGATCTGCATGACCATTGTGGGGTGCTTAGGTACCCTTTTATTCATAAGTATACATTTAAGAAGAGAGAGAGAAATCAGAGCTGCTTTTTTCTGGCATTGTGCTGAATTAATCAGGCTCAGTAAATATTTTGGGGGGGCTGGGGGGAAGCTGAACATGTGAGGTTATTTTACAGAAAATTCATCAAGGTAAAAAAAAAAAAACTTAAAGGATAAGTTCACCTTTTGGAACACGTTACATGTTCCACCCGTATTTAGGGTGTAACATGTAACATGTTCTAGCAGCTGCAGCCTCTACAGCCTCTCCCCCTCTCCAGTGACAGTGGGCGGGCATCTTCTCCAGGCGCCCGCTGTCACTATTTGAAAATAACATCATTAATTGACAGTCCTCAGTGAATGGGAAACTATAAGTCCCAGCAGCCTTTCTGGCTGCCGGCTTGTAGTTTGAATTAACCACCATGTCGCTTTTGAATGCACTGGTAGTTTATTCATTCTTCCTGTCAGTGTGTATCTGTCTGCCCATACAAGGTACAAGCAAACAGGTACACTGAGAAGTCTGCAGGAGTCCAGCATGGCACTTGCACTCTGCTGATCTCTGGTGCAATGCTTTCCAAGCTCCAAGTAAAAGAAATGCACTTTTTTTTCCTGCAAAAAGATGTGCATTTATTATTTTATAAAAAGGTGAACTTATCCTTTAAAGGGTCACTAAAGGAAAACATTTTTTTGCTGAAATGACTGTTTACAGAGTATAGAGACATAAAAGTTAACTGATTCCTTTTAAAAATGATTAAAAATTGAATTTAATCTATCATATAATGTGCCTCTAGTTTCACGTTCGGTTTTAAAGGTAAATACATGAAGTTCCGGGTGAGAGGTGAGTCGGGAAGACTCACAGAACAAAAACAACAAATCCAGGGCAGTGTTTTGTTTTTAAAATGAATCTGATTGGTTCTGAGGAGTTTTAGACACACAGTAATGACAGCTTAGACCACCGTGAAAAGCTCCCAGTACGATGGTTATAAGGAAACAGGCAACCAGGAAGTGTGGAGATCACAGCAAAATTACAGCTACTTCAAAGCAAAAACGAACAATGAGGACATGAAACCTGTACTGCAGGAATGTAAAGGAAGCTATTTAGCTAAAAAAAAAATCCTTTAGTGACCCTTTAAGCATTTACAACCACTTTAACCATTTTACAATCTTTATTCTGTATCATAAAATATTCAAATAGCGAGGATAGCATGATACAAACATTTTATATTGAAAAAGGAACAGAACAAACTGGTATGAATGAAGCAACTAAAGCCATGACAGTAATTGAAATACCTTTTGTGAAATTCGTAGATTTCTTGAAGATTTCCAAAAAGGACGTCTTTGCTATTCTGTAAAACCACAGGAATCAATGGATTCATTTCGGGATTGTCCAAAGATGATGCATAACCCTGCAATAAATATAAGAGAATTTATCTAACTTGCATCTATTAAAATCCTTTATTTACGTAACGCCATGTATTTTGTAACTCATACATACATTTGCAGTGTACAGATATTCATTTTTTTGTGGATCTCTTATGCCACATACACACGATCAGTTCATCCGATGAAAACGGACCGATGGATTTTTTCATCAGATATACGATGAAGCCGACTTTCATCAGTCTTGCCTACACACCATCAGTTAAAAATCAGATCGTGTCCAACGCGGTGACGTAAAACACAATGACGTGCAGAGAAAAATGAAGTTCAATGCTTCAGAGCATGCGCCGACTTGATTCTGAGCATGTGTGGATTTTTGACCGATTGATTTCCCCACAGACGATCGTTTTTTTTCTATCAGTTTTTTAACCATCAGAAAATTTTAAAACAGGTTCTATTTTTTTTCACCGATGGGAAAAAAAACGATGGGGCCCACACACGATCGGTTCGTCAGATGAAAACGTTTTTTGTTTTTTTTTGGTTAAGTGTAGTGTGTAGAGGGTTTAAAACCATTCGGTCTTTGTGTCCCCACTGGAAAGATGTTCCCGCTCTTGCTGTGTGGTCCCCAGTACAGGATGGGAGAGACATTTCTCCAGTGGGAACTCAACATCAGTTTTATAAAGCATAGGGAAAGGTTGGATCATCTCTCTTCTTGAATTGATGGTCACCTAGACATAAAGTGAGGGGAAGTCTCCCCAGAAGGGTTACAAAATGGTAGAGGTTCCAACTCTTTCATATTTCATCCCAAACTGAAGAAAGCTTTGGATGGAGTCAAAGAGAAAACACTCATATTCCGGTTTAGGAGATATTTGCAGAAAAGACAGCACCACACTGAGCGTGCCGTTAATGAATGGGACATGCCGTTAGTGGCCAGCTCCCATGCGCATGCGTGGGATTGACGCCATCGCGGCCCCAGCCAGTCACAGCGCTGAAGCTGTGATACCTGGAAGTCACCCTGGGTATCATGGCGGTGTACTAGCTCATTATGTCTTTGTCTTGCAGGGTATTTATTTTTTTAGTTTCATTACAGAGGGTTTACTTCCTCTTTAAAAGCAGGGTGCTGTAATGTCTGGCCAGTGGCACCATTATTACATTAAACATGAAGAATGTGAACAGCACACTTCAAATCCTCCAGATAGCCACAGAATAAAAAGAGTTTCAGAGCCATGCAGGACCCCTTTGTTAAAGCTGAATGCAAGGCAAACAACTAAACATACAATTGAAACACATACGGTATATAGGAGTTGTTTTAAATGCCAAAGAATCAGTATTTCTGGCAATCCAGTTTTTGAGATTTACAAGGCCCTGGTACAACTTTTAGCCCTGTCTGGTAAGGCAGGGGACCTGATTTTTCTTGCTGCAGTCAAGTGACACTTAGGCCCCATTCACCCTTGTGCGACTTGTCATGCAACTTTGGATCCCAACAGTAGGCAATTTTTGAAAATGCCTTTATTTAAAAAAATAAATAAAAGTTTAGATCCTTCGTAATCATGACACGTGCCACCACCGCTGACCCGATAAAAGTTCTGACAGTTCTTAAATAACTAAGGGGTGGTTCCACCCGATAATGTCACTGGGTGGCACCTCCCCTTGTGATGTCATCGACCCAGCATCGACGCGCTCTGTGCTCCCCGCCTTCATCCATAGACTGCAATCAGCATTCCGCTCTGTGCACTCCTCTCAATATATAAATATTATCTTACAAAAGTGAGTACACCCCTAACATTTCTGCAAATATGTTATTATATCTTTTCACGTGACAACACTGAAGAAATTACACTTTGCTGCAATGTAAAGTAGTGAGTGTACAGCTTGTATAACAGTGTAAATTTGCTGCCCCCTCAAAATAACTCAACACACAGCCATTAATGTTTAAACCACTGGCAACAAAAGTGAGTACACCCCTATGTGAAAATGTCCAAATTGGGCCCAATTAGCCATTTTCCATCCCCAGTGTCATGTGACTTGTTAGTTAGTTAGTGTCATCACTCTCACTCTCTTATACTGGTCACTAAAATTTCAACATGGCACCTCATGGCAAAGAACTCTCTGAGGATCTGAAAAAAAGAATTGTTGCTCTACATAAAGATGGCCTAGGCTATAAGAAGAGTGCCAGAACCCTGAAACTGAGCTGCAGCACAGTGGCCAAAACCATACAGCGGTTTAAAAGGACAGGTTCCACTCAGAACAGGCCTCACCATGGTTGACCAAAGAAGTTAAGTGCACATGCTCAGCGTCATATCCAGAGATTGTCTTTGGGAAATTGATGTATGAGTGCTGCCAGCATTGCTTCAGAAGTTGAAGGGGTGGGGGGTCAGCCTGTCAGTGCTCAGACCATACGCTTCACACTGCATCAAATTGGTCTGCATGGCTGTCATCCCAGAAGGAAGTCTCTTCGAAAGATGATGCACAAGAAAGCCCGCAGACAGTTTGCTGAAGACAAGCAGACTAAGGACATGGATTACTGGAACCATGTCCTGTGGTCTGATGAGACCAAGATAAACTTATTTGGTTCAGATGGTGTCAAGCATGTGTGGCGGCAACCAAGTGTGGAGTACAAAGACAAGAGTGTTTTGCCTACAGTCAAGCATGGTGGTGGGAGTGTCATGGTCTGTGGCTGCATGTGTGCTGCCGGCACTGGGGAGCTACAGTTCATTGAAGAAATGATCCCCTTCCTTCGGAGACTGGGCCGCAGGGCAGTATTCCAACATGATAACGACCCCAAACACATCTCCAAGAGACCACTGCCTTTCTAAAGAAGCTGAGGATAAATGTAATGAGCTGGCCGAGCATTTAGGTCTCCAGACCTAAATCCTATTGAGCATCTGTGGGGCATCCTCAAATGAAAGGTGGAGGAGTGCAACATCCACCAGCACTGCGATGTCATCATGGAGGAATGGAAGAGGACTCCAGTGGCAACCTGTGAAGCTCTGGTGAGCTCCATGCCCAAGAGGGTTCCGGAAAATAATGGTGGCCACACAAAATATTATTTTGGACATTTTCACTTAGAGGTGTGCTCACTTTTGTTGTCAGCAGTTTAGACATTAATGGCTGTGTTCTTGAATAATTTTGAGGGGACAGCAAATTTACACTGTTATACAAGCTGTACACTCACTACTTTACATTGTAGCAACGTTTTATTTCTTCAGTGTTGTCACATGAAAAGATATAATAAAATATTTACAAAAATGTGAGGGGTGTACTCACTTTTATGAGATACTGTATATATATATATATATATATATATATATATATATATAAACACACACTATATCATCAAAAGTATTGGGACGCCTGCCTTTACACACACATGAACTTTGATGGCATCCCAGTCTTAGGGTTCAATATAGAGTTGCCCCACCCATTGCAGCTATACCAGCATTAAAGGGGTTGGAAAGGCAGAAGTTTTTTATCTTAATGCATTCTATGCATTAAGATAAAAAGCCTTCTGTGTGCAGCAGAACCCCTAACACTTACCTGAGGTCCCTCTCTGTCCAGCGATTTCCTCAGCCGTCTGAGATTCTCCATCCTGTATGGCTGAGACACAGTAGCGGTGCCATTGGCTCCCACTGCTGTCGATCGAAGTCAGCTAGCCAATCAAGGGATAGAGGGGGCGGGCCGGGCAGGGCTCTGTGTCGGAAAGGAACACAGGGAGCTGTGACTCGGCTCAGGTGCCCCCATAGCAAGCTGTTTGCTGTGGGGGTACTGAACAGGTGGGAAGGAGGGACCACAATCACAGAAGAGGGACCCGAGAAGAGAAGGATTAGGGCTACTCTGTGCAAATCCACTGCAATAGAGCAGGTAAGTATAGTAATATGTTTATTATTTTTATAGGGAAAAAAATGAAGCTTTACAATCACTTTAACTCTTCTGGAGTGTGTCTATGGGAATGTTTGACCATTCTTCCAGAAGCTCATTTCTAAAGGTCAGGCACTATTGTGGAGGAGAAGGCCTGGCTCGCAGTCTCCTCTATTTCATCCCAAAGGTATTCTATCGGGTTGAGGTCAGGACTGTGCAGACCAGTCAAGTTCCCCCACCCTAAACTCGCTCATCCATCCTGTATATATAAAATATAGTCTTATTTATCTGCCCGGTGTTTAGCTTTAAGACAGTGAAATGCAATGTTACAAAACCCTGTCATAACTGTATCAGAGACTTGCATTGTTTCAACAGCCTCAAAAGGAAGGAAATATGGTTATTGACACTTTGCTAACGGAGGTTACACTGATGTGGCTCAACTTGTTTTACACAGACTATTGCTTATTAGCACATTGGCAATGTCCGCCATATTTTTTAATACAACTGTAGGTAAATATGAATTTTGTTGGTATAATCAAGGTTGACGGAGTATTTACCAATGATTCTAACACTGAAGTGATATAGCAATCATTTGTTCGGCGTGGACCTTTTATGGATGTATCGCTACCCTCAAAGGAGCCACTGGTAATGATGGTCCTCTCAAAGACCTCAGCCCCTGTGACACTCCAGGTTCATCTATATACAGACACACAATTTTACAGATGAATCACAGACAATGGCATTGGTACCCAACTATAATGCCATTATCAGGAAAGCAAACAACAGACCAATTAGTAAAACAAACTTAATATATTTATATAAAACAAAGTGGGTTAAAGTAGGTAGAGTTACAGGACGAAATTAATAACAATGGTAGTAATACACTTAAGAAACAGGATAATTATAAGTAACTGGGCCCAGGTTTTACCAATCAGCTTAAACTGCAACAGCATCACCTAGAGTCCTAGACTAACATACAGTAAGGGCAGCCAGAAATAGATAGTATAAACCCCGAAGGTTATGCTGCCTTAGTCTCTAGAACAGGGATATGCAATTAGCGGACCTCCAGCTGTTGCAAAACTACAAGTCCCATCATTCCTCTGCCTCTGGGTGTCATGCTTGTGGCTGTCAGAGTCTTGCTATGCCTCATGGGACTTGTAGTTCTGCAACAGCTGGAGGTCCGCTAATTGCATATCCCTGCTCTAGAATGACTTTGCTAGCCAAGTCTGCCTGCAGGACTTCAGTGTTCCAGGAAGGTAAAAGTGTAAAACCAGTGTAAAAATGTAAATACTATGAAACACAAAAGAATACTCTCCAAAAAAGGAAGAAAAATAAGTTATTTCTGCTGGTGATGTTGGGGCCCTTTTGGTTGTGCACTTATGGTGATACTGAGTGGCCTTATAGACCCCGCATCATGCCTATTGCTGTCACAAGGATGTTAACATCTCTTGTGAAAGTAATAAAAGTGAAAAAAAAAATTAAATGGCAATGGTCGCGAGCACGCAAACAGCGATCGTCCCACAAATGTGAGGTATTGCTGAGAACGTCAGATCATGGGCAGTAATTCCAGCACTGGACCTCCACTATAAAACTAAAGTGGTAACCTGTAAAGGCTTTTAAAGCATCGCCTATTGGTAGTAAAATGTACGTTGTTTGTTGCCGTTACACAGGAGTGTGCAGTTTTAAAGCATGACATGTTTGGTATCTATTTACGCAGTGTAAAATCATGATATTTTACCAAAATTGGGTTATGTATTTTTTTTTTGCATTAGAATTTAAAAAGGTATTTTTTCCAAGAAAACTGTGTTTGAAAAACTACTGCACAAATACCGTGTGACATACAAATTTGCAACACCCACCAATTTATTCTCTAGGGTAGCTTAGACTGAGGCAACAGTGCAGACTATACAAGTGTTTAGGCTGTACAAGGGTTTAGGCAGGATCAGGGTTAAAAAGCTTATTGGAAGTTGTCCATGGCTGGGTTTCCCCCCTCTGTTGTCACTAAAGAGGGGTGGGTACAATAATTTAAACATTTTATTCTCTAGAGTGTTAGAAACAAAATGTATAATGTTTGGGGTTCTAAGTAATTTTCTAGCAAAAAAAAAAAACGTTTTTTAACTTGTAAACAACAAATCTCAGAAAGAGGCTTGGTCCTTAGGTGGTTAAATTATCCTGTGGTTTTATTGGGACATAATAGACCCTATGAGAAATTTTATAATGATTTTAATAAGACTATATTGCATTTGAGAGATATGACGTCTATTGTTTTTATCTTTATGGCCTCATGCACACTGGATGTTATAAAAAAAAGCCAGTAGCATTAGCTGTAGCTGCAGAATGAGTTTTGCAGTAATGTTTTTAAGCGATTTTGCAGTAGTTTTTTTTTTTTTTTTCAAAACTATACTTCCACAAAAGCTTACGGCTCAAAAATGCTGAGAAATACGGAGTAGCCTAGGTTTTTAGGCTGCATTCACACCTGCACGTTTTTACCGCAATTTTTCCCTGATTTTGTGGCAAAAACGTGACAAAATCACAGTAAAAACGCGTGGAACTTTCTGCCTGAAAACAAAAAAAAAACAAGGTGTGAACAGAGCCTTAGCGTTTTTAAGCTTTTATAAGAGTTAGAGCGTTTTTACAGCTCCCCATAAAACCCTGGGTTCTGGGTTTTGTTTCCAGACAGAAAACGCCTCTGCCAAAAAACGCTGATAACAGCCTATGTGTGCATGAGCACATAGGATATCATGCTGGGGAGTTTACTGGCTGCAAAAAAAAAAAAAAAAACAACGCATGAAGCCTAAAACGGCAGCGGAAAAATGTCCAGCGTGCATGAGCCTAATAATAAATAATGTACAGCAGCATTTTACTGTTGTGAGTTTTTCTGCGACTCCTTGGTGTACATACATTGGATGCCTACTTATGAGAAACTGCAATGGTGTTAGAAACTGAGTAAAAAGTGGAATCATATACAGTGGAATCTTGGGTGGATGGATCTGTTTGAGCGTTTTTTGACATTTCAGAGTCAAGAGAGAGGATGAGCTACTTTCTTAAGGGTGGTGGCACTGATTGGTGATTTTGTTTGCAAAGTTTGGTGATGGATGAAGATAGAAGTAAAAAAAAAAAAAATTGGACATATACAGAATGTGAGAAATGTACTACAGCGCTAACTATTAATTAAATTTGAAAGAAAAAAAACAACAAAAATACCAAAATGATATCGCTGCATACACACACAGGTGTACAAAACCAGAATGATACAAAAAAAAGGAAAAAATAGTGATGTGCTGAAATCAACTTTTGCTGATAATATGTGTACAATATGTGCAGAATGTATACCAAATATACACACTCAGGATGGTATCAATAAGAAACCACATTAAAAAACAAATAAATTGTGAGATGATCCACAAGTGCTCTTCCCCCGCGCGTTACATCACTCGGCACGTGACTTAATCATGGTTAAGTCACGTGCCGAGTGATGTAACGCGTAGGGGAAGAGCCTAGTGACGTGATCAACGGACGTTCATCCGTGTGAGGAGATCACTATACTAAGCGGCTTGTAAGGCTATGTTCAAAGGCTGTATATGAAGAGGGGATTCGTGAGTGCAGTGCGTCTGCTTTTTTTGCTGTTGTCCATGCTTAATCTGTGATCCACAGTATTGCACCATATCCCTTTCCTTTTTTCCTTTTGAGTTATATTGCCCTGAAGCAGCAAGGCGTCCTCATATGCTGGGCCATTTGGAAGCAATTAAGCACCAGTCCACACTTATTAATCTGAAGTTTCAAGGTGTCTGCCTGTGTTTTGTTTGAAAGCTCAACAACACGTCAGCCTGTGATAGCAAGTGGGTTTGGAACCCCTTTTGTATTATAAGTACTACTACTCAGAACTGGACATTTGCTACACTTGAGGTTGTTTTTTGCACTTATGGATCATCTCACAATTTATTTGTTTTTTATTGTGGTTTTTCTATTGATACCCTCCTGAGTGTGTATATTTGGTATCAATTCTGCACATATTGTACACATATTATCAGCAAAAGTTGATTTCCGCGCATCACAATTTTTTCACATATACAGTATATTATTTAAGGTTTTGATGCATGAATGTATATATGAATTATATTCGAAATTGTACAGGTATAATCAGCTACATATGTAAATTTACAATGCTTAAACTGATCAAATTTTTTCTGCAAATGCCCTTGCCAAAGGCCACAAAAAGCTGTTGCAACTTGAGAGTTCTCCATTTTCTTTTACAATTACGCACATTTGCCTAGTCAATCTGACACCAATTACTCTCATACATCAGATTGGATGTATGCTACATTGAACTGAACTCTGCAAACACAATCTAGGCAATGTCTAAGTATTTTCTTTTTTAGTCTATTTAATTTGCCGTTACTGCGTCTGTTTTGTATTTTTTTTTTCTGTAAATATTTTTGCCTGCACAGTTTTTCCTTATATTTTACCTTCTATTATATCCCTGTCTGGTGTGACAGCATGTTTTACGGACACGTGCCAAAATTGCTGTAAACAACATATAGTGGCAGCTATTTTGTGTATGAAAAGGTTTTTTGTGCGGTGTTAACCACCCCCAGCAACCATCACTCTCAGTGTTGCGGACACTTAGGTAAATCACTTCTGACAACTTTTCCTGACACCAAGAAAAAAATGGTGACAGGGGAGAGACCTCTAGCTGATTGACAGCCTTGGATTTGTTCCTGTGTGCTGTGTGGAGGGGGGGGGGGTGTACCTCTTTCCTCCAGTCAGCTGTCAGACCTCTCCTCACTGAGCTCCACAGAGTGGAATTTCAGCTTTCCACCCCCTTTTTCAGAAATCTCAGAAATGCTTAAAATGTTGCACTTTGAATGGCTGTAGAGAAGAAAGGGCTGCAGATAGATAGGTATAACTAATATAGGAGGATTTCTTGCATCTCTGTGCATCATCTGAGGCCAGTCACTTTGCTGGGTATTTGTAAGGCTTTACAACCAGTTTAAGGCCTCATGCACATTGGACGTTTTTAACACTGCTTTTTTAAAGTTGCTCCTAGGGGCCTCTGGCGTTATTTTTTTTGCCTCTTCATGTTAGGCCCCATTCACACCTGAGCGTAGCGTTTTGAGCGTTTTTTCCAGCGTTTTGTCGTGCGTATTTGCACGTATTTGCGCGTTTGCATACAGCGTTGTCCGACGTTTTTGAACTTCGGCGTTTTTTATTTTAGCCAATAGGAAAAATGATCATCTCTTTCATCATTTGTTGCTATGTTTGAGAATTTTTTTTATCTTCTTCCTGGGTGAATATTCTATTTCACAGAACAGATTAAAGTGACAAAACGCTTACATTCGTTTCTATGGGAATACAAACATTAAAAAACACCCAAATCAGCTCAATTTGTGTCCAGAACTTGTTTGAGCTTCAGGCGTTTTGGAGTAGAGATGTGAACCATCTCCATTGAGAATAATGGATTTTTTCCCCTCTAGCGTTTTATAACTTCCGGCTTCAGGCTACAAAACGCTCAGGTGTGAATGGGCCCTTAGTCTACGTGTCCATGCACACATAGTTATTTGAAGGAGTTTAGGAGCAAGGGCATTTGGAGGCAGAAAAAAAAACCAGCTGTCAGCACATCCAGGATCAGTGATGCTTTTGCAGAAAAAGCACTTGACGCATGTAAACATGTCTAAATGCATGTTAACACTAGGTGCGTTTTAGTGAGTTTAAAAATAATTTATGGAATAACAAAAAACCAAGGGTAGCTTTCTCTATTTTAACATCTTCTAAAAACAAAGGGGGTATGAACTTATCTGATATGCATAAATACTACTGTGCAACACTTTTGGATCAAATGAAATACTGGTTCTTCCCAAATGATGATAAACTGTGGTTATCCATCGAAAGAGAAATCACCAAGGGAAATGATTTATTTGCCCTGTCAGTGGCTTACATACTATTCCCTAAGGTGATAGGGCCTGATCCACAAAAGGGATACGCCGGCGTATCTACTGATACGCCGTCGTATCCCTGTTTCTATCTATGGAACTGATCCACAGAATCAGTTTCACATAGATAGGCAGAAGATCCGACATGTGTAAGGGACTTACACTGTCGGATCTTAGGATGCAGTATCGCAGCCGCCGCTGGGGGCATTTCTCGTCGAAATCCAGTGTCGGGTATGCAAATTAGCACTTACGGAGATCCACAAAGCATTTACACTTCGTTTTTTCTCCGTAAGTATTAGTTTGCCGTCGCAAAATTAGGGCTGCTTTTACAAGGCCTAAACTGTTTACACCTTGTAAAAGTATACCCTTCTATCCCGCGTCGCTTTCATTTTTTTAATTTTTATTTTATTTTTTTCCGCCGCAACTCTTTTTTTTTTTTTGACGCCCGTCGCGATTCTCAAAACCCGGCGCAACGTAAAACCATGCAAAGCACGTCGGGAGCATGCTTAGTACGTCCGGCGCGGGAGCGTGCCTAATTTAAATGGGACTCGCCCCATTAGATTAGGAACGCCTTGCGCCGGACGGATTTAAGTTACACCACTCAAAATTTCTAGGTAAGTGCTTTGTGGATCGGGCACTTAGGTAGAGATTTTGCGGCGGTGTAACTTAAATCCGAATATTTAAGTTAAGCCCGCTCGTTGTGGATCAGGCCCATAGTTCCTAAATTGCTTTCCATTAAAGCTACCCTGTTAGCATGGAAGTTTCTTGTCTCAAACTTCCATGCTCTAGGTCTAGGGAATTTACAAAAGATACCTATACCGCTCAGAACCTTTGACTACTAAAGAGGCCGACTGTCAATAAACAAATGGATTGCTGAGGCCTTTGACTTTTACGTACACCTTCCCTCAGGATACTTTTACGTACACCTTCCCAACAGCTTGATGCACCTAAATGCATTACGCGTATTTAACTGAAGTGTTTTTTTTTTCTGCCTAGGAAAGATGGCCAGTAAGCATGAGGCCTAAAACTACCCCAAAACCCAACACTTTGGGGTTGGTTTACTAAAACTGAAGAGTGCAAAATCTGGTGAAGAGCTGCTTAGAAACCAATCAGCTTATAACTTCAGCTTATCCATTTAAGCGTTGGTAAAAAATACCTGGAAGCTGATTGGTTTCTATGCAGAGCTGCACCAGATTTTGCACTCTCCACTTTTAGTAAATCAACCCCATGCATCTGCATGCAAGCTATAATACTTTGATGCAGTTAAAGAGATATTAACAAAAAACACACAAATACACAAGGGGATCTTTGTATTGGTAGTCAATAGCGCACAATTCACATCACTGTTTTCTTCCTGCAGTTTTGGTAGCAATTACTTAAATGACAAAATTCTAATCATGCATCTTGTATCTGTGCTGAACTGCATCAACAAAATGGGGTCTCACAATTGATCGGATTTATACTGAAATAAAAAACCTATCACACAAGATATGAGGAACACGATCAGTTTCTAGAGATATTACATCCAGTACTCATTTCAAAGCAGACTTGGAAGGAGACAAGAAACGTGATAACTTCTTTGTTGACAGAAGCACTGTGTGTCATACTGTTTGTCTGTCATTGGCCTAAAGGAATCACAATAAGGAAAGCAGAGTGCAGAATGAAGTGCACTCCTGTGATCCACAGGAGACATATAGCCAAACAAGTTTTGGTTGTACTTCTCCTAGGATAATGTCCCATGAGAGATCTTCCATACAGCGATTTGATGCCTGCCATTCTGTCTGCTGAAAAAATATATTCTCTCACGCTGAATGGTTTTCCCCTAATTTCTATGCTGAGATAATGCATCATTGATCAGTTCACTGTGAATTTTTATTATGTTTTCACATTAAAAATTCACTAGAGAGCTCTCGCATGACATAAGGTTGTCGTCAGATGAGTGATTTCAGTGCTGCATCTGACTGAATATCAGCAAATACAGAAAATAGACTCCATGAAATGTGTTTATAAGTGTCACAGAGTAATCCGCATTCTAGGTGAAGACGTATTGTTTCAGATGCTGGAATCAGAAAGCGGAGTGAAAAACCAGCTGCTGGTTGAATAAGGTATTTACACGTATTCATTAACCCATGGATGAAATTCGCATTTAACCCATCAAGAGGGATTTACTGTTTACATGTTTAAAGTGGTGGTAAACCCTCACATATACCCAGTGAAGTGAATAGCCTCAGATGATACAGACATGAAAGAAATCCTCCTACATAGGTTTTACTTGTTTATCTGCAGTCTTCTCTACCCTACACCTTAGTCCTTACAGGATGTCTCCAATTTACAAGCCAACCTCAATGCATTGTCTGATTGGGCGACTGTGGCAGATGAGGTTTAAAGGGGTTGTAAAGGTACAATTTTTTTTTCCTAAATAGCTTCCTTTACCTTAGTGCAGTCCTCCTTCACCTACCTCATCCTTCGATTTTGCTTTTAAATATCCTTATTTCTTCTGAGAAATCCTCACTTCCTGTTCTTCTGTCTGTAACTCCACACAGTAATGCAAGGCTTTCTCCCTGGTGTGGAGTGTTGTGCTCGCCCCCTTCCTTGGACTACAGGAGAGTCAGGACGCACTCTCCATTGCAGATAGAGAAAGGAGCTGTGTATTAGTGGGTGTCCTGACTCTCCTGTAGTCCAAGGGAGGGGGCAAGCATGACACTCCACACCAGGGAGAAAGCCTCGCATTACTGTGTGGAGTTACAGACAGAAGAACAGGAAGTGAGGATTTCTCAGAAGAAATAAGGACATTTAAATGCAAAATCGAAGGATGAGGTAAGTGGAGGAGGACTGCACTAAGGTAAAGGAAGCTATTTAGGAAAAAAAATTGTACCTTTACAACCCCTTTAATGTTGATAAATGTAAAGTTATGCACTTGGGGGCTAAAAATATGCATGCATCATACATACTAGGGGGAGTACAACTGGGGGGATCTGTAGTGGAGAAGGATCTGGGGGTTGTAGTTGATCATAAGCTCAATAATAACATGCAATGCCAAGCTGCGGTTTCCAAAGGGAGGAAAGTCCTTTCTTGTATTAAGAGAGGTATGGACTCCGGAGAGAGAGATATCATTTTGCCTCTGTACAAATCATTAGTAAGACCTCATCTGGAATATGCAGTTCAGTTTTGGGCACCAGTTCTCAAAAAGGATATCGGTGAACTGGAGAAAGTGCAGAGAAGGGCAACCAAACTGATAAGAGGCATGGAGGAGCTCAGCTATGAGGAAAGATTAGAGGAACTGAATTTATTCTCTTTTGAGAAGAGAAGAATAAGGGGGGATATGATCAACATGTACAAATATATAAGGGGTCCATACAGTGGACTTGGTGTTGAGTTATTCACTTTACGATCAACACAAAAGACAAGGGGGCACTGTTTACGTCTAGAGGAAAAAAGATTTAATCTCCGAATACAGAAAGGCTTCTTCACAGTAAGAGATGGAATAGACTCCCTCCAGAGGTGGTTCTGGCCAGCTCAGTAGATTGCTTTAAGAAAGGTCTGGATTCTTTCCTAAATGTACCTAATACAACTGGGTACTAACATTTATAGGTAGAGTTGATCCAGGGAAAAGCCTCTCGGGGGATCAGGAAGGAATTGTTTCCCCTGCTGTAGCAAATTGGATCATGCTCTGCTGTTTTTTTTTTGCCTTCCTCTGGATTAACTGTGAGTATAGAATAGGGTATATTATATTGTACGATATTTTTTTTTTTTTTTATGGTTGAACTGGATGGACTTGTGTCTTTTTTCAACCTGATTAACTATGTAACACCAGGCAAAAGGGCAAAAAAGTGTTAGAAATCTTCTGCATTTGTCTGTATCACAGAGGAGGGGGTGGAGAGGCTGCAGCTACACTGTGTGAAAGCTGATTGGAGGAAAGGGACACAACCCCACTCCACATATGCAGAGAAACAAAGGAATATGCAGAGCTGTGTTCTGAATAGACAGGCTCGTGCTATGCAGTGACTCATTTATTTATTTATTTATTAAAATGCTTATAAAACAACAGCGCAGTCTTACACACGTGCCTCGATGCGCTGGCGGGATAAAAACAGAACAGAAAAGGGGCAAAAACGACATCGACCAAGAAAGTGACAATAAAACAATAACAATCAGCGAACAAGAAAATATAAAACACACAAAGTTAAATATATAAAATTTAGAGCTATTAGAATACTTAATATTTAAGTCACCCCGAAAGCCTGGATGAGAACAGAGGAACAAAGCACCAGAGAGAAACAACACTTAGAGCTTTGGGGAGAAACACTGCAGATACATGTGCTTTGTTCAGATTTACAACTACTTTGGTGTGCCAGGAGCATAGCTTCCCAATGCTCCAATGCTCAGACATGTGGATGGCTTTGTAAGTTGTTAGTATTTTGAATTTAATTTGTTGGGTGAGAGGAAGCCATTGAAACCATTGGCAGAGGGGGGTAGCAGACACTGAACGCATGGCAAAATTAATTCACAGCGCATCAGTGTGAACCTAAGCTTACTGGGACAGACACCAAATAATTGTATTATCAGATCTTACCTCTAGTATACTTTGTAGCTCTTCAACGTAAACACGCTCTGTTTCTATTAGCTCATTAATTATATGGCTGTAAACAGAAGAAGAAATGCTTTATTAGAAAAAAAACAATGTTTATACTTTCAAAATAAAAAGGAATACAAATGCAATTAATAAATGTGTAAGATATGATTTTTTTGTATTAAATGTTCATCACATTTCTACCAAAGGATAAGCTTCATTTGTGGACTATAATATGAAATGATCAGGAATATTTTGCTGGGCTCTGTTCTAATTTAAGCTATGAAAATGAATGAAAACATTTGAGATACAAATTGTGGAAACAATACATTTTTAATAAGTTGAATTTATACGACAGGCAAGTCATAAAGATGATGCACTGACATCTTGTAGTATTATATACATTATGTAATTCATGGAAGTAGAGCTCTATAATGTTAATATCTTTGTTAGGTTGTAAAAAATACCTATGTTGGATGCCAATTCCTGGAGGTGCTGGTAACATCACTGCACTTCATCACACTCTCCTTGAGGCTCAAGAAATCCTAATGGGATCTCAAGCACCCAGTGTTCTCGAAAAGGCAGCATTGGTGGTTCAATGGGGACGACAATAGGGAATAAGGAAATGGGAGCAAGCAAGTTCTTGCTCTCCAAACACCCACAATTTTTTTTCTTTTCTTTTAGCAAATATCCAAATGGGGGATTTAAAACCAAAAATCGAATATAGTGCTGTCTACCAATCATGAGATGCTGTGGCTGCATTCGGATTTTTTTTTTACTTTTATCAATCTGTTTTCAACTGGTGATCGGGCCAGTAACACACCTCCTGTATTATAGTCCCCCCTCTGGATAAGGGAGCACAGGAGGATCAGCAGCAGTCAGTCTGGGGGGAGGCTATCGCCAGGGCCGATCCTGGAAGGGTGCGCCGGGTGCACTGCACCCAGGCACAGTTGAGATCGGGGTGCCAAAGTGCTCCCCTCCCTCTTCATGTGTGTACGCTAGTGTGGGCACACCCGCCCAGGGGCAGACTGACTGCCAGCATCGCGCCCTGTTCAGAAAACAACCGCCCTCAGCCCCTACTGAAGCCCGCCCAATCTACAATCCCAGTGTCAGTGCCAGCAGCGGCTCCTCCCCTGTGGTTGTCCAGCAGCGGGACGCTGTAGACGGCGGAGTGGTGTGCGAAGATACCATGGCGCCCATCTGGGATCTGGAGGGCTGCCTGGAGAGGTGATGGGGGAGGGGGCTACAGGTCTCAGCATGCCCTGACTGGAATTACAAGAACAATAAATCTCAGGTGTGGTAGCATTACAACTCCCAGCATGCCATGGCAGAGTAAAAGGAGCAGGGTCATGGTGATAGCCAGCATTTCCAGAGGGAGATATCTTAGTGACAGACATATTTTCCTGAGCGCTCATGTACATCCCAGTCTCTGTGCACCCTATGCATTAACCTGCATGTTCAGTGCATTTGCTGTGCCTTTTTTTTGGAAACAATTACATGTGTTTTCAGGCATGCTACCATTTAACTCTATTGGAATAAATGTTTTCATGAAAGTGCATCAAACTACTGCATGCTGCCCCCTTGATGCACTCTCATAAAACATGCATACTGATCTAATGGCAGCGCGCCTACAAACGTGCATAGAAAATGTGACAGGGAAAAGAATGCACCACACTCATGTGATTCCAGCCAAAATCATATTTGTGCATTTTAATGAGTATTTGCAGCGCATAAAAATGCAGCACATGAAGGCCCTGCAGTGGTATAATCAAAGCTGATTGGAAGCCTTCTTTTTTTGCCTATGCTTTCATGTGCCATGGGGCAGGCTGACCGGTCAGGCAATTTGGCAGTGGCCTGAGGGCCCGGCTGCTGAAGAGAGCCCACCAGCGCCACCTGCTAGAACTCTCAGTTCTGGTCCGGGGTCCAGGGACGCAGCTGCAGGCCCGCGGTGACCATGTTTTTCGGGTCTGGATGGGCCCCAGCTCTGCCTTGGAGGGAAAGTGGGGAGAGCAAGCGCCGCCGGATCACACAGAGCAGGGATCTCCCGCTTTGACACCTGGTGGCTGCTTCATACAAAGTCTGGTCTCCTGGACCGTCTCCTTTGATAGACATAACACTGATCCAATGCCGGAACATATGACCTCTATCAAAGGAGCAGGTTCAGGAGGCGGGACTTAGCATGACAGCAGACACCAAGTAATTAATTCAAACCCATACTGTGTCACAGCGGGAGATCCCCACTCTGTGTGATCCAGCGGCTCCCCCCTCTCTAATCCCTATACACTGGCAAGGCTGCATTGATGAGCACCGGTGAGGCTGCATTGATGGGCACTGCTGAGGCTGTATTTATGAGCACTGGTAGGCTGCATTTGATGGGCACTGGTAAGCTGCATTTGATGGGCATTGGCAGGCTGCAATTGGTAGGCACTGGCAGGCTGCAATTAGTGGGCACTGGTAGGCTGCAATTGATGGACACTGATAAGCTGCATTGGATGGGCACTGATAGGCTGCAGTTGGTGAGCACTGGTAGGCTGCATTTGATTTTCACTGGTAGGCTGCATTGGATGGGCACTGATGAGGTTGCATTTGATGGGCACTAGTAGGCTGTATTTGATGGGCACTGGTAGGCTGCATTTGATGGGCACTGGGAGGCTGCATTTGATGGGCACTGGGAGGCTGCATTTGACGGGCACTGATGGGGCTGCATTTGATACATAGATCTCTTGTATCATTTCCGCAGTCTCTGACCATCCCTAATGTAAAGTCTACGCAAACTGTTAGCGCTATATAAATCCTGTATAATAATAATCTCCTGTATTATGTCTGCAGTCTCTGACCATCTCTCATATTATGTCTGTAGTCTCTGACCATATTCTGTATCATGTCTGCAGTCTCTGACCATCTCCTGTAGTATGTCTGGAGGCTCTCTCTAACAGAAGTCCTCTCTGTGTCCATTAGAGATCCCACTAGAGTACTTATTGTTAATGCCCTGTACACACGGTTGGTCCATCCGATGAAAATGGTCTGATGGATTTTTCCATCAGTTATCCGATGAAGCTGACTGATGATCAGTCGTGCCTACACACCATCAGTTAAAAAAACGATTGTGTCAGAACGCGGTGACGTAAAACACGACGACGTGCTGAAAAAAAATGAAGTTCAATGCTTCCAAGCATGCGTCGACTTGATTCAGAGCATGCATGGATTTTTAACAGATGGACGTGCCTACAGACGATCTGTTTTCTCTATAGGTTTTTTATCAGATAATTTTAAAACAAGTTCCTAATTTTTTAACTGATGGATAAATAACCGATGGGGCCCACACACGATCAGTTTAGTCTGATGAAAACGGTCCATCAGACCGTTTTCATCAGACAAACCGATCGTGTGTACGCGGGATTAGAGATTATGGGAGGATCCCAGGAAAACGTAGACTGCTTAGGGGAGCATCTCTGTGTTTGGGTCGTTGCCATAGAAACATCTGTAAAGGGGAGGAGTTAGTAAGATGCCCAGGTGGGGGCGCCAGAAATATATCTGCACCCAGGCGTCTGTGACTCTAGGATCGGCCCTGGCTAGCGCAAAATCTACTAGTAGTTTTAAATACACTAGTAAATTAAAGCTGAACTTGAGCTCACACTTTGTAATCAGTTACAGCTAACAGTTTTTTTAGTTCTTTTGGGATAAAGATGTACATGAATAAATCAAAGCTGATCGTTGTAATCACCATCAGTGGTAAATGTTTTGTCTCATCCCTGTAAACTGATACATCTGCAGGAGAGCTTGCTGAATCACCAGATGAAAATAGAAGAAAGAAAGACTAAAAAAGAAAATGAATGCAACATCACATCTAAAGCCCCATACACACTATCAGTTTTCCTGATGGTTTTCTCTTCAGGTTTACCAAAACCATCTAATATGAGGTCAAACCTTAAGCGTTTCAATTTGAATGCAATCAGGCAGGCCCTTGTACTACATGGTTTTGGTAAACCTGAAGAGAAAACCAGCAGGAAAACTGATAGTGTGTATGGGGCTTTAGGCTGGATTCACACCAATGCAGTTTTAGTGCTTTTTGCATATTTGCACTACAGTCCGTTTAACATGGTTTCCTATGGAAGATGTTCTGTAGTGCAAATCTGCAAAATGCAAAAAGCACCAAAAATGCATAGGTGTGAATCCAGCCTTAGAATTTGTAAACTGCAATATAAAAAATGTTTTGTTTGGGTTTTAATACTGTTTTAAATCAGGAATAGCTTGAATGAAAGAAGTTGAGGTATGACAGTTTTTACTATATTGCTCCAACTTGGTCCAATATAATTATGTACTGTGTGTACCTTGCCTGTGGGATCCCCATAGAAGCTGGCCCACCCACTACAGCAGGGGTCCTCAAACTTTTTAAACAGGGGGCCGGTTCACTGTCCCTCAGACCATTAGAGGGCCGGACTATAGTTTAAAAAAAAAAAAAATATGCACACTGCACATATGTTATTTTGAAGTGAAAAAACAAACAAAACAGGAACAAATACAATATTTCAAATGAAGAACAAGTAAAGTTAAAGTTAAACCAACAAACTTACCAGTATTTCACTGCAAGCCCCCCCCTCACCATCATTTCAGGCCATCATTGCAAGCCCCCCCCTCACCGTCATTTCAGGCCATCATTGCAAGCCCCCCTCACCGTCATTTCAGGCCATCATTGAAAGTCCCACCTCACCGTCATTTCCGGCCATCATTGAAAGTCCCCCCTCACCATCAAAAATTCAAGCCATCATTGCAAGCCCCCCCCCCCACTCACAATCATTTCAAATTCAAGCCATCATTTCAAGCCCCCCCTCACCATCATTGCAAGCCCCTTACCATTATTGCAAGCCCCCCCCTCACCATCATCATTGCAAGCCCCCCCCCCCCTCACCATCATCATTGCAAGCCCCCCCCCTCACCATCATCATTGCAAGCTCCTCACAATCATTGCAAGCCCCCCCACCATCATCATTGCAAGCCCCTCCCCCTCACAATCATTAATTGCAAGCCGATCACGATCATTGCAAGGCCCTCCTCACCATCATCATTACAAGCCCCTCATTGCAAGCCCCCTCCCCTCACCATCGCAAGCCCCCCCCTCACCATCATCATTGCAAGCCCCTCACAGCCTTACTGTGCCAAAATGCTGCTGCTGTGTCACGGTCCCGTTGTGTTATTGAGCTCACAGTGTTTACAGTTCGGGCGTGCTGTGATAAATGTCCCACCCTCCTCCTCCTAGACCAGCTCGTGTGATAGACAGAACACTGGCTCTATCACATGAGCTAGTCTAGGTCAGGAGGAGGGCGGGACATTTATCACAGCGCGCCCGAACTGTTAACACTGTGAGCTCCATGACACAGCGGGACCGTTGTGTTACAACCTGCCTGGCATGTTAGGAATCTGGCCGTGGGTGGGGTGGGCCGGATAAATGTCCTCCGCGGGCCGCATGTGGCCTGCGGGCCGTAGTTTGAGGACCCCTGCACTACAGGCTGCCTACAAACAACTACAGGAAGAAGGGACGTGTGCAAGACCAGTCACCCTGTAAAAGCAGAAATAAGTAGCAGGAACTGGTCATTTTTACAAGAAGCTCCTATGCAGTGGCAATGTTTCACATTTAATTAATGCACAGATCTGGAAGAAATATACAATGTACGTCAATATTAAAATATGATACACATCCCTCTTGTTTAACTTTTTTTACGAACGGCGCATGCGCCGTTCGTGAAAAAAATCGCAGTGCGCATGCTCGAAATTCCGCCGCAAATCGTCATTGCTTTCGACGTGAACGTAAATTACGTCCAGCCCTATTCGCGAACGACTTACGCAAACAATGTAAAATTTTCAAAACTCAACGCGGGAACGACGGCCATACTTAACATAGGATACGCCTCATATAGCAGGGGTAACTATACGCCAAAAAAGCCTAACGTAAACGACGTAAAAAAATTCGCCGGCCAGACGTACGTTTCTGAATCGGCGTATCTAGCTAATTTGCGCATTCCTCGCGTAAATCTATGGACGCGCCACCTAGCGGCCAGCGTAAATATGCAGCCTAAGATACGACGGTGTAAAACACTTACGCCGGTCGGATCTTAGGGAAATCTATGCGTAACTGATTCTATGAATCAGGCGCATAGATACGACCGGCCGGACTCAGAGATACGACGGCGTATCTGGAGATACGCCGTCGTATCTTCTCTCTGAATCTACCCCACAGCGTATATAGATAGATCAGTGTTTCTCAAACTGTTTTGTCTTGCGGTACACCAAAAAGATTGAAAAAATAAAAAATCACGGCACACCTAAAAAGATTTCGCAATTTTTGTTGTGAAGAACTTATTTATCTTAACAAATATATTTAATTTTAAATATAATGTGAAGGACGTGCCCGCTTTAAAGAACAAATCAGGTTGAAACAAGTACTGAGTATAGCTGCCTGTAGAATAAATAGGTATGGAAAATAAACGGGATTTTTAAGGTGCAAACACAATACAAAAATGTATATCAAAAATCTATTTTATTTATACAAAAGTAGAAAAGATATAAAAATCCATCCTATATTTATTAGAATTTCATAAATGCAAATAGACAATTTTTCTCGACATGTTTCGCCATATAATTTGACTTCTTCCAGAGATTGTCTCGCACTACTGAAAATAGATTAGAAACATTCAAGGAATGTATAAAATACATTTCTTGGAACAGCATCAAGGAGAGGAACCTTTGTATGAAGTCAATTGGTGTACCATAGAGAGGGGAAGATATTCTATGTCAAAAACTCATGTACCAAGACATGTGTTGGAGAATGCTGGCGATAGGCTAAAGGACCAGTCTGGCCCATCTTATAGAAGATTTTACGGCGGCAGGTCGGCTCCCCTGCGCGAGAGCCCGTAGCTATATGTCGTCTCTCGTGCAGGCCACTAGGGGCGACGGAGGCGCGCGCGTGCCCCCGACTTCCGTGCGCGTGCCTGGCGGGCGGGATCGCCGCCGGGCACACGCGATCGCTCGTTACAGAGCGGGGACCGGGAGCTGTGTGTGTAAACACACAGCTCCTGGTCCTGTCAGGGAGAGAAATGCTGATCTTCTGTTCATACAATGTATGAACAGAAGATCGGTCATTTCCCCTAGTGAGGCCACCCCCCCTACAGTTAGAACACACCCAGGGAACATACTTAACCCCTTCACTGCCAGTGGCATTTTTATAGTAATCCAATGAATTTTTATAGCACTGATCGCTATAAAAATGCCAATGGTCCCAAAAATGTGTCAAAAGTGTCCAAAGTGTCCGCCATAATGTCGCAGTACCGGAAAAAAAATGACTGATCGCCGCCATTAGTAGTAAAAAAAAATATTAATAAAAATGCCATAAAAATACCCCCTATTTTGTAAACGCTATAACTTTTGCGCAAACCAATCAATAAATACTTATTGCGATTTTTTTTACGAAAAATATGTAGAAGAATATGTATCGGCCTAAACTGAGAAAAAATTTTTTTTTTATATATTTTTGGGGGATATTTATTATAGCAAAAAGTAAAAAATATAATTTTTTTTCAAAATTGTCGCTCTATTTTTGTTTATAGCGCAAAAACTTAAAACCGCAGAGGTGATCAAATACCACCAAAAGAAAGCTCTATTTGTGGGGCAAAAGGGATGCCAATTTTGTTTGGGAGCCACCTCGCACGACCGTGCAATTGTCAGTTAAAGCGGCGCAGTAACGAATCGCAAAAGTGCTCTGGTCTTTGACCAGCAATATGGTCCGGGGGTTAAGTGGTTAATAAGACTGGAACTTAGACATGCACAGATATGCATGCAGACACTCAGGTCATCGGTGTTATCTAAAGAAACAAGAAACTATTGTCCAGAGCACTTTGTTGACAGAAAACGTGCCCATGGACACTTCAATAATTGTCCAATCCTTCAATAATCCCTGTATGCTTTGTCATACATACTGTATACCTATTCCACCTCCACTAATGTACCTCTGTTGCTAGTTCTAGAGTCTTCTTATGAGCTACACTTGACTTAAAGGGAACCTCACGACCCTCTTTACATTTTTCTACAAACACATGCTCACCCGCCCAGCAAGTTCAGCATTGCCTGGTATTAGCTGCTTTTCTCTCTAAAGGCCCATACACACAATTGTATTTTCTGCATATTTTCTTTTACAAAAGTTTTATTGTCATAAACCGACAGTACAGGTTCACTACAGTGTTATATAGCATACAATGTACAGAGTAAATCCGGACCCAAAAGCCCACATAAACATACAGAAAGCAATATCTTATGCTATACTCAATTGAAAAGAGCGATGAAAAAAAAAAAATCTGTTCAACAAGATGGTCTAGAACCCGGGCATCGCCCGGCTGTCTGTAAACCTGTAGAATGAGTGTGCAATTCACAACAACAGAAAAAAAACCCTGAAGTTTAGCATCCTCTAGAAAGAGTACAAAGAGATAACAGCCAGAGAAGAGACTAAAGAAGTGGAAAAAGAGAGGAAAGTGGAGCAGAGCAAGAAAGAATGGAAGGTGAAGTGGGAGAGAAAGAAAAAAAGGGGGTAGAAGGTCCACGGGGTGCGCGCAAGAGGAGACCTTGACAGTAATGCGGTGTCAAACCTAGAAGGGTGGTAGTATGTGATCCAAGGCTGCCAAACCCTGAGAAATTTGTTGTTCGTATCAGAAAGGACAGCCGTTAGTTTCTCATTAACCATGTGGGGGTTTTCCATGCTCTCGCAATCGTCAACCGAGCTGCAGTAAAGAGATGCTGGTCCAGTTGCCTCTCCGGACGCAGTAATTCCACGATAGGTTTACCAAGGAGTGCTACATAAGGGTCCCCTTTAATGTTAATCTGAAATAGATTACGAAGGCAGAGTGTATACCCTAATCCACAGTCTGCACGCCCATGGGCAGGACCACCAGATATGCGCCATGGAGCCCTACTGGGAGCACCCCCTAAAACAGGGGAGTAATTTGGGATAAAGCGAGCCAACCTCGTCGGCGTGTAGTACCACCTATACAATACTTTATAGGCATTTTCCAAAATCAACACATTACGTGAGCACTTGGACAAGGTTAGTGTCATCACCCGCCAGTCCTCAGGGTCTAGCCGCTTCCCCAACTCCTTCTCCCACTGGAGGTGGTAAGGCCTCAGTGGGGATCTCTTTGAGGATATCACAGCCAAATATATCAGCGACATTAAGCCCGGTGAATGGGGTCTGGCTCTACAGAGTCCCTCAAAGGGGGTCAAAGTATAGGGGGTAGGCTGAGACTTAATAAGACTCAGAAGGAAGTGGCAAAGTTGTAATTAGTGATAGTGCTCTCGCAAGGGAATAGTGTGAGATGAGCGTAAAGCTTCAAATGTCAAAATCCCAGCAGGTCTCAACAGCGAGTGAACATCTGTGAACCCGTTCGCAGTCCACCATGAGAATTGGGAGGAATTATTCCGGCCTGGAGGAAATAGCGGGCAACGTAAAAGTCGTAAGAGTGGAAGAGGAGGAGAGATCAACCCGGCAGAATACTTTACAGAGTCCTATATTCGCAAGGAGTGGGCTAAACAGGGCACCAATGTCGCCGGACGGTGCACGGGAGGGAGCCAGGGCAATGAGGAGATGGGAATAGGGTCGATGTCAACCAGGTCAAGCATTGCCCAGAGCGGAAGCTGATAGGTCTCATGAAGGCGTGAAAGTGGGGCTATACTAGCTGCTATATAATAGGCCCGTAAATTAGGGACCGAAAGACACAACACCTGTTTGCCAATTTGAGGGTGGAACGAACCCCATTGCATAATTCTACGTTGATGTATACAGAGCATATGCGAAGGAACCGGAACAGGCAAGACACGAAAAAAATATAGTAGTTTCGGAATATAGGACATACGGATGGCCGTTATTCTGCCAAACCAAGACAGAGGCAAGTGAGACCAAGACGACAACATGTCCGTTAGTCGTTTGAACAAGGATGGAAGGATGGTAAGGTGGATTCCAAAATAGGGCGATTTTCTGCATATTTTCATCTTCATATTTACCAAAACCATGTAGTGCAAGGGCCTGCCTGATTGCATACAAATTAAAACTCTTAGGCTGCGTACACACGGTCTGTCCATCCGATGAGAATGGTCCGAAGGACCGTTGTCATCGGTTAACCGATGAAGCTGACTGATGGTCTGATGTGCCTACACACCATCAGTTAAAAAACTGATCGAGTCCAACGCGGTGACGTAAAACACGACGACGTGCAGAGAAAAATTAAGTTCAATGCTTTCAAGCATACGTCGACTTGATTCTGAGCATGCGCAGGTTTTTAACCAATGCTTTTGCATACTAACCGTCGGTTTTGACCTATCGGTTAGGCGTCCATCGGTTCAATTTTAAAGCAAGTTCTAAAATTTTTGACCGAAGGATAACTGACCGATGGGGCCCACACATGATCGGTTTGGACCGATGAAAAGGTCCTTAGTATGTTTTCATCGGTTTGGACCGACCATGTGTACGCGGCCTTAAGGTTTGACCTCATATTACATGGTTTTGGTAAATCTGAAGACAAAAATCTGCAGAAAATCTAATAGTGTGTATTGGGTCTTAAGCCTGGTACACACGATCAGATTGTTGGCCAATCGAGCATCTGATTTTTGTCTTCATGGTGTGTGCCTGGATCTTGCCTTGCATACTAACGATACACAATTGTGAGTCAACAAACACAAACGTAGTGACATACTACGAGAAATTTCAGCTCTTGAGCACCACCCTTTGGGCCCCTTCTGCTAATTTCGTGTGAGCATTGTTGCAAGCATGCGTGTTTCAACTTTTGTGTCACAAACTTGTGTACTGACCATCAGAAAATATGACAACAGGGCGTTGTCTGCTGAAAATTTACTAGCATGTCCTCCAACATTTGTTGGCAGAACGTTGGACAACAATTGTCTGAAGGGGCGTACTAACGGTCAGATTTTAGGCCAACAGTCTTTCAACAGACAATCCCCTGCCAACAAGCTGATCATGTGTATGAGGGTTAAGATCTTAGTTCTGTGCTACCATTTTCTCATGTGACATTACCAGGAGGCCTGCTGTCTCTTCCGGGTCCTTTGAGACAGCCTCTGTGTAGGTGGGTGCAGTTAGCCTTCCTGCCAGTAGGTGGCTTCACACAATTATTGCAGGGAAAGGAAGGTCTTGTATGAAAATTGGACCCTTAGAGATTTTGAACAGTGCCCTGAGAGATGAAGGTAGACTGACTGGACACAAAGCTGACTTTGGCAGCCACCTTGGGTGAGGCAACCTTTTAAATAAGGGACCCCACATCATTTTGGCGCACTACCGGCGAGTGTGTGTTAGGGAGAGGAACTCATTTATGATGAACAGTGCTTAGCACAGGGCCGGGTTCAAGATGAGACATGATTGCTCATGGAAGGCTCCAGTGGAGGCAGGTGCTAAACTTTTTTTGGGGGGTGGCAAACAACCCCCCCCCCCCAGTCCGCACTGACCCCTCCAGGGTCACGGCACCTTCCGTCCAACCTGGTCTTCTTTAGATCTGCCTCCTGTCCTGATTGGCCAGGAGAAGCCAGAAACCAATATTGCATATTGATTCGCTAGTATCACAAGTGGGTGGGTCCGGGGGCCTGAGACCAACTTTTTTTAAGCCAATTAGAGCCCCAGGCTCTAATCATGTGCTTGAAAACAAAAAAACTCTATGAGTCCGGCATGCAACCCCACATGCAAACTAGGGGGGGGGGGGGCAGCGCCCCTGCATCCCTTATGAACCAGCCGCTCTTGAAAAGCTCCTTCTTCACGTTATACAGTCCAGTAAGCAGTGGGGAGACACAGAGCCAGTACAGACTGCAGAATATCCAATGCCTATGCAAGAAGGGGCACTACCCCTGTGTCCTACTGTAACATATACTGTATATGCTAAAGCTGGCCACACATTATACCAAATATTCAATTTCCTTTAGATTTACCTTCAACTATGTAGTGCAAGGGCCTGCCTTATTGCAAACAAATTGAAAGTGTTTAGGTTTGCCCTCATAATTTATGGTTTTGGTAAATCTAAAGGAAAATTGTAAAATGTATGGCCAGCCTTTGACTGTATATTCTCTGGATTGCTTAAATCAGTGCTAAAGATCAGATGTCTGGCACTGCAACAAACTGTGCATGATTTATAAAATGACATCAGTACCCTAACTGCTGTGTGGGACTATTTCTTCCCAATACATGATACTTAAAGCAGAATTCCACCCATATAAAAGTCACAGCTACACTTTTAATAATCGGACATTCACCTGTCCCACGGTCCAGCAATGCGGGTGAACAAAGCCTCTCCCCTCCCCCTCCTCTCCGCAGCGCCGGAATTCTGACTGTGGGCGCCCGGCTGTGGACTCACAGCCAGGCGCATTCGCGAGCTGCGCTGTGTGCTGGGATTGGCCAGGCAATCTTCTGGGACCTGTGACGTGTCCCAGAAGATTGCATGGAGGGAGGGGGGGAGAGGAGAACATTCTTCCGGTGTCGCGTACCCCCGGGAGGAAGGTGGAGCTGAATACCTCTAAAAAGAGGTTATCCACCCCCCCCCCCAAAAAATAAAATGACATGCCAAATGTGGCATGTCAGGGGGTTACCTAAAGTGGAAGTTCCATTTTTGGGTGGAACTCTGCTTTAAATCAGGCCCTAGGGCCTTGTGACAGGGGTCACTTTGGGAGGGGGGTTTGTGGAACTCCGCTTTCACTGGAGAGCTCTGGAAACTATGTGTCCAGCTGCCCCTCTTATGTGTACATCACCCTGTGTCTCTAATAGGGGCGAAGGGTCTTATCTGTACTAATCTGACTCAATCTTGTATATATGTATATATTGTGTGTTGTCTCATGCTGTTGTGTACTATTTGCTGTGATTGTTTGGGGTGTGACTGTATTCTATTGTGGCTGTCTGCCTCAACTATTATGGGATGTGTAAGTGTGTTTGCTGTGAGGGAAGCGGGAGGGGGACTCCTCCAGCAGCCCCCTACTGATAAGACTGTTTATTGAGAAGTTTGAACACACCTGACTTGTGTTTCTATTGTCATTGGACAGTTTAACCCGCCCGGTTTTCCAAGGGTGGGGGGGGAAAGAGTCTCTGAGTTGTTTTATCTGTTGTGTTCATGTGTAAAAAATAAATGAGTTTGTTGTTTGCCACTCCAAGACTGGTGTTGTCAGGTGACTGGGTGGGCTACAGAGTCTTGGATAGTGCTGGTTCTGGACAAAGGAAGCATTGATGGCGGACATAGTTCTGGGTTCATCACGGGCCTACCTACACCCAATGCATGCACACTGCTTCAGAGATTTTCCAGCGCTTGCATAGTGCAACTGAGATTTTTCCAGGGCATGCATAGTGAGGCTCAAACTTCCTTGGATGTGTGAGGTCAGTATCTAAGGAGGCTTTGGGCAGAGGAAAGGGGAGAAAGTAGGACGTGCAGGTCCAAGTCCTGCAAAAAAGCACTTAAACTCCTTTACCACCCCAAAAATGTTTAAAACTCCTTTCACACTGGGGCGCTTTTCAGGCATTGTAGCATTCTTTTTTTAAACTTGCAAGGCTATGTCATAATGTGCTAGTATTCATTGCATACTAGCACATTATGTGAAACTTACCTTAGAACAAAGCCCTCCAGCGGCACGCTGTCACCACTGAAGGCATTTCCATCTTGTCCCGGGCTTCCTTCTGGGTTCGGGGACTCCGGCTGTGTGAGTGGCCAGAGCCGTGATGACATCACGCATGCAGGAGCTGCCGTTTATGGCTCAGGACTTTAACCACTTAAGCCCCGGACCAATATGCAGCCTAAAGACCCAAGGTGTTTTTACAGTTCGGGACTGCGTCGCTTTAACAGACAATTGCGCGGTCGTGCGACGTGGCTCCCAAACAAAATTGGCGTCCTTTTTTCCCCACAAATAGAGCTTTCTTTTGGTGGTATTTGATCACATCTGCGGTTTTTAGTTTTTGCGCTATAAACAAAAATAGAGCGACAATTTTGAAAAAAAAGCAATATTTTTTACTTTTTGCTGTAATAAATATCCCCCAAAAACATATAAAAAAAACTATTTTTTCCTCAGTTTAGGCCGATACGTATTCTTCTACCTATTTTTAGTAAAAAAAATCGCAATAAGCGTTTATCGATTGGTTTGCGCAAAATTTATAGTGTTTATAGGGGATAGTTTTATTGCATTTTTATTTTTTTTTATTTTTTTACTACTAATGGCGGCGATCAGCAAATTTTTTCGTGACTGCGACATTATGGCGGACACTTCGGACAATTTTGACACATTTTTGGGACCATTGTCATTTTCACAGCAAAAAATGCATTTAAATTGCATTCTTTATTGTGAAAATGACAGTTGCAGTTTGGGAGTTAACCACAGGTGGCGCTGTAGGAGTTAGGGTGCACCTAGTATGTGTTTACAACTGTTTGGGGGTGTGGCTGTAGGAATGACGTCATCGATCGTGTCTTCCCTATAAAGGGAATGACGCGATCGATGCGCCGCCATAGTGAAGGACGGGGAAGCCGTGTTTACACACGGCTCTCCTCGTTCTTCAGCTCCGGGGAGCGATCGCGACGGAGCGGCTATAAACAAATAGCCGCGCCGTGGTCCCGGATCGCTCCCCGAGCGGACCCGACCTCCGCATGTAGCGGGGGGGGTCCCGATCGGACCCCCCACCCGCTAATAGGCGAGGACGTACGTGTACGCCCATGTGCCTGTACGTGCCATATTGTGGACGTATATGTACATGCGGCGGTCGGGAACTGGTTAAAGGAACAGCACTGGTAGGTCATTCCTTCAGAGCGCATGCACTGGTGATTTCACCGGCTGCATCTACAGTAAATGTCTTCTAAATGGTACATGTTTAGGAGATATTTACAGTACAGTTCCTATAGGTAAGCCTTATTATAGGCTCAACTATAGGTAACATTCATGCATGGGAGTGTACTCCCACTTTAAGGTTTTATGGCTCTGTTAAAGAGATTTACCATTAATTCCAGTCCTGCTGACATTTTCAACAGACAGGAAGATAGATAAAAATGTTGTTCTTTAGTAGCGTTGGGGAAGACTACAGGGAGTGCAGAATTATTAGGCAAATGAGTATTTTGACCACATCATCCTCTTTATGCATGTTGTCTTACTCCAAGCTGTATAGGCTCGAAAGCCTACTACCAATTAAGCATATTACAGTAGGTGAACCCGATTTTGTGTCAATCTCGCTCTCTTTCTCGGCGAGATTGAGCACCTACGAGCCCCATCGCGGGAGCCAGCGCCGAGCTGGCTTGCCGCGATGGAGACAGAGCCGTCATAGAAGCGACGGGAGATCCGACTTGGATTCCCGCCAATTCTACACGTGTGCGGCGTTTGTTATGAATCCTGAGGGGGAAGTCCCCGCCGGATTTTAAATAAAAATCCGGCATGGGTCCCCCCCTCAGGAGCATACCGGGCCCTTAGGTCTGTTATGGGTTGTAAGGAGACCCCCCTACACCGAAAAAAACGGCGTAGGGGGTCCCCCTACGATCCATACCAGACCCGTATCCAAAGCACGCTACCCGGCCAGCCAGGAAGGGAGTGGGGACGAGCGAGCGCCCCCCCCCCTCCTGAGCCGTACCAGGCTGCATGCCCTCAACATGGGGGGGTTGGGTGCTCTGGGGCAGGGGGGCGCACTGCGGCCCCCCCCACCTCAGAGCACCCTGTCCCCATGTTGATGAGGACAGGGCCCCTTCCCGACAACCCTGGCCGTTGGTTGTCGGGGTATGCGGGCGGGAGGCTTATCGGAATCTGGGAGCCCCCTTTAATAAGGGGGCCCCCAGATACCGGCCCCCCACCCTAAGTGAATGAGTATGGGGTACATCGTACCCCTACCCATTCACCTGCAAGAAAAGTGATAAAAACACAAATAAACCACACAGTGTATTAAAATATTTTATTAGTCTGCTCCGGAGGCCGCCCCCTGTCTTCTTTATTAGCTCTTTTACCAGGGGGGGCTTCTTCTTTGACGTCTTCGGGTGGGTGGGGGCCGCCGTCTGGTTCTCTTCCACCGCCGGGGGGGGTGGCTTTTAAAAAAGCCCCCACCCCCCCGGCGGGTTTCCTCCGGCGTCTTCGGCGGGGCTCTTCTTCTTCCGCTATCCCGACGGGTCTTCTCCGCTATCCGGGGAGTCTGGCCGCTCTCCGCTGTTGACTCGTCGCACCCCGGTTCTTCGTCTCGCAGTCCGGTCCCTTCTTCCGTGCTGTACGTCTTCTTCCGCGCTGTGACGTCATGTTCTTCACTTCTCTTCTTCTCCCGATGTTGACTCGCCGGTCCTCCTCGCTGAAATGACGGATGCGCGCCTTGCATCGGACCTATATAGGCCTCACAGTCCCATCATGCTCTGTACCTACCCATGTGATACCTACCACGTGGTGGGTATCACATGGGTAGGTACAGAGCATGATGGGACTGTGAGGCCTATATAGGTCCGATGCAAGGCGCGCATCCGTCATTTCAGCGAGGAGGACCGGCGAGTCAACATCGGGAGAAGAAGAGAAGTGAAGAACATGACGTCACAGCGCGGAAGAAGACGTACAGCACGGAAGAAGGGACCGGACTGCGAGACGAAGAACCGGGGTGCGACGAGTCAACAGCGGAGAGCGGCGAGACCCCCCGGATAGCGGAGAAGACCCGTCGGGATAGCGGAAGAAGAAGAGCGCCGCCGAAGACGCCGGAGGAAACCCGCCGGGGGGGTGGGGGCTTTTTTAAAAGCCACCCCCCCCGGCGGTGGAAGAGAACCAGACGGCGGCCCCCACCCACCTGAAGACGTCAAAGAAGAAGCCCCCCCTGGTAAAAGAGCTAATAAAGAAGACAGGGGGCGGCCTCCGGAGCAGAAAAATAAAATATTTTAATACACTGTGTGGTTTATTTGTGTTTTTACCACTTTTCTTGCAGGTGAATGGGTAGGGGTACGATGTACCCCATACTCATTCACTTAGGGTGGGGGGGCCGGTATCTGGGGGCCCCCTTATTAAAGGGGGCTCCCAGATTCCGATAAGCCTCCCGCCCGCATACCCAGACAACCAACGGCCAGGGTTGTCGGGAAGGGGCCCTGTCCTCATCAACATGGGGACAGGGTGCTCTGAGGTGGGGGGGCCGCAGTGCGCCCCCCTGCCCCAGAGCACCCAACCCCCCCATGTTGAGGGCATGCAGCCTGGTACGGCTCAGGAGGGGGGGGGGCGCTCGCTCGTCCCCACTCCCTTCCTGGCTGGCCGGGTAGCGTGCTTTGGATACGGGTCTGGTATGGATTGTAGGGGGACCCCTACGCCGTTTTTTTCGGCGTAGAGGGGGCTCTCCTTACAACCCATAACAGACCTAAGGGTCCGGTATGCTCCTGAGGGGGGGACCCATGCCGGATTTTTATTTAAAATCCGGCGGGGACTTCCCCCTCAGGATTCATAACAAACGCCGCACACGTGTAGAATTGGCGGGAATCCAAGTCGGATCTCCCGTCGCTTCTATGACGCGCTTGCTGGGATGTGCTGTCACTATTCCAGTGAGTGTGAGATGTCGGCGAGATCTCGGCACCCTGTCGCCGAGTATCAGCGCGACGCTGTCGTGCTGAAAGCACAATATCACAAACACCTACTGTAGGTGATGTGCATCTCTGTAATGAGAAGGTGTGTGGTCTAATGACATCAACACCCTATATCAGGTGTGCATAATTATTAGTCAACTTCCTTTCCTTTGGCAAAATGGGTCAAAAGAAGGACTTGACAGGCTCAGAAAAGTCAAAAATAGTGAGATATCTTGCAGAGGGATGCAGCACTCTTAAAATTGCAAAGCTTCTGAAGCGTGATCATCGAACAATCAAGTGTTTTATTCAAAATAGTCAACAGGGTCGCAAGAAGCGTGTGGAAAAACCAAGGCGCAAAATAACTGCCCATGAACTGAGAAAAGTCAAGCGTGCAGCTGCCAAGATGCCACTTGCCACCAGTTTGGCCATATTTCAGAGCTGCAACATCACTGGAGTGCCCAAAAGCACAAGGTGTGCAATACTCAGAGACATGGCCAAGGTAAGAAAGGCTGAAAGACGACCACCACTGAACAAGACACACAAGCTGAAACGTCAAGACTGGGCCAAGAAATATCTCAAGACTGATTTTTCTAAGGTTTTATGGACTGCTGAAATGAGAGTGAGTCTTGATGGGCCAGATGGATGGGCCCGTGGCTGGATTGGTAAAGGGCAGAGAGCTCCAGTCCGACTCAGACGGGGCTGGTATCATCAAAGATGAGCTTGTGGGGCCTTTTCGGGTTGAGGATGGAGTCAAGCTCAACTCCCAGTCCTACTGCCAGTTTCTGGAAGACACCTTCTTCAAGCAGTGGTACAGGAAGAAGTCTGCATCCTTCAAGAAAAACATGATTTTCATGCAGGACAATGCTCCATCACACGCGTCCAAGTACTCCACAGCGTGGCTGGCAAAAAAAGGGTATAAAAGAAGAAAAACGAATGACATGGCCTCCTTGTTCACCTGATCTGAACCCTATTGAGAACCTGTGGTCCATCATCAAATGTGAGATTTACAAGGAGGGAAAACAGTAAACCTCTCTGAACAGTGTCTGGGAGGCTGTGGTTGCTGCTGCACGCAATGTTGATGGTGAACAGATCAAAACACTGAGGCCCCGTACACACGGCCGAGGAACTCGACGTGCCAAACACGTCGAGTTCCTCGTCGAGTTCTGGGATGAAGCCGCCGAGGAGCTCGGCAGGCCGCCTTCTCCCATAGAACAACGAGAAAATAGAGAACATGTTCTCTATTTTCTCGACGAGCTCCTCGGCGGCTCCATCGAGCCAAAAGTGTACAGACGACAGAGTTTCTCGGCAGAATCCGGGTTTTGACCGAGTTTCTCGGTGAATTCTGCCGAGAAACTCTGTCGTGTGTACGAGGCCTGACATAATCCATGGATGTCAGGCTTTTGAGTGTCCTTGCAAAGAAAGGTGGCTATATTGGTCACTGATTTGTTTTTGTTTTGTTTTTGAATGTCAGAAATGTATATTTGTGAATGTTGAGATGTTATATTGGTTTCACTGGTAAAAATAAATAATTGAAATGGGTATATATTTTTTTTTTGTTAAGTTGCCTAATAATTATGCACAGTAGTAGTCACCTGCACACACAGATATCCCCCTAAAATAGCTAAAACTAAAAACAAACTAAAAACTACTTCCAAAAATATTCAGCTTTGATATTAATGAGTTTTTTGGGTTCATTGAGAACATGGTTGTTGTTCAATAATAAAATTAATCCTCAAAAATACAACTTGCCTAATAATTCTGCACTCCCTGTAGAACCACTATCAGATGTTTATCACTGCCTGTGCAGATTTTCCCTCACTTTCTGTCTGGTGTCAGCAGGACAGGAAGTAAGGGTACATCTCTCTAATGGAGCCCCAGATAGCAGCAAAGAACTTGACAGAACTTCTTATCCTTCCTCACTCCAAACCTGGCTTGGCATATACCTTATTATGAAACTATGCACAAATAAAAAAAAATAAAGATATCCCACAGTCTGACAGTAGCATGGACACAGAGTCCCTTCTGTAGTTTTATTTTCCAGATGATTCTGTCAGCAAATAGGTTGTTTTTCCACTTTCTTTAACACAGATGACTGATTGTATGAAAAGTCGGCCATGCAGCTCTAGCTTTAACCAATTACCTGCCACCTTACCTCTTGCTTATTTCTTAATAATTGCAACTGCAGAAATAATCATTGATCAGAGATTGCGCCCACTAATGCCTGTGAACTGAGTTCACTGAGGAAGGCTTAGTTCATAGACACCATGGGCTAGATTCAGATAGAATGGTCTATCTGTCCGCCCGGCGTAACGTATCTCAGATACGTTACGCCGCCGTAATTTAGAGCGCAAGTTCTGTATTCAGAAACAACTTGCGCCCTTAGTTACGGCTGCGTAACGTACCTGTGTCGGCGTAAGCCCGCCTAATTCAAATGTGGATGATGTGGGCGTGTTTTATGTATATTAACTGTGTCCCCGCGTATTTGACGTTTTTTTACGAACGGCGCATGCGGCGTTCGTGAAAAAATCCCGGTGCGCATGCTCGAAATTCCGCCGCAAATCATCATTGCTTTCGACGTGAACGTAAATAACGTCCAGCCCTATTCGCGAACGACTTACGCAAACGACATAAAATTTTCAAAACTCGACGCGGGAACGACGGCCATACTTAACATAGGATACGCCTCATATAGCAGGGGTAACTATCCCCCGAAAAAAGCCTAACGTAAACAACGTAAAAAAATACGCCGGCCGGACGTACGTTTCTGAATCGGCGTATCTAGCTCATTTGCATATTCCTCACGTAAATCTATGGAAGCGCCACCTAGCGGCCAGCGTAAATATGCAGCCTAAGATACGACGGTGTAAAACACTTACGCCGGTCGGATCTTAGGGAAATCTATGAATCAGGCGCATAGATACGACCGGCCGGACTCAGAGATACGACGGCGTATCAGGAGATACGCCGTCGTATCTTCTCTCTGAATCTACCCCTGTGTATATAACCAATTCAGGCGGCTCTGTACCTTGTGATCGCTCTGATTGGTCATAGAGAGACCAATCACAGATGTAAACAGTGTAGTGAGTTATTCATTAGTCCCTGATCACAGCAGCAGCAATTTTTTTTTTTAACCCTCTCATCCCCCATTATCTCTAGACTGTCTCGGTATGTGACCTGTATATTAAACCTTAAAGTGTTGTTTTTTTTGTTAGTTCCCATGTCACAGGATTTAATTGACAGCAGCGGGAGCCAATGGTTTAGGTAAAAAAAAAAAAGGGGGGGGGGGTGTTGGGGTGCTGGAGCACAAAAGGTTTTTCACCTGAAAGGAGTTGTAAAGTCTCAAGGCTTTTCACCTTAATGCCTTAAATCAGTGTTCCCCAACCCCCGGGCCGTGGATCAAACGGTACCGGGCCGCCCGAGGAACTTTAAATAATTTCACTGTGGCGGCCGAGGCGCAGAGCATTGCCCTCCCGAGCCCGCCCATTGTGTGACAATAGCGAATGAAAATTTGCTATTGTTACACTGATCCTCATGCCCAATCAGGGAGCGGACATAATACAAGCTGCCCGAGCAGAGAGATGGCGTCATCTCTCTGGGCTACGCAGAGGCGCGCCGCTGTCCTGCCCTAACATACGGGGCTGCAAGGCTACGCTACACAGCGTCGCAGCCGCCCGATGAGAGCAGAGAGAGAATTACGTCATCTCTCCGTCCTCCCCCTCTATGCATTCCCACAAGCGAACGGCTCCCCTCACATTCCCGCCCTGAGACTGTAAGTACAGTGGGCACTGCGGAGGGACATGCATATTGTTTTATACTGGGACATTTATTATTCTTTTTTATACTGGGACATTTAATCATTTTTATCCTGGGACATTTAATCATTTTTTTATCCTGGGACATTTAATCGTTTTTATACTGGGACATTTAATAATATTTTTACACTGGGACATTTAGGGCCGTTTCACACTGCACCAATGTCAGAGTTCGGATGTGATTTGCACCGCACTGCAGTGCACATCACATTCGATCTCTGTGCGATGCGATTTCAGCAATAAAAATTGTATGGCTGAATTCACATCAAACTCACACAGGACCCTTTTTTTTTTCGCAGCAGAAACGAATCGCATGGGTGTTCACACCCATGCGATCCGATTCCTGTCCGATCTTGCAGATCGCACTGCGATATGTGAACTGATTTGGGGGTGTTGTTAACTTTTAAATGACACTCCCAGCAGTTCGCATAGGGCAGTGTTTCTCAATTCCAGTCCTCAGGCCCCCCCAACAGGTCAGGTTTTCAGGATTTCCATTATTTTGCACAGGTGATTTGATCAGTTTCACTGCCTTAGTAATCACCACAGCCTTTTCATCTGAGGGAAATCCTGAAAACCTGACCTGTTGGGGGGGCCTGAGGACTGGAATTGAGAAACACTGGCATAGGGCAATGTGAACTGCCGCAAAACATGTGATGCGGGAACCTGCAATGGATTTGCAGGGTTCCCGTACTAACCGCTAACGCAACACATCGCGATTCCTCCTACCGGGCCATCGGAAAAATATTCTTCCACAAACCGGTCCTTGGTGCCAAAAAGGTTGGGGACCACTGCCTTAAATAACCTTCTAAATAGGTTCCTTTAAGCTAGTGCGTTGTTGGTTCACTAACCTTTTCCTTCGATTTCCCTTCTAAATGTTTTTTTTCTTTGTCTGAATTTCTCACAGGAAGTGAGAAATTCAGACAAAGAAAAAAAACATTTAGAAGGGAAATGGAAGGAAAAGGTAAGTGACCCAACAATGCACCAGCTTAAAGGAACCTATTTAGAAAATAAAAAACGAACCTTTACAACCCCTTTAAGGTGAAAAACCTTTTGTGGTGCAGCTGCACCCCCCCCCCCCCATTTTCTTACCTGAACCCGATCTTTCCAATGATGAGAATGAGCCCATCAGCTCCAGCCTCTGTCTCAGGTCCTCGCTGGATAGATTGATGGCAGCGGGAGCCGCTGTCGCAGGTCCTCGCTGGATAGATTGATAGCAGCGGGAGCCGCTGACAATCAAATCCAGTGACAAGGGAGCACAGTGGCTGCGTTTGATGGCACAGTGGCTGCATTTGATGGGGCAGAGTAGTGGCAATTGATTGGCATACTGCCACCAATTGATGGGCACACTGGCAGCAATCGATGGGTACAGTAGCTGCGTTTGATGGCAGAGTGGCGGCAATTTATGGGTACAGTGGCTGCGTTTGATGGCACAGTGGCAGCATTTGATGGCACACTGGCTGCGCTTGATGGGCACAGTGGCTGCGTTTGATGGCACAGTGACTGCATTTGATGGGGCACAGTGTCAGCAATTGATGGACACAGTGTCAGCAATTGATGGGCATACTGGCACCAATTGATGGGTACAGTGGCTGCGTTTGATGGCACAGTGGCAGCATTTGATTGCACAGTGGCTGTGTTTGATTGGCACAGTGGCTGTGTTTGATGGGCACAATGACTGCATTTAATGGGCAAAGTGGCTGCATTTAATGGGCACAGTGGCTGCATTTAATGGGCACAGTGGCGGCAATTGCATACCTCCCAACATTTTGATATGGGAATGAGGGACACCTACTAGCAAACGTATGTAGCCATAGGACACGACCACTGCCGCACCCCCTTAAAGGAGACTTAACTGGAAAAAAAAAAGGTTAATTAAATCCACAAGGTTTATATTGGCTTTTAAAATTTACAAATGCAGTCATTTAGAATTTGGATGAAAGGTTTAGCGCTGGGAAACGCGTCTTGAAAGATAAAACGTGCATTTTATATACAATCAGACCAAAATGAGGAGGAAAGAGGGACTTTGTTCCAAATCAGGGACAGTTGTGAGCTATGCAATTGATGGGCACAGTGACTGCAATTTATGTTTTTGTTTTTTTTTAGTTTGTTTGCGCCCCCCTCAAAACAATTTGAGCACCAGCCGCCAGTGCACATATACATATACACACATTATATATATATATATATATATATATATATATATACATATATATTTATATATATATACTGTTTATATATACAGTGTTAATGTACACCATAGTAAAAACGTCAGCCTAGATGGCCAGTTTGGTTGATAACCTCAGTCCTCCTAGGGATATAGCCTCCACACAGGCTCCTCACACCCATGGTCCCTCAGTCTGCGTCCATTGTGTGGTTGGGAGGGCCGGGTCACGTGACGGCGAGCGGCGTGGTCCGTGTGGTAAGGTGATGACCGAGTGAGGAGGCGGCGGAGGTGTCGCTGGCAGTCGGTATTTGGCGCAGAAACGGAGAAGTTGTGTGAAAAGCGCTCCGGGACACCATTTCGGTAAGACACAACTTATGATGGAGTTTCCCTCAGAATTGGAGCACTTTATGTATGAGCAGCGCTCTTGTGTAGTTTAGTGGTGGGGGTAGCTGAAAGGGGTTATACAGCAAGTGAGATGTTCGGTACTGAGGGGGACGGCGGCGGGCCAGGTGTGAGTATACCAGACGGGTGTATTATATAGGTCAGTGTCCGGGAGGCTCCAGGTGTGTTTTGAACACGTTGCTAACTAACTACAAACCTGATCAGAGGAGACGTCATCCGAATAGGAGAGTGGATGGACGTGTCTGTCATCTGTGTAACCTAGGGAGGAGTGTGACAACCAGGAGTCCCAGCTAAACATTCATTCCTCTCTGATCATTCTGCACCCGTTGGAATCATCTATACCCTATGGATTAATCGATCTGATGCACTAAGAAGAGAAGTTCTAGTTGAAGGATATGACCGTAAGTTATTAATCGCTTCGATTTTCACCGCAAAGACTCATTATCTGATTGATCGAAATCCAATCGGCTTCATGACCAAAACATCTCGGTGCTGCCGATCGATGCAAAACTTGGTTTGATCAGATCTCGTCTAAATTGATCGATGGGGAGTTATTCCTGTTTGTTGCTTCAATCGTTTGTGATCAAAAAAGCGTATCAGTCGTATAATTCAGTTTAAGGGGTCGCTGCAAGGGCTGCTTTTCACCACATGCAGTTGATCCCTTTTTGAATTTTTAAAGTGGATCTTTTTCTAGTGATTTGTATTTTTAAAGCAAATAGTAAAGTGTGTTTCATCCCTGCAGGACTAAAGAGCTTGTAATGGCAAAAAATGTTTTTTAATTAAAAACTTCAGCCATGGAAGGTTCATGACCAGGCCATTTTTTGTGATACGACACCGTGTTACTTTAACTGACAATTGTGCTTTTTGTGTGACACTACTCCAAAATGTGTCCTTTTTTGCACCACATACTAGCTCATTATGACAGATTTACCTGACATAAGGTGCCCTCTGGCACTGTGGTTTCACCATTCCTGCGGTTCTTTGTCGGTGTCGTTCTAATTCATGTACACAGGAATCGCCTAATTTGCGGACAGACCAGGTGCCGTTAACTGCTTGCCGCCCACCCACCGTCAAATGATGGAGGGACGGTGCGACTCTCGTTCTGGGAGGACATCATATGACGGCGCCCCAGAACGGCTGCTATTGCGCGCCCGCAGAGTGGCGATCGTGGCTGTGCCGTGTGGTGAGCTGCACATGGGCAGCTCAGTGTATATTACAGCTGACAGGCAGGGGAAGCATTTATGACAGAGCATTTATGACAGATAAGACCGATAAGATGTCTGTCATAAAGGGCGATTTGTTGATGTGAGTATTCCTATGACATAGTTGAAGCGTGATGTTCCTCTGCCTCACCTCGCACCTGTCCTTGTCATTGTCCTTCTAACCAGCTCAATTGAGTAATGCATAAGACACCAACAAGGATTTTTCCTGTACGTATTTACTCCTCTTTGTATGTGGAAGCTGGTCTTCCCAGTGAAGGCCGGTAGGGGTGTGTGAGTAGGAGAGCAGGCTGAGTTCCTAGCATAGAGAACTGACTAAAGCCGCGTACACACGATCGGATATCTGATGGAATCTAATCCGATGGAATTGTTTGTCGGATATCCGATGAAGCTGACTTTCATCAGTCTTGCCTACACACCATCAGTCAAAAATCCGACCGTGCCAAAATGCGGTGACGTAAAACAATACGACGTGCTGAGAAAAATTAAGTTCAATGCTTCTGAGCATGCGTTGACTTGATTCTGAGCATGTGTGGATTTTTGACCGATGGACTTCCAACACAGACGATCGTTTTTTTTTTTTTTTCTATCGGTTTTTGATCCATAGGAAAAATTTTAAAACATGTTCTATTTTTTTTCACCGATGAAAAATAAACCGATGGGGCCCACACATGATCGGTTTGTCCGATAAACAGTCCATCGGTTTGTTTTCATCGGACAAACCGATCCTGTGTACAGGGCTTTAGTGTGGTCAGTTTTTAATAGGAAAGCGGAGGGACTGGCAGGAACACCGGGGATTTTACATAAACAAAGCAACACAAAGAGAACAGGATACTTTCTTATAAAAAGTATGGTACAGCAGGCACATATCAGAAATGTTGGGTTTACATGTTCTTTAATGTTATGTACAAGAAAATGTATTTCAATGAGCCTGGTTTACGTCATGGCAGTGCTGGCATGTGAGTTTAAAGAAAAAAAAAAAAAAGTACTGGAATCGCACAGAAAGCACATACAATTCCATGAAAAATAAATCGTAGATAATGCTCTAAAATTAGCAGCGCAAACATAACGCTACACAATACAAATGTAGATAATGGTGCATGCAGAACTGCACACTGCACACAGGGATTATGGTGTAAACAAGCCCATGAGATGGCCATACACTGTTCAAATCTTCATCCACAAAGTCAAAATTTGTTTTTTGGTTACTCCTGTCAGCCTTCTCCTACGGGTATAAAATTGTCAGCCAAACAGCGATTGTACAATGCAGTCGCTGTTCAAGTATAACAATAAGCACAGAGGGTGGAGTGGTATTTGTCCACCATGCCATTAGTACAGATTGAGGAATAGTTTAGGGCCAGCTTAAAGTGGTTGTAAACCCCACTTTTTGACTTTTACCTACAGGTAAGCCTATAATAAGGCTTACCTGTAGGTATAAAGAATATCTCCTAAACATGTACGGTTTAGGAGATATTCCCCTCGCAATGTGCCGCTGATTGCAGCTGCGCATGTGCAGGGGGGATCCTCGGCTAAAGGACCGGCCGCCGCGGGACCTTGCCGGAATGAAATCTCCCGCGCGCATGCGCGGGAGTGACGACATCGCCGCTCCAGCCAATCACATCGCTGGAGCGGCGTTACCCGGAAGACACGCCGGAGCAAGATGACATCTCGCTCGGCGTGGACCAGGTAAGTTCCCTACGCCTCGTTTTAAGGTAAGTATTTTATAATGAGCTAGTATAATGAGCTCATTATGGTCTTTACTTTTCAGGTGTAAAAAAAAAAATGTGGGTTTACAACCGATGTAGCATGAGAACGTTTTTGCACTTCCTTTAAAAAAACAAAAAAGCCCACGAGTCTCAGTGTTTTATTCCTGTTTATAGATATCTGTATGTGTATTCACAGTCAAAACTTGTTTCTTCCATTTTGTATACAGTAAAGAATGGTTAAGTCAGGTTTTTTTGTTGGTGCCTGTTTCCCATCTAAGGTAGATTAAAGTAGAAGGAAAGAAAACCGTTACCCACCCACTATTCTTAAAGGGGTTGTAAAGGTTCATCTTTTATTTTCTAAATTGGTTCCTTTTAAGCTAGTGCATTGTTGGTTCACTTACCTTTTCCCTCGATTTCCCTTCTAAATGTTTTTTCTTCTTTGTTTGAATTTCTCACTTCCTGTTTCTCCTCAGTAAGCTTTCCACCATCATCCAAGCAGTGGAAAGTCATTTAGAACAGCTTACTGAGGAGGAACAGGAAGTGAGAAATTCAGACAAAGAAAACAAACATTTAGAAGGGGAATGGAAGGAAAAGGTAAGTGAACCAACAATGCACTAGCTTATTTAGAAAATAAATAACAAACCTTTACAACCCCTTTAAGCCTTGTACACACTACTATTTATTTATTTTTTATTCAACCCAGCGGGAAAAAAAGTTGACAGCTCAGGTCTGATCCGCTGTACTAACAATCTAATGTTAGTATAGCAATCTCCCCTGCTGTGTTATTGTGCTTTGACGGGGGCGGCCTCCCTGCCAAAACACTCTTCTGTTGGAACGGCTGCAGTTACACAAGGGCCAAATGTTGGCCAGTTTCTATTGATGCCGCCTGACATTTGGCCCGTGTGTACTAGGCTTAAGGCCGATGAGACAAAGGTGTTTTTTTTTCTTTTTTTACAGATTAATCACTACTGCAAATCGCTAATGCCAGCAGTAGCTTTTTGTAGCTAGGGATTTAATCGCTAGAGTTGTGGTGATTTACTACAGCATTGGTTTGTGCTCAGCTACAAATTGCTCTTGTTCAGTTATTTGTAGTCAAGCATAGGGATTCCTGCAACATTTTATAGGAAAGCATTATAAGCAATTGTTTCTAGTAATTTTGCTGCTGAACTAAAACGGATGAATCTCAATCACTTTAAAAAATGTCACTGTTGGTGATCCCATAGAAAATCATTTATACTTTTCTTAGCAACAAATCGTAACAAAACAAGGATGTAATCGGTGTAAAAGAATTACCTGTGTGTCATCGGCTTTAGACTTCCTCCATACAGTTACTAATTGATCTCGGTGTAAATACCTTCCCTTAATTGTTTAGCACAGAACACAGTGCAGTAGTTATGGACATATATATATATATATATATATATATATATATATATATATATATATATATATATATATATATATATATATATATATAAAATATATATAATTTTTTTTAAATGCAGAGTGACATGCAGCCTGACCATTGCCACAAATGCAGCCTGACACGCAGACTGACTATTGCCATGAATGCAGAGTGACCTCTTGTTGTGTCATGCCCAGTCAGATCCCCTGGCGCCCACGGGGGTATGAATGTCTGTCCCCCGCGCTCCCCTGCCTCTCTTCCGGGAATGATGGCAGGAAACATTGCTGTTGGGGGGGGGCGGAGCCTAACGTATATTCGCACCATAAGATGCAGAGACCTTTTCCCCTATATTCCTGGGGGGAAAAAGTGTGTCTTATGGTGCGGAAAATACGGTAGTAGTGAGGAAAAAAATATGAAAACTTTTCTTTTCAATTGGTTATCTCGCCCAAAATGTAATGTGACATTATGATGTACTTGTTTCTTTCTCTTTTCTGTCCGATTATATTTAACTAAACTACTGGCGCTCACTCTTTACCTTTTTCCACCCACCCACTTCATTACCCCTTCCCCCACCCACTCTGGAGTTCACACTATTGGTTGATATAGATTGAATGTATTCAGGTATACCAAGTTAGTTTATCTAAAACTTGATAAGTACCGGTATTTGTTACTGTCTGTGCACTATGTTCCTTATATGAAAAATGTAATAAAGAAATATTCAAAAAAAATGTATGTGTGTGTGTGTATATATATATATATATATATATATATATATATATATATATATATATATATATATATATATATATA